>NW_016909918.1:931271-966472 GCF_001483705.2 Eufriesea mexicana
AGAGAGAAAATGTGAGGGAGGGGTGAGAGAGGTCAGAAAGGGATGAAATAACGAGTGGAATAACAAGGGGAAAGGAACGGAGATACATGTGTATTATTGACCGATTTTGCTTTTAGAAGGGTGGACTAGAGATTGTAATCGGCTCTTAAAGGGTTGTTAGCAGAACCCTGGTGTCCCTTGGTGGCTTTCGTGTTTATATATACCAGTGTGCGGAGATTTTCTGAGTGATAGATTTAAGTATAGATTTCGATGAAATTTCTTTGAGTGACGGAGGGTTAAAAGTGGGTGAAATAATGTTTTTAATTTTGGAAATGTTATATTATTTGGTAATTTTAATTTATGGAAATTGTGAGAAGAATTTTTGGATGACTGTATTGAAATGTTGTGAATAAGAGGGATTAAAAAGGGGTGAAGTAACGACTTTAATATTATAAGGGTTGAGAGAAGATTGTAATTATTTATGTATTAATTTTTGTGCTTATACTGGAATTGTATAAGCAATTTATTTATTACGGTGGAATGGTAAGAAGGGTGTAATGATAATTTTAATTTTAATAAGGAATTCTAATTATAATATTGGTAATATTTATACCTCCATAAACATTGTATGACTATTTTTGGAACATCAAGTTTAGTCACAGATTGTGTTAAAATTTGATAGAGTGCAGGACATTAACAAGGAATGAAGTCAGAGTTTTAATTTTAGAAGATAAAATTAATATCGACCTTTCTCTTCGTATGACCTTTCTCTACTTATTAGAAAATATGTTTGCTATTGCAACAACTGCTGACGTTGGAGTTCTATTATCTAGAAATTCCAGTATCCTCTCGCGAAGCTTCATGCTCCCCCTATCAACGATTGAAATAAAGAAGAGAATCAACAGGGAAATGGAGATCTCATAACAAGCACGACGCAATACCTTTTCTAAAGAAAAAATCGAGTTAATGAAGTATGCCAACCTAATAGGCGTACTTCCAACTCTTCCATCTTCTTTAAGATCTCCAATTCAATGTTTATATTTATTTTACAGAATTAGATGTACTTAATAATTTTAATAATTCTGGAAAGATAATTAAATTAAATAAAATAAATAAATATTTTAATAAATTAATCACAGGAAACATATTAGAAAAATTTTATATTTATTTTATTACTAATCTACTAATAGAAATATATTACTCAATTCCTATGTACATTTTTACAATCTAAAAAATTTAATGTAAGTATTAATTACAATATAATAATAATATTTCTATTTTTATACTGAATAGTAATATAAGTATGCTAAAAAATTGTCGAGAAAATTAATTTTTTAATTTTTTCAAATAAATATATTCCTCGAGTTTTATTGTGACCACAATTTCTCTTACAACAGAAAAAAGAAAATAAAGAGATGTAAATGCTACACAGTATTACGCTATAATTTAAAGTGATTAAAACAGTATATCAAAAATGTAGTTAGCACAATGAATATAAAGTAGAAATTATGGATGAATTACGTACTTGGCAGGAACGTTTCAGTTCCTCTCCCTTGAATGCTATCACCACCCTCGTATACGACTATCTCTTCTGAAATGATGACATCGACATTGGATATCTCCATCGAGTTGGAACAGTGAACAGGGAGGCAAGAATTAATTAAGCTTCCGATTTAATGCCATTAGATTCATTTTCATTCGAAATATTATTTATAAATGCCATGCATAGTCGTGCACGAGACAGATTTGTTTATAAAGCCTTCGACACAATGAAAACAATGACTTGTACATTTCATTAAATTGGAAAATACACGACACCTAACTTTATTTCATGCCTCCATTAACAACGTAAATTTGAAAAGTTAAAGGTAACTTCGAGTAAATGACATCTAAAAATGTCACAATAGAAGCTTCCTTCAAATGAATATAAGGGTATGAATATTTAGGGTTAAAAGAGATGTCTTTAAACAGAATATAATATTTTTCTCTGATTAAAAGCTCAAATAGGAATATTGAGATAAAAAAATTTTCATAACTTGTTCAATATAGTTAAAATTTTTCTTTTAATTATTAATGTTTTATAAACACAGTTTGTGCAAAATTCAAGAACCAGAAATACAAAGAATATATTCTATAAATAAATCATGCACTGTACATATATTTAATTGGACTAAAAAATACTGGTTTTAAATTATTTTGTTAAAAATTGAACACTAAAAATGCAGAATGTCGAGAATAAAATAAACATTTTTATCGATGAATGCATATTCTTGCATTTTCACAAGAAGTTCATTACTTGGCATGAATTTGCTGCACAGTATGGTATTTAGTACGTTTATTTGAAGAAGACACCATGGAACAGAATTATCGAAACAGTTTCTAATTCGATTAGATCGAGAAAATATTCGTCGATAACGTAAATACAGGGTTTTGTCTTCACACAGTCATTTCTCGCTTCTCTAACATCGACAGTGCCGTAGCTAGGCGTAATACCAGTATCAACTGCAATGGAGGAAATATATATCAGTATGTGAAAAAAAATATACAATTTTGTTATAAAATTTTGGAAAATTGACAAGATCAAGCGGAACTTCGAAAATTTACAAGAGGAAATATAAATCAGTTTGTGAAGAGAAAGATATACAATTTTGTTATAAAATTTTGGAAAATTGACAAGATCAAGCGGAACTTCGAAAATTTACAATAGACAACAAATATCTTAATCATACAGCGTAGCTCCTAGCTTGGAATCGTTTACCAAAAATTATTCCTTGGAAAACGATACCAATTACCAGGTCTCACCACGTGGATTTGGCTACGAATCGAGACCCAGACATGCGCCCATGTGGCGCAGCCTGCTGGCGCCATCTGTATCAAAGACACCCTAACCTAACTTGGAGCGAATTAAGTTAAAGTGACTTTACTGACACTTTATGAAATATCGTGTCTTATCGAAGGGACTTCGATTCGGTATACTTAAATTTATTACTCTACTGTCGCAATGCTAACAGACTCTAATATTTCCAAGTTCCCACAAAATTCGGGAATCAAATATGAAAAACGCGAGCAAAGGAAAACCAAGTTAAAATCGCGACGCGCCCGATCGAATTCGCGATTATTCGAAAGACCGACTAGCCTAGGCGATGTACGCTCGTGTACAGAGATAACTTCATGCCTCGGCACCCTCTCGATCGGGCCTAGCCCAAGTCCAACCACTGTCGTTCTCGTCAAGACTTACACGTGGACCAAGGCTAGTCCCCAAACCAATGAAACCCCAGAGTCGATACGAGGGTCCGGCGGGGCATTGCAGTCAGACAGACACTTCGCATCCCAGCTACACGGGGTAGAACTTAATCATCCCTGTGGTCTAACCGTAGACACTTTGTCCGTCCAACTGCGTACCCGAACCCCAATCGCGTACAACCGGGGCAGCTGGACCCCCGCATCAAGTCCAGAAGAAACAGTGACCAAAGGGCCACCCTGGAACTCGATGCTTGACGAGATTGGCAGTGTCTGGAAATGAGTGTCGGAGACGAATCGTGAGGATGACTTATGAGACACGAAGTTGCCGAGTACACGAGAGTACGTCGCGTAGGCTAGTTGGTACTTAAGAATTATCGCGATTATCGCGAGAACAATTACGTTCTATTTGGTAAACGAGAGGGATGAAGCTAGAAAAATATGAAATTTATATATTCGCCCCAAGTTAGGTAGCTTACCTTTGTACAGATAGCGCGCACATGAGACTTAGTCTAGTGATCTATCTTATGACTACTTAAAAGTAAACGCACGCATGCCACGTCGTCCAGTGATGTGTCTCAAATGAAGTCTTGAGGAAACTTGAGAATCCAGAGAAACCTAAAAGCTAAAGCAGAATATATTATTGTTAATATAAACCTGAAATGAAAACGGATTAGTACGAGGAAAGGAAACAAACGAATAGAAACCATGAAGGTAAACCAAATGTAAAGAACAACCCAACGACGAAACATCCGAATATTAACAAAATATTCGAATTCTCAATAAGAGAAAATAGAAACGAAAAAACAACATATGAAAAGAAAAAAATAATTAAAGCCTGAGAAGAAATATATAATCCTGAAATGAAACGGATTATTAAGAGGAAATGAAATGAAAGCGGAAGGAGCAACTCAACGATGAGACATAAGTAAACCAACGACGAAACATTCGAATATTGCACGAAATATTCGAATGTTCAAATTAAGGTAAATAGGAACGAAAAAATAATATCTGAAAAGAAAAAAAGGAATTAAAACCTGAAAAAAAAATATAATTAGTACCAGAAAGAAAACCTAACAAAACCCAACGATGAGATATAAACGTCCCAAAGATGAGACATAGACAAAACATCGACGAGACATTCGAATATTATGCAAAATATTCGAATTGTCAAATGAATATAATTAGAAATGAAAAAATGAAATCTGTAAAGGAAAAAAAATAATTAGAAGCTGAAAAAATAAAAAATAATAAAAACCGGAAGAAAAAAATAATTAATATCTGAAAACAAAACAAAAATTATTAGTAAATTGATTAATGGGGTGGAGTGAGGATGGGGTAGCCAATTCCAACCTCACTTCGACCTCCCACCCCTTCGCGCACAAGAAAATTTAGATATTACACTTCCGAAGTCAAAACGACAAATGAGTTCTGCTTCGTCGCGTCGCCCTTTATATAGCCGCCGATCGGCCAAAACCCCCCACTCCGATCGAAAATTTTCGTACTTTACCGATTCCATTAATTATTATTCTTTCGCACTAATGTGCAATAATTTATTAATTTTTTCACTGTTATTATAAATACATGTTGTGAGCAATTTGGTAGTAACAATATTAATTTGTTATAAACAATCAGTGTATTAATTTATAAACTTTTTGCAAATTGAAGGTATATTTTAAAACAAGTATTCGTTTTATGTTCCAGTAATAACCGGTAATTTATTAATTTTTTCACTTTTATTCTAAATTTACGTTCTAAGCAATTTCTTATTAATAATAAATTTGATAATTTATACATATTTCATAAAGTAAAACTGCATTTGTACCTCCATAGGATAAATTTCTGCGATACATATATGTATATCAAAATACTTTTATTTCCTCTATATTTTTGGTTAAACTGAAGTATTATACGGAAAGTAAAAACGTTGGAAGATTCGTTCTCATCTTAAAAGTTGGGTGGGAGTTTATTTTTTAATTACTGTATATTAAAAAGTCATTCGTATTTATGTGTCGAATAACGAGCCTGTTTCAAAAGGCAAGTGACTCAAACAAATTTCTTATAATTTTATGATTAGTACAAAAGAGTACACGAGAACATATATATGTGATATACGTAAAAAATGAGATCTACAATTTTGGTGTCAATTACGCCTGACCACGGCCCTGACAAAGCTAGATGGACTGTGCGTTCGAGGAAAGGAGGCACAACGTGTTTACATCCTCATGGCTGATTAATTCTGCTGACACTCCCTTGATCACTGGCAGAGACCGTTATTGACCGAAAACGGTGATCGATGATCTTCGTCAGCCGTGAGGATGCAAACACGCTGTGCCTTCTTTCTTTGAACGCGCTATACGAGCAATGGCCGCATGGCGGCAAAATCCCACTTACGGGTCCTCCATTTATATTTTACTGTCCTGTTCATATTGAACATCATTCTAATATTATTCCTGGATGGTTTCTTCTTCAGAAAAGTCTGCAGAATACGCTACTGTGTAGCAACTTCGTGTGAGATGAAGAACTTTCTGTAAAAATGCAAGAACACGCGTAGAAAGTACGCTTGGAAGTTTATTTTTAAACTTTGATAACTAATTATAGTTATTCAGAAGCACAAACAATTATAATAACGGACACTGATAAACTCGGGATACTCTCATTTAACTTGTAGGACAACAATAAATCTCCTAACGTTCTTACTTTTCATGTAATACTTCATTTTATTAAAAAATCGCGCCTTTTTAGGAAAACCAATATTTTTCGGGAACTGATGATAATAGTGCAATTTCCATTACGAATTCATATTCAGAAAAATAAACTCTATAAGAATCACTCAGTGGATATTATACAAATTAGAGAAAAAGTTAAAATTTGTTGGACAGTGTAATTAGCTACTGCAAATTTGAGCATGTATATATATGTCGTATTCCTATTTCCTGATACTTTATTATCTGGCAATGGAATACGTAAGAAATGGTTATGAATATTCCCAGAACTAACAATTATTGTCAATTTTATTATTCTTTTGTGAATGACACGATATATTGTTCCGTAGAATAAAGCGATGAACACAAAGTGATGTAGCGTTACGTGAGATTTCAAGCAAATAACAGAATTTGTTCCTTTTTTGTTGTTGCATTTTTTAATTCCGGAAGGCAATACTATTATCCGCTTTCTGGGGTAGGCAGATGGCATGATAACGCTACAAAGGACGCAATTAAAATACTGAAATCCTTTGTTTCGTAAATGGATCAACTAAACGCTTGTTTGTTCTTCCTTTACCCACTAGCGACTCCATAAGTTCACGGAAGATCGATTTTACTTATGGGAACATTTGTAACCGCGTAATTTTCCTACTGCGAACTACCTTGAAATACTTAGTAGTAATTTCCTAACTTTCAATGTCCCACTACGTAAAGGTATTTAAGTCAAAAGGCTTTCTAAACGTATGAAATATTTAAGTACCCTAAATATTCTCATTTCTAAAAACAGTGTCGAAAACAGAATAAGAAATATCGAATATTAATATACTTTAAATTGCATTTTTCTAAAGTTTAGTAAAATTAATTGATAAATAAAAATTAATAAATTCCATCCAACTGATATCCAATTATAAAAAACATTAATTACTACGTTTCAGCAATTAAGAGACTTTTAGTTAACCTAATAACGATCATCAGTAACATAGACCTAGAAATCACGCAGAAAACTGACCTCGAAAAATTTATTTCCTATAGTTACATATACACACTGCCCAAAATAATGAAATTTTATTTAAAAAAATTTTTCTATGCAGCAATAAATGATGGATATATTTAGAAGTCCTGTTTCTCCTGATTCACCCTGTATAATTAATTCCAATTAAACACGGAGTCCAATGAGGCAGCAACAATTTAGAACAAAACGCGAATAAAATCAACCCCATTCCTGTCATTAAAAATCCCAACGTCCAGAGGAACTAGCACAGAACTCGGTTGAAACGAACTCGAAAGAGACTGGCCTGAAAGAGTGAAATCCGTAACAAAGAAGCTCGCGTTCCTCAACGCAACAACCGCCCCGTTTCTAAAACCGAAGCATCCCTTGCAACCGTTGAAACCCACGCACCCCTAATTTCCTCGTAACAAACAAACCATCCTCACGTATCTACGTACACGAACAATCTATGTATCTGCATCGCTGCAGTAGGAAGCTGGGCAGACGAGCAACTTGGCCAGAAGCAGATTCGCGTGGCCCCACGGCTGGAAAAGATCTCGCGTAGACCGAACGAACGGCCCACCACAGCCCGCATCGTTTCTCCCTCCAGGACACCCCTGTGCACGTACACACGCCCACCTGTACAGCGAGAAAGGCAGAAACAAAGAGACAATCAGGAACGCAAGCTCCCAAAAAATCGGTGCTCTCGCGTAACCCGAAAAACCACGTCCCCTTTCAAGCCCAGCGTGCACGTTCTCGTCATCGTTCTCATCTCAGTAGTCGTCGTGACGGTGGTCGTGGTCGTACAGGCTACCCCAACGCATACGCACTCGAGCCTCTGCGCGCGCCACTCGTCTCTCCCCACTTCGGTGCCGCTACCCCCACCCCATCCTGTCTCGCAGTCACCGTCGGAAGACAGACACGGCGGTTTGGTTCGAGGTCAGTTCAGTCCGCGCACGAGTCGAGATAACCCGAGCTTTCGTCCTGAAATCGTCACGGGACAAGTCGCGTCACGAACGAGTAACGATGACCTTTCGCTCGTGTCGGGTGGTGGCACGGTGAGAATCAACCGGTAACCGAGTTTCTACGCAAGACGCGATAACGGAACGACACTCGGTGGTGAGACGCGTATGCGGTAGTATAGTATCGGTGACAGAGGAGTTCGAAGGGGAGAGAAAGCGCTAGAAGAGGACCCCGACTGGAGACCCGGCTTCGTCGAGTACGTCGTCGAAGCGGAAGAGCTAGTGTCCATTGTGCCAGTCAGCGGTGTATCTCGACCAGCGCCATCGTCAGAGCCAGCATCGACATGGAGGATACGGAAACGGAATAGTGTCGTTGAGATGCCGTGAAGTAGTCCCGAGACATGAAGAGAGCGCGACCGAGGGTAAGTAGATTTCCCTTCACCCTTCTGGCTGGATCGCTGCCGGAGTTATCCTAAGTGGATCCTCGCCTCGAGGGACTCTCCGGCCAGCAAGAGCTCAGCGGAGCGGACGCTCGCCGCGAGGACTAATTATATTCCCGTGTTTTGTCGACCGATTACATCGCCAAGCGATCGCGACCGACAGTTTCTCGAGGGGTCTAGCTACCAGCCAGGCGTACCAGCGTTTCGAGTAGGTGTTCTCGCCGCGTTCTCATTCTCTTTGATTTCGCCTGCTTCTATCGCGACGTGGCACTCGAGAGACACACGAATCCAACGAGGATTCCCTCGTGTTACTTCGTGTACCATCGTGTCCCATTCTCGCGCGGGTACACACCGGGTACTCCTCTAGTAAACGGGCTGAAAAACTAGGTAGCAGGACTCTTCGATCAGGGACAGACTATTTTTAATATCGCCTCTCTTTTCGTTGCTTTTTCGCTCGGTCGAGCGAGAGAACTGGTTGGAAACGGCGCCTTTAAGACTGGCCTCTAAGGCAGCCAGAGTAAAGAGGGGTAGAAAGGGAGCGGAATTCCGCGAGTCGATCATTCTCTCGGTCTTAATCGGTCCTACCCTTATCAATCTTCGCGCAAAGCGCTGGTTCGATGCACTCGCCCCGTCATACCCCTAACTTTCCTCGCCAACGGCGTCGTATCCTTCTTCCACTCTTCTGCCAAGTATTTTCGTTCATTGATTTATCGGATTCAGCAGTTTCTCGCTTTCTCGCTCGATCGCCGCCGCCTGGCCGCCCTCGTTCGCCCACCGCGTCGGTTGTTGGTTCGATTTCGTTCCTTCGACAGGTTAGTCCCTCCTTGTCTCTTCGCCTAACCTCTTCCCTCCCCCGTCGCCGTTTCTTCTTCCCTTTTCTCTTCTTTCTCTCTACCGTCGGTTCAACATGGACGATCGACAGAAGCAATCGCGATGGCAATGTCGTTGGGCGTACCGCGAGCGCTTATCGGCGTTTCGTGCACGCAGACTATCGATTCCCGCGACAAGGGGCCGGCTGCTACTGCCGCCGCTCAGCCTGACTTGTAAACCAGCCCGTACGAGCTCGTAGAACGCTCGTTGCGCCCGTGACAGCACGCGCCTTGTCTTTGCATACGCGCCTCCTGTCATGCTGGTCAACAACCTTCTCGAACCATGTCAAACCACCCTATCCCCACTCCCACTTCTGCCTCGATCATTCGAGTCGAGTCGTCGATTCGCCAAGGTGGGGACAGCGGCCAACGTTGAGGATGACGCGAGGGACCACGTCGTGATTTCGGTGATCGATGTTGGGGTAGTTTGCAGCGCGCTTTCGGGCCTCCGCGGGGGTGCAAAGGGCATTCTTGGCGGCTGCGGTCACGGGAATTTCGTAAGTTCCGGAATCCCGCGGTCTGTCCCGGCTGGATAGTTCCGCTAACCTGTGATCTGCGATTTCGGCTATTAATATGTGGCGATTATTGTCCACTTGGCTTTTGATTTTCGGCTCTAGCGGGGATTCCCCAGATTAACAAGATCTGAGATTCTGTTTGCTGATTACTTTGGGATTTGGGATAGTTTCGGTCCAGCGACCAGTTTTGTATCGTGAAATTTTTGTTGAAGGGTGTTGATGGGGTTGGAAAGGTTATGAATACTTGTAGTTATGCTTTATTTTTGTTGACATCGAGATTTCGAGTTCTGTATTGGGTACAGATTCCTCGGAGTTAATGGATAATTGGTTTTGAATTGTTCCTTGTTTCATAGATGATTATCTAGAGTTTTGTATTTCTATATAGCTTTATAAATAGTGCCATATCCTGTCTTCGGAAAAATGAGGTTAATTTAAAATGGGTACAGATTCCTCGGAGTTAATGGATAATTGGTTTTGAATTATTCCTTGTTTCATAGATGATTATCTAGAGTTTTCTATTTCTATATAGCTTTATAAATAGTGCCATATCCTGTCTTCGGAAAAATGAGGTTAATTTAAAATCGTTGGGATCTTTAACTATATCCTTAGACTATGTGGAATTTGTATATTCAGTGGACTAACAGAGAGTCTTCTTCTTTATTTACATTAGAAATATGTCTTCATGACTGCTTCAGACAACGATGGAATTCCTGTTATCAGATTTTTATATGTTCCGTATATAATTTTTTTCAAATCTTTGCTCAAAATTTAATTGGTATTCAATCCACCCCGATTTCTTTAAAGGGGATTAAATCAGGAAATTTTAGGAATTAATGCATAATTATTAATTCACCTTTTGTCATATTATATTTAAATAGACCTACCGAGTTTCGAAACCGTCAAGGGTCCCAAACTCAGAGGTGTATATACGTGTTTTATTAGGATCATGTATTTACAATGAAAATATTCGTTTAATTTATCTGAAACTTCAAGCATGAAAGTTTGAACCAGTTAGTTGTTACTGAACAGTATTTAATAATGCATACATGATAATCTCGCAAGAGGATTAAAGCTCATTAACCAGTCTGCGTGTTAAAATAATTTGTGACATGAACCCCAATAAAGTGATACAATTTTTTAACCCTTTGCACTCGACGATTTTTTGGCTAGAGAAGAGTAGAAAATCAAAGATTCTCTATTAAAAAACTGACAATACTTTTTTGAGCAGTAAATAAAGAATTGTGTAATAACAGAGTTGTAGAATTATTTGACTTCGATAATTCGCAAACTGTTACATTACATTAAATTTGATATATTAATTAATATCGATCTTCAAAATTTTATGGAATGGTGACTGAAGGTCACCTCTCGAGTGCAAAGTGTTAATACGCAAACATGATATTTTAGAAATATCCTTTACCTTTTAACGCTTTGTTATGTTTGTTACATATTATGCAATACATATTAATTTCCATTTCTCATTTGCTTTTTTGGTTTTGGATTTTACGTATACTTGTAAGCTGACTTAATCTTATAAGAGGTTAGGTTATGGATGTAAAAGAAACTCACACTTATTCACGCTTTCAAAAATATAATTTATAAGACACGAGTAATTAGACGATGAAGATTGTTCGGAAGTTAGATTAGATTTGCTCAGATTTTGCACAGAAATTTCACCTTTAGTTTCACCTATAATACTTTTTTCAGTATCCATACTAATCACGCGTCATCACCATCATCATACCATATCATCTTCGTTTATCGCAACAATTATCACTGAAAGAAATTTCACAAATACTGTTCAAATATACAGAGAAATCGTGTTATCACAAATCCGAAGTAGCCTAGACGATTATTACACAATGAGAAGAATCTTCTGGTAGCTTTTATTTTTTTCTCCGCGATAAGTAGCTAGCTTAATCCCACAATTTTCTTTCATAGCTTAATGTTTATTTGTACTACCCGAGCTGCTAGAACTCTTCAGCTGCACAAGAACCAGACGTCGTCTCCCCATGCACGTTCCTCCGGCTACACCGAATTTTTTGCTGGTTAACGCGAGATAAAATTTTCAGGGGAAATTTGTTTTATATCTTTTACCTCTCCCTCTTCCATCCCAGCTCGAACGCGCGTAGGGCCGAATTAGCAGGGACCGCGTAATTATTCAGCGGTCAAACGTGACCGCGTCGGTCTTCCCGGTATTAAACGTTTCCCTTTTTGTTAATTTATTCGCACGCAACATCGCGACGAAATGTTGCTAGCTACCTTGGCTCGAAGCCATGCGAATTTCGCGGGTAATGTATTATCGCTCGCAGCTATTTATTTCGCTAATTAAACAGATGCGCGCGCTTTTCTCGCTGTTCGATGCGCGCTCGACGCGGCGTTACGCGAGGGAGCATTTTTCGGCGATTTTTGCGAGATTTTGGTTTTTGGTGGCTCGTGAAGGGATGAAAGGATGATATGGATGGATGGGAGTTGGGTTTCTGCAGATGAATGTTAAATGAAAAATATAAGATGCGCGTTTTTACTAGCTTCAGTGTTTTTCAAGTTAGATATTTTAAGTTAATTATTTCTTTTAATTGTTCGATATTCAAAGTAAATTTAGTTTTTCGTCTGTTATTAATGTAGGGTAGGAAGTTGATTTTCTTCAAATTTATTTTCGAATTATTTGCAAATTTGTTTATTTATTGTAATTTATAAAATTAGGGAAATTATAGATGTAAGCATTTCTGAAAGAATTTTATAGTAGGTTTATATACAAATATATTATATTAATATTGTATATTATATATACAGATATATACAATTAAATTTGTTTAAAGAATATCAAGAAGGTTACGTTAAAGATATTTAAAGGAGATTATATTCAATATTTATTTCTTGAATTAAATTTATGGCAGGAATTTTAAAAAGGTATCTTCAAAAAACATTGCAGGGAAAGAAGCACAAAGCAATTATTATTCGAATTAAATTCATTTTAAAAGCTTCAAAAAGATTTCTTTAAAAAGGTACACAGAAAGACACTTAAAATAATTATTATTCAAATTAATTTCATTCAAGAAACATTCATTCAACAAAGGTTCTTTCAGAAAAGAACAAGGGAAGTTGTATAAAATAATTATTGTTGGAATTAAATTTATTCAAAAACACGTCGAGAAGAATTCTTTTAAAAAATTACGAAGCAAGTTTTATAAAATAATTATTGCTGAAATTAAATTCATTCAAGGAACGTCAAAAAGTCGCCCAAAGAATTTCAAAGGAAATATTAATTATCCGAATTAAATTCGTTTAACGAATGTCAAGATATATTTTTGTAGTTGCAAGGCACTTGTATAGTACTTGATTTTCTTTAAAATAAACTTATGTTCGTTTTAAAATCAGACTTCATTACAGAAGCAGGAGGGAAGAAAGGTACTTAAATCAAATATCAAACCTGTTTGTAATAAATTCGTTTAATTTGGAATGGCAAATTCTTACCTTTATATTTTCAAATATATTGACAATATTTATTTTAATATAACGTGTAATGTTTTATAGTTAGCAGATACTAAAACGTAGGATGACATAATTCAAATTAGATAGTAATTTAAATTATAAACAGATGAGTTTATAAGTTAAATTGAAAATAGAGATGTTGTAAATCTACTTTAAAGAATTTAGGTATCAGATCTTAGATCATACTCTGTGTTGGGATTTTATTTCACAATTTTTATAATTTTAATTCAATTCCTCTGTAAAATTAAACTTTGCTTTATAAGTTTTGCAACTTTAATCCAGCTGTGTTGTAATATTAAATTTTATTTTCCAATTTTTGTACTTTTAATCCAACTTTAGTGTAAAATAAGAATTTCATTTTATAAATTATATCTTACTGTAAAATAAACATTTCAATTAATAATTTTAAAGGTTTTAATTCAATTTTATTGCAAAATTATAATTCATATATGCCTTTGTAACTTTCTTATCTCCTGTTATGTCATGACAATTTCATTTCTCCAAAATACAGGAATATCTTAATGTTTCAACCAACACGTAACATTATGTTGTATCAAGAACTTTTCCCACAAAAATGTTTTAAGAATCAGTTATGATATTATTCAAAGTATTTTGTTGAGCACAGATTGCATACAAAATCTATTTTAAAATGGTGGAAGCAGCATCAAGAAATATTATACACAGAAAATTAATAGAATAATTGACTCCTTTAATTTTGTTTTTGAATTTTTATAATTTAATCCATCTGTACAATGAAATAAATTCCAATATGCAACTTTTGCAACTTTAATCCAACTGTGTTGTAATATTAAATTTTATTTTCCAATTTTTGTACTTTTAATCCAACTTTAGTGTGAAATAAGAATTTCATTTTATAAATTATATCTTACTGTAAAATAAACATTTCAGTTAATAATTTTAAAGGTTTTAATTCAATTTTATTGCAAAATGATAATTCATATATGCCTTTGTAACTTTCTTATCTCCTGTTATGTCATGACAATTTCATTTCTTCAAAATACAGGAATATCTTAATGTTTCAACCAACACGTAACATTATGTTGTATCAAGAACTTTTCCCACAAAAATGTTTTAAGAATCAATTATGATATTATTCAAAGTATTTTGTTGAGCACAGATTGCATACAAAATCTATTTTATAATGGTGGAAGCAGCATCAAGAAATATTATACACAGAAAATTAATAGAATAATTGACTCCTTTAGCAAATTCCAGTACCACGAGTTTCTTTTAAAGGTTCTAAAGAGTTTGCTTAATTGAGATTGCGAGGTGTCTCTTAATTGAGAACTGGTCGAAGTGAACTCTGATGAACTTAATAAGGATTTGCTAAGTTCGCGTTTGCATGAATCATAGTGAAGCAAACGATAATAATTTTAATCATCGCTGCTTTTAACCTACGAATCACTGGATATCAAATAACAAAATTTCTTCGAGATTTTATAATTATTATAAGACATCAATAATTTATATTTGTATATAGATAATTTATAATTATATATTTACAGATAATTAATTTTCCGTCTTCTCCAGTTTCCAATATTTATGAAAAAAATTATTTACAACTCATTCATAAAATGATAATTTATTTATAACTTATTCATAGAATGATAACTTATTTATATTTGCTTGTATATAAAATAATGAATAATAACTTATTCGTAAAAACTTTTACTTTTAATGTTCCACAGAAATGTCGAGGTTCTCAGTGAAAATTTTGTAATAATGGAAGCATATACCCTATAACGATCAGTTTTCAATTACAGCAGTTAAAGTCCATTATTTCTCATTCCACTTCGAATATCCTACAGCACTCGTCGACGAAATACCAGCGTGGAAAAGAAAATGAAAACTCGTTGGCAAATTAAACAAGTTGGTCAAATTGGATTTGAAAGAATTCAATGCATGATGGTAGTAACTCATTTAACAAGTATAATTTCTCTCGCAATTTGTCGAAAAAGTGCCGTGAATCGAGAATTTCATTCGTCGAGGAACTTTTATAGTTAAAAATTCTTTATGATACTTTATTTTACAATCTGCAATACGATGGTAAACAATGTAATCTATAATTATGAAATTTTTAACATATCAATTATTTTATACATACCTTCTCGTTAATGAAATTACTATTAATTGTCTAAGAGAAAATTTTTGATGGCTGGCTTTTTTGTAGATATTAATTAGAGTGAAGAATGTTACTTATTGTTCAGAAATTTTTCATTGAAATTGTCATGTATCATTTTGTTAATGGAATTGTTGTTGATTATTTGAAAACAAACTTTTTATGCAAATTTTATTACTGATATTAGTTAATTGATTCAAATGAAGAGATCATTCTTCATTCAGATTAAAGAATATAGCATATATTTATTAATAAAATTATTAATGATCATTTTAAAAGGAAGTTTTAATGATTGATTAACCAAATATTTTCTGGTAAATATTAATTAAGTAATATATTAATAAAATGTTACTTACCATTTCTTTATTAATCATTTTCTTCTAGGGACCAACTATTTATTAAAATAAAAAATCAGTGTTATTCATTATTTCAAAATTCTATAATTGTTAATAATATTATTCACCATTTTGAAACAAATATTTAATGCAAAATTTTTGATAAATATTGCTACAATAAACTGAAAAATTCTACTATGTGTCTCACTAATATGTTTACCATTTTCTCATTGCTGTGTTTCTGTTCATGTACTATTTTATGGTCATTTGCTCGTATCTCGTTGTCATCGATTTTTATCTGCGCGATCGCTAAATAAGACTGCTCTATAAATTACTACCATCATTTTTCTTACCTTACTCGTGCCCACGCTCCTAGACGTAGCTTCGTTGTAGATCTTTTCGACGTTAATAATCTTCATAGACTCGTAACTCCTTTTTGCGAAATAATAACACACCTGTTTATTAATGGAGTAATCCATTAACTTGCAATATTAACACGCAATTTATCTCCATCGTTTTACTATCAGGATAACTTGCGTTACTAACTGCTATTACATTTTCCTTATTCTTTACAACTTTTCAATTTTGTGCTGGGGATTATTACCATAAAAAGTCTGCTGCTGCAATTTATCATTTCGCAAACATGTGTCATGAGACACTTTTTTTCGCTACTATTACCATATCACAGCCACACTGTGCAATGCTTCACTACTGTAGTTCGAAGGACATGATTTTACACGCATGCATAGAGTATACAAAATTACTCCTATTTCTTCACAGTCTTTTTCCTATTTAGTCAAATTTAGAAAAGAAGAAGAAAATTTCAAAAACTTGTTAGCTTCTGATAACTAAAAAAGAAAGAACAAGCGAACATCGTCAATAAATCATTATAAAGAAAGTAAAATTTTATATTAATTTGTAAAAATAAAAATACGCGTTTCATTATTTTATGATAAATCAAAGGCTACATTGCGAATTATTTCCCTTAATAAATTAAGAATTTTTTTCCAAAAATCAACGTTTATTTCATAAGTAGTCATTTGAACTTTATGTTAAGAATAAGGAATGTATAACGTACCAGTATATTTAATGTTAACGACACAGGATGAGAAAATAAAATATTTTCTTTTATCTGTAAAACATAAAGAGGATATAGGTTTCGCAAATAAATAAATAATTAAATAAATACCTGGAATAAAACTCCACAAACCCGTATATTTAATATAGCTTATACTAAAATAATTATTAATCAAAAAATGGAGAATGCCAACATACCTGAATTCCTCAATACTTATCTCCTTTTCCATTTCAGTAAACTCCTTAGTAAACCCCAACAAAAGGGAACACAAACTTAATGAAAAAATAAATACCACGAATAAAACGAAGAAAATAAATACTCGCCTCGAATTCCGAATGATAAAAGAAATAAAAAAATGTTAATGAGAATTCAAACTAACCTTATACTGTGGGTTATTGGAATTAAAAACTCCCAGCTATAACGCGTGAGCAACCAATAACAAAGATCGTGGGAGTATCGTTAGGCTAAAAGCGTTACGTGTTTCTGGTGGCAGTCGCAAATTAACCTCTTGACTACGGTAGACTTTGATACGCAGCGTCCGTGCCATACGATAGGAATTGAGATACGATGTGCGCCATTTTTGTGAAAACAAGCGCCCTCCGTGTCAGAAAACCAAACTACGTCAAGCGCCTATAGGTGCCTTGCGTGTCACAAACGCAAAATTTCTAAGCGCCTATAGGCGTCCTCCGTGTCACAAATGCAAAATTTCTAAACGTCCATAGGCGCCCTCTGTGTCACAAACGCAAAATTTCTAAGCGCCCATAGGCGCCGTCCGTGTCACAAACGTAAATTTTCTAAGGGCCTATAGGCGCCCGTAGTAGCCAAGGGGGTAACTGTGTTACCTAATAGAGACTGCACTTGTATTTGTATCGTCTATCATTAAATATATACCTGTTCGTTTGTTATTGTATTCATAATTACACGTGTCCGTCAATTTAATCCAACATATACCTTCTTAACCGAGGAGAAAAAGTCTCATTTCTCACTCGCAACAAATTTCTCTTGCAATTACTATCAGGAATCTTCGTGACCCAGGCTACAGACAAACGGCAAACTTCAGTCGACTGAAAAACACGGCACCGAGTCCTCCATCACCGACGAATGAAGTTCTCCGTCATTCGATGGCCCCATATCGCGAACTGCAATTACAGATCCTATTACCATCAACTCCGGCAGCCATTTTGCGCTTGTACAATAGAATCCGTTATCAGAGGGTTTCTTTTACAGCTAACACACGCGATTCGTCATATTACGCTATGACACAGCTAACTACCGCCATCAATCTCTCCGCTTCTTCACGGTGCCCTGTAATCCTCGCGGCGGACCGCTATTATGACTTCTTCCCCGCCGCCATTATTGATCATCATTTTTCAGCATGTCGCCTGTGCCATTGTACAACGTGATGCAATCGGAGACATACGCTCTCGTTCAAAAGGACCAGACGACGTTGCTGAAACCTAAGAAAACGTAGTAGTAACGCGATATCGTATCACACGAGTGTCCTTCTTCTCGAACGCCCAACCTTTTGACACGCGCCTGAGGGATATTTAGGGAGATCGCGTCATATTTCTCTGTCTAACTGAGTTTTCAATCTTCCGACACCTGGACATTATTCATAGTCGCCATTTGTTGCCACTTTCATCCTGTAACAGGTTCCTGATCTCCTATTATTGGATCGCGAGCGGATCGAGCGAGAATGATCTGTGAACAGAGTTAGGTCTATAGCAGAGCAGATTAAGACTAATATGCTGGTTTCTCAGTTTTTCATTCTCAATTTTGTGCACGAATCGTATTGGTTATTATAATAACTAGATATACGTCAGGCTATGTGATTACTGTTCATTTCGTTTAATAATGTCAACGAACAGCAATGTCACTCTCTTTATCACAGCAACGCGCCTGTTCAGGTATCCTGACTAGCTCAGTTGACTCCGATATGTCGATTACCGAGTACGTTCTTGATTGCAATTGTTTTATTCACTTTATTTCGAGTTGTTACTAATAAACATATAAATAAGAATATATCCTGAAGGTGTCTATACTCGATTCTGGCTAACTGTCTTAACGGATAACAGCTGAAGTATATTGGTGGTTTCTCTAACACCTGTCAGACAGTCAATTAGGTCTATAATAGGCTAACTATAATATCCGACGAAATTAAGCTCGGATTATAACGTGCATACAAAGTGACCAAGTTTAGATGTAAAGGATGCTAGGACAAATTTTAGAAGAGTATATAGGGTGTACAACATAGACGGTAAAGCGTGAGTGAAGGTTATTCTACACACAAAAGTACGTCGAAAAGGAAGAATAAAATTTTTTTCTTTCAAGCCTCGTTCTCGGGAAAATCGAGTGTGAATATTCCTGGAGTACACGTGTACTCGGATAACCCCGGCTGGACGTGGGTGGGGGAACTAGGTGGGAGGTTCTTCCAAGAGCGAACATAAGTCGAAAATGTAGAATAAAATTTGTTTGTTTCGGGCCACGTTTTCGAGACAATCGAGTTTGAAATGGGAGTCGTCGACACACCGTCGCGCGTCGATAGTCACACTCAATGCGCTGAGTGCACGCGTACTCCATGAATTTTAAGCCCCATTTCCTCAAAAACGAAACGTCAAATGAAAAATTTGTATTCTATATTTTCGACTCATTTTTGTGTGTAGAATACCACCCCACCGTTTTTTGTCACCTGTCCCAAAACACCTCGCTCTTGTGGACGATATAAAGTTGGACTTTGAGGGAACAGTTTGTGGAACGATGAGTATACACCTGTTTTTGGATGAAATTCAGCTACAGAAGAAGATAAAAGGCTGGTTTTTAAATATAATAATAATTCAACAGAGCTTCGGTTTTACTTCTAGAATTTTAATTAAAAGAATTAAACCATCGCGTTAGTTGTGATGCCAAATAGTTGGCATAACGAATAAAATTAAGCAAAAATTTGATTTGATGCTTGTTAATTTCCCAAGCTACTGATTATTATATTATTTGTGCTTGTTCTGTGTATACTCTCGAGGGATTAACGGAGTAATTGAAAACTGAGTTTAACTTTGGATCTGGAGTATAATTGCTTCACTGATCTTTTTAAAACTGCCTCTGACAGCTCTAAGTTTCTTTCCTTGTTCTGATTGGGAAAATCTCGAACTATCGGTTAGTTACTCCTCCGAGAATCTCTCTTGTTTCCTCTCCTGAGAGAGAAAAAGAATTAACTGTAACACGATTTATAAAGTCCATTCATGTGTCTATGAGAGAGTCTGCCAAGTGTCAATCATCATTTTAAATAACTATGTGAACTTTTCGTGGCTAATTTGTGGTCTGCATACATGTACTGTACATAGTAGTAGTCTGTGAAACGTAGAACTCATCCCTTTGTTATTCTTTATCAGTCACCTAATTGATATATTCTAAATCATCAACCTTGCTAGATGGAGTCCACTCAGTTAGCTTTAGGTTACCTAAGTAATAGAACATTTCAAATCAACTTCAGTATGTCCATTGAAGCATCAATATGTATTAAATAACCAGTATATATTGCATTATATAATATTAATAACTAGTTATACTAGTAGTCACATTAATGACTATTATATAGTAATCTTATACTAAATTTTTCACTTAATTAGTATATCTATGTATATACAATATCGTAGAAGTATTTACAGTCCAATAGCCTAATTCACGCGATTACTATTATTTCACGACACGAAAATAACAAACTTTTATTTAGGATTTTGTCGGAGCTAAATGTCCAAACAGATTAGGTTCATAAATATTTCGGTATTTACAGGTGCAGAATTTCTGCACTACGAATATTTTTGCGACATTAATACTTGGACGATTTATTGTAATCCCCATTTACGCTATATCAAATTTTTATTTTGCGATGTACTTTATATCCACTAGAAGCATGATAAATTACACGATTTTCCTGTTAATAAGGATTTTGAAAATTGCAAAATCATAGAAGGCTAGTATTGACACAATCCAACTACAAGAACCAAAGAAAATACACATGACAAGAAAAGGAGTCATTTTCGCTACATTATGGACAAATTTATTTTTACCTAATTACTATTTCAGTGTTATCTTTCTTTATGTCAGTAGATATATTCATATATTCTAATTACTTAAAACTCTTCGCGAAAACCACATAACCTCAACAAGTAGCATCCACTCGACGTCACCAATCGTAATTCCCTTACAAGTTTCGAGTCTAAGTCTCCAAGAACATCAATAACCTCGCGCGCAGACCGTCACAGTAGCCCATTACCCCAACAATGACGAAACCTAACCATTCCGCTCTGCCAACCCCAACAACCACTCACACTTTCAAATTTTCATGAACCAAGTTCACAAAGAGATCCGAATGCTACTATAAAAATAAAATCCTGCTTCTCACATTCTACATTCCAACTAAACACTATGACACAGTACACCTTCTATACAAAGAAAAAGAAATAATAATTTGAAGAAAAATCGAATACCCCAATACTCTCACTTTCAAATATTCGCTAAAATATCTAAACACCATTATAAAAATATAAACCTGTCCTTCACATCCCAAATTCCAATTAAACACTAAGACACAGTATGTTTTCTTCACAAGAAAATACTATGAAATAAATTAAATTAAAAATTGAAATTAAGAATTAATTAATTAAGAATACAAATACACAGAGGATACGTGAGAAAAGAATTATAATAATTGGCAAAAGTGTCGTGCGTCCAGGTCACGCGTTGATTCCCGAATCCACATCGAGCAAACAAAACCCGGTTGACAAACACTGTCCTACATCGAGTCCACGCGAGTGGCGCTGCGATCGCGGCGCGTGTTGGTACTCGCACACGTGCGGCGCGCCACGTCGGCGGCGACACGAATGAGAGTCGACCTAGAATTCGATCGCGTCACCGTCGCGCCACTCGGGGCTTTCCGGCCGCCTCGTCAATCGGCCCTCGCTCAGCCAGAGAAGCCCTGGCGATCGTACGTGACACGTGCACGCCACCATCCAGATTTCCCTCGTCTGCGATTCGATCGAACACGCTCGATCATCGTTCGTAATCGATTCGACGTACAACTTTCCGCCCGCAATTGCGAATTTCCATCTATGTTTCATCGGAAGATGAAAGACAGAGAGTTGGAACTTTAACGTTACTCGTGGAGATTTAGAGTGAGGTTAGGATCGACAGAAAATTATTTTAGGTTAGGTTCGGAGGGTTCTCGCGCACGAAGTTAGAGGTCGTGGATGGGTTGGATGGTCCGCGCGAGTTTGAAGCGTGTTTGTTGGGTGACGTGACGTATTGATTTATTTAGAAGACGGATTTTGGGGAACGCGGAGAGGTTTGAGGGAATGGAGAAAATTAAAGGAGGGCGCTGCGATGACGGGTGATTTATAAAGTGTTGGCAAGACAACATGGTAATGGAGTGGCAATAATATTAGTACACTAGTGAAAAATTTTGGAGAAATTCGAATAAATAATCAGAATAAATAATATTGTAATTTAATGATTTAATAGATATCGGGTCCCGAACGGGGACTAAAGAGTTTCTTCAGAATTTCATGGGATTGTAAGGCCCGTTCGTGTAAATGCGACAATGTTACTGGGATGCAGCATACTCTAAATTAATAGAGCTAGATCTGGTTAGAGTTGACTCAACTTTGGCAACAACTGAGTTGATCGTCGTGGGTCTGTCTTGACTGCTTGGTCGCAATTCTTACTTGTCTTTTTGGAATTTGAAGGAGTACTATCCTGGTGACTCCTGTCTCAATATTTTTATAAGCTCATATGTCTACTGATTGGTTGATGTAAAATGTAAGTGGCGGCTTTGTGTCTTCCTATTGGTTGTGAATAGTATTGGGGGTGTGTATTAGCTTTGACGTCTTTCGGTGGTGGTGGATGTTTAAACAATTTGTATCCTTATTCCCATCACCTGAAGAGTGATTTATTGACTCTTGCTAAGGTTTATCCAAGTAGTGGCCAGGTGACAACGAGTGTCCACGAGTCAAGGGATGCTAACAATAAGGACATTGAACAGTCTCCCACTTAACACTTCCACGTTGACTGCTATGTTGGTCATATATGACTGGCCACGGTTTCTCCTGTGACGCCACGGTGGTCATTGGTGACTAGAGAGCTTGAATTACTTGAACTACATTGAACTACATTGAATGAAAATTGACAGTGAGTGCATTTTGAATATAACCACTAATTAGAAAATGCAGTGGGCCCTCGACTTTCGCACATAATTGGTTCCTGAAAGTGTGTGCGAATGTTGAATGTTCGAAAGTAGAGGGATGTAAAAAAATATGTATACATAATGAAGTTAAAGAGGCGTGTTAAGTGCTTTCGGGTGTTTCCTTTATAAACTTGTCAAGAGCTAGTTGAATACCACCCTCTTTTTTTTTTTCTTGATAAGGATTTCTATATATATATACATATATATACATATTTCCGACCGCAGAGGATTAAAAAGTTGAATTTTTAAAAATGTGCGAAATAGCGAATTGTGCGAAAGTAGAATGTGCGAAAGTCGAGGACCGCCTGTACTTTGAAATAACAAGTGCCCCATTGAATAATTAAAAATTTTTATTAGAACAAAAATAGATTAGAACAAATCTTGCATCTAGCGGTGCACTCCTGGGGCGTCCTGAAGGAAACATGTTATTTCGACGTGGCAGTCAAAGTGTTAATTTGGGACGTGCGGTCCTAGGGCCGCAGCAATAGATGAATAATTAAAATGATAATAACATACAATGTTTAAAGAAAGGGATAGCGTTATTTATTATTATTATTATAGATAAGTAAAAGAATTTTCAAAATGAATTTGCAATTCAGAGGTGTAAAATATGAAGGAAATTTCGCAACTACTTCTCGACTAAGCTCTTTTATTTCTCAGGATATAAAGAAGGGAAAGGGTATCCAAATGACAATCTTCCTTTACGTATACTTCTCACTTGGGGAGAAAGGAACTTCCCTTCGCCTTTATTTTTATCGAGGAAAAGGGTCGAGGTAGCTTTCCGGGAATCCGGTATTTCACTCTAAAAGTAAAACCCGATCGTCGACTTTACGATTCTGCGGAAGGCAGGCACGAAGTCACGTTGGCAGGTGGTTCGTGGCGAACGTTGACCGAGAATGGAGTAGTCTGCAACCCTCTCGAGCACACTGAGGTTAAAACCACTTGTAGATTATTTTTTTCCTTTCTTTATCGCCGCTGCATTGTTTCGAATTTTTCACTGTTACCCCTATCTTACGATTATTACCAGCTATTTCAAATTTGCATATCAATCTCCCCATACGAGAGCGTTCCCCGAATATGCGAATATTCTACGAGTTACTGGAATACCGAAGATATTCATGCAAGATATTCATTAGAATTCCCGCGTTTCTTTCTTGAAGTAAATTTGAGAGAATAATCTCAGGAGTTTATGTGGAAAATATTTGGAAAAATTAAAATTTTCAGTATTAATGTTCTCTCAAATTGTTAATGGTAAAATTATACTCAGGAATTTTTATATCGTTAATGGTAAAATTATATTGAGAAATTTTTATATTGTTAATGGTAAAATTATATTGAAGAATTTTTATATTACTAACGGTAAAATATATATGAAGATATACAACATTACAAATTATGGAGAATTTTGTAATTGCATAGCCTTTAACATTTTGGGAAAGGCTTATGTGTGTCGAATATGTAATACCCATACGTGACATAATGCTTTTACTTGTTGGATCGAATGCAGTGTATATAAGACAAAAAATAATTTTTATTTCTCATTATTGCGTGGATATTTCTTTATGTATATTTATAATTTATAGAACACAATAAGCTGGTTAAAATAAATAACAGTAAAATTGGGGAATAAATAGGAATGAAAATAGCTAGTAATATAATGTATTTAATAATGAAATAAAATAATTATTATGCAACTAAAATGTAACATATATATAATATTATATGCATGTAAAGTCTCGTTTTAAGATATTTATTGTGTTTTAATTGTTAGAAGAATTACTTATACATTCAATGGAAATCGTGTATTTCCTTTCTTTCATTATTCAATCTTTCATCAGTGAAATTTTCCTCGAATATGAAAAAAAAGGGAAAAATAATTACTGGTGAGAAGGGTGCTTTACTTTGACACAAGAACCGAAGAACAAAAGCTAGTTGTGTCGATGTACAGTGCTGTAATAATGAAATATAGCGGTGGATAAATAAAGTAGAAATTCGAAGTGATATATCTGGATATAACTTCGAAGTCACATGACGTTGTAGAGGGTGGAAGTTGTATCGACCGTTTGCTAATGGGTTATGTGTAACGCAGAGGTGTTATACGAGCTACTGAAAATGAACATTTCGATTTTCCATAAATTTCTCGATTTTACCACTGGATTATACGAATGATACTTAATTTCTCCGATTCTAAATAATTCAGCTTGATTCAGTGCGATTCATGAGTTTATTGTTCTTGCTGTTGTATCGTAACAATTTAATACACTATAGTGAGGTAATAATTTAAGCTATCTCTTTAATAGCTTAATATAACTCAATACTTTATATTTCAATTTAGTATACTTTAAAGTAGTACACTTAAACGTAGTAAAATTTAATATAGCGTACTTTAGTATTACAGTGTATGCTATAATTCAATATACTATATTTCAATATAGCACATTTTAGTATTTTACATATTTTATTTTAATTTAATATATTTTATTAGAACTTAATACTTAGTTTAATTTTTATTAATTGTAATGTAGTTTAATATAGTATAATTGAATATAGCACATTTTAATATAGTATTTTCCGACATAGTATAGTATTCTTCCATATAATATTTTCCAATACAGTATACTTTAATACGGTATACTATTTTTCGGTATAGCATAGTATTATTATTTTATATACTTCAGTATAGTATTTTTTAATGTAGCATTCCTCAATATAAATTTCTTTTAATGTACTATATTTTAACGCATTATTTTTCTATATTGCATATTTTAATATACTATAATTTAACCTTATTTACTGAATATAATTTAATAAACGAAAGCACAGCAATTAATTAAACAGACAGTGGTATAACTACATTTTTAACGCGTGAATTGTAAAAAATAGGAACTAAAGACAAATTCAAATTGAAAAATCCTATAATCCCCGAAATCTCGAGAGGTGCATGAATTAAAATAAAAAGCAATATGAAACTAGTTTGAGCAGAGTAGAGAAAATCTCTAATAATCCTACCAAATGACTCTATATATTGTTCCCTTTCTAAAATCGCGAATGCCAGAAGCGATCCTAAACTTTTGACCAATATTGTACGTTCTTGACATGTAATAGCAGTTGAAATTTACATTTTTCCCCGACGTAACAACGTAAAACTTATTCCAGAACGTGCCGTAAAATACTGAGAACCGAAACGAGAGAATGAGAGACAACCATATATCAGACAACTATAGTCAAGATATATCGATTCATAAATTCATGAAAGATATTAAATCACGGCTATATAATGTAACATATAATAATCACGATGAAAGCCCGGAACAGCCATGATAAAATATCTTCCATGAATTTATGAATCGATGTACCTCATTTTATAACGAAATAAGAATTCTTCAATTTTCTTCAAGACCCTATTTCTTACGAATCTTCAAAGTTCGATCAAAAATTGATATACATTCTTTCAACTTTAATTATAGAAAATTGTTGTTTAATTGGAAAATTTAATATACTTCCAACCAATTAGAAAAAAAATATGCAATATAAAATGGGAGAAATACTTCGATAAAAATTAGGAATGGATTTGATGAAATTTCAAAACCTGAAATCCTCCCTGAAGTTAAAATTCCAAATTTTAAAAATTCACATTTTTTTCTTAACTCAAAATCTCTGAAATTCAAGTTACATATTTTTACATCGAATTTCGAGTTTCGAAAATTACAAAATTTTGATATATCATAAGAGATTCGAGGTTTGGGGTTAAAAAAATTTCAGGGATTTCTATATTATGCAAAAATTCGTATTCGAGTTTCGAAAATTCAGAAATTAAATTCCAAGCCACCCTTAACAAAAACGAAATTTTAAAACCTGAAATCCTCCCTGAAGTTAACAAAATTCCAAATTTTAAAAATTCGCATTTTTTTCTTAACTCAAAATCTCTGAAATTCAAGTTACATATTTTTACATCGAATTTCGAGTTTCGAAAATTAAAAAATTTTGATATATCATAAGAGATTCGAAGTTTGGGGTTAAAAAACTTCAGGGATCTCTATATTATGCAAAAATTCTTATTCGAGTTTCGAAAATTCAGAAATTAAATTCCAAGCCACCCTTAACAAAAAGGTATAGAAAAAAAAAATTGAAATATAAACAGAAGGGGAAAGAAAAGAAAAATAGAAGCAGCACTCAACTACGAGCGAAGAGAATTTGCATTCATCCTTACAGCTGTATGATACCTTTGCATCCAGCGCAGATCCGTATTTGTATGCAATTTCGATGTGAAACGAAGCTGCCTTTCCATGGAAGTGGGGAGGGAAAAAAATATATCGTTTGTGCAGTTGAGATAAATCCAGAGAGAACACAATCGTTACTGTTACCGTTGGAGGGTTTTCAGATTTACATTTAAAAAGTCGCAAGAGTGTCCCAGATTCGAAGGGATGATTTAAATTCCTTTAACATCCACGGTTAACGACCCTCCCATTTATCAAAGGCCTTCGACGTATTCGACCAACATGCTCGACCAAAGTGGCGATCGTTCTTCTGGATCATTAATTTCTCCGCATCAATCTACCGTAATTTGAGGAAATTTTGTGTGCGGTTTGGATCAATGTTATCCCTCGATGAAAGAGCGGCTTAAGGTTTTACAGGTGATACGAGAATTTCAGGGTACATTTCGGGGATTGGAAGTTCGAATAAGTGGAGGAGTATGATTTTCTGGGGCTGCTCCTTTCGTAGCAATGGACTGAAAAGAAAGGGTTTTTGATTTCGAGTAATTTCTATTCATTTGTTATAAATATGGTAAATAAAAATAATGTAAAGCAAAAATGTGGTAATCGATAAATAACGAAGTATGTAACGTAGTATGTAGAAATTTATGATAAATATGTGGGTGCCAATTATTGTAGAATTTTGAATTTTGAAACGTGAAAGATTTAATTTAGTACTTAAATTGTAAAGATTTTTTAAGTTATTTTGACCACAAAATTGCTTAAGTTTAATTTATGGTTTATAATAACGTAGATATTGATTGTAGTATCTCAAGTTTTGAAATGTGGAAAATTTAATTTGATCCTTAAGTGGTAAGAATTTATGCGATTTATTTAAAACTACTACACTACTATTAGAGTAAATTAAAATGTACTTAGGTATAAATTTTTAATAAGCAGAAAAAAATATTTATAAATGCTGAAATTCGTTTAATATTTCGGTAATTAAAGTAATAATTAATAAATTATTTCAACTCTTGAAAGAAACAATAAATTGGAAATATTTATTATTCACAAATAGTGTTACTAATTAATTTTTTAACCATGTTAATTTTAACTGCATATCATATTGAGATTTATTGTATAAAAAGTTTATAATTCCTCTGTTTCTTAATTAATAATTAAAATTTAATCAATTTCCAGGCATCTTCATTTCACATTTTCATAATTTCAATAACAAAACTGTCAATAATTTCATTTCGAATATTCGAAGTGATATTCTGTTGATAATACACATTTCAGTGATCGTAAGTGAAACAGGTCAATCGTTTGTCAGCCATTCAGCTCTTTTTCTTCTGTATTCTAATTTTAGAATTATAATGGTTTTGTTATCAAACAATTGGTTTGTGTGAACATCAATCAAATGACACACAAAAACATACACGCAATATCTATATATACAAAATATTATATTACAAAATATTGTGCCAATCTGCGGGTTTTCCTTTATAAATAACTTTATTGACCCACCTTGCAATTTTAATAGAAAATTATGAAAAATTTAATTACAACACGTATACAAATGATTCAAAAATTAATTACGCAATTACACAAATACCATACACAACAAAAAAACAAAGAACCAATACTTTAATACAAAATAAATAATAAATTCAACTTTAAATTAAATTTTCTACTAACAAGATTGTCTCCAAATTTCGGAAAATTTTAACAGTAAAATATTTTATCAATTCTTAACTGTATAATTTTCAAATACATCTCTATTTCATATTTATAACTGAAAAAAGTAACATTAGCTGTCACATACTTTCATTTTTAACATAAACATCAATGCTTCTCATTCACAGCCAGTTAAAAACACACTTTATTGACCCACCTTGCAATTTTAATTGAAAATTATGAAAAATTTAATTGCAACACATATACAAATGATTCAAAAATTAATTGCGCAATTACACAACCATAACACTCAACAACAAAACAAAGAACCAATACTTCAATACAAAATAAATAATAAATTTATTAAACTTTGAATTAAATTTTCTACTAACAAGACTGTCTTAAAGTTTCTGAAAACTTTAGTATCAAAATATTTGATCAATGCTTAATTGTATAATTTTCAAACACATCTCTATTTCATATTTGTAACTGAGAAAAGAGAAATACTAGTTGTCACATATTTTCATCTTCGACATAAACATCAATGCCTCTCATTAACAGCCAGCTAAATTTTTTAAATATTCAAATCCGAAAAATTTTGCAACCAAATCAGCAAATAACAAGATCTGCAATTCTTCAAATTATAACACGTGTCTTTTCCTGAAATACAATCGCGGATATATCTTTCCAAAAATTCCACCTAAAATTCGAGGAACGTGTTAACGATTTCGTCTCAATCAAATGAGAATTACCATCGACATCGGTACACGTTCGCTGAGAAGCCTCTTGGGCCTATAAAACGAAAGAGCAGGACGATTAGAATCGGTGGAGTAGCTGCCACGATATTGGACCGTATCCAACCGTAGTCTCGGCTACCCTCTGTGTTGCTCGAGCAGCGAGACAAAATAAAGGGAACAAGAACTTCCTACGAATATTTGCTTATCATTCGCGGGTTATCGTAATAGCCTGTGCAGCCTTTGAATCTAGTTTCGCCTTATCTGCCAGCTAACGACCATCTACGGGCCAGTATTTCACCTGTTCATTGTTTAGACCTCATTCGATCATTATCCCTGGTCTCTTTGGCCTAGCCTCCTGTTCGCTTTCGTGTATCTCACGCGTGTATATAAATTCTGCCTGTATTTACCTCAACTGTGTAAGCACACACGTATGCAGAGAAGTAGGGAGAAATAGGAAGATAGGAAAAAATCTAAGGGGTTATTCAAACGAGCCACGTGCTGGCCTATAAATTTCCAGTCACTCGAGAGTGGGCATTGCGCCTGGGTAAAGGGTTGTAATTAAACCGAGCCAAGAACACCGAGGAATCCTGAATTGTAAATCTACTACGTAATCTGATAATTGTGGATTACGGTAATGAGATAGATAAGCGTTTAAGCAGAAAATAGGTTCAATGTATAGGTGTACGTGGGCGGCAGTTCGAGTCGCGTACGTCGAGTTTCATGCTCGAGGAAGCGGTGAATATTTCAAGGGAGCTTCGTCCAGTTCAGCTCGCGAGAATTTCCGAGTGGACTTGTAAATTGACTTTTGAGGTAGAGGTGGCTCTGTTGATACATATCGAACATCGAGAAATATCGATAATATCGGGATGCTATTGATAACCCTATAACGCGATAGCGAATATAAGAACGTCAGCTGATGGTAACGAGTACGAGGAGCAGGGCCGGCGTGACCTTTTGCGGGGCCAGGTTCAAAAATTTTGCCGAACCAGAGTACGCGTTTAACACGTTCGTCGCCGAACGCCATTCGGTTGAGTTTCTCGCCGGGCCCAAATCCTACTGTCTGAGCGCTAGAACGTTATCGGACTGATGATTCGGATGCGACTAGTACAGACACCGCTCGTTAGATGCTGGTCAACGGACCCTATTTAAAATTTTCCATTTTCTGTAATCGTTTTGAATTACTATCAGCAAACTTGCATTTTGCAAATAACCAAACGATAGAACAGAGTAGCAAACTTTGTAAAGTTTTACCACTCGTAAACATATTGACAGACAATTAAGAAAAATGTAAAAAAACTACGATCTATTGTTCCAATTGTTCAAAATCACGTCAAATATGTTTAGACTGTTTTAACGAGTACCATGCGACGTAGTATAATGTAATATTTTATTCTAAATATAAATTAATAAAAAGTACAGTATAATGTCTATATTTTTAATATTTTTATGTTGTATATCCTATATTTATAATTCAGTGCTTATTCCATTAAATACCTAAATATAAATTATATTAGTAGTATAATGTGCATATTTTTCATATTTTTATGTTGTATATCCTTTATTTATAATTCAGTGCTTATTCCATTAAATTCCTTTTAAAAATCCGGCTGAAAATCCTATTTAACTTGAACAAGAAGAACGTCACCCATATTTGGGTGACAATGGGGCCCCCATGGAAGCATAACGAAGCATACGAACGTGTTAAATCCGATATGGTATCGGTAAATAGTATGGTACCATCATTTTCTAAAATATTAATCAAAATCGGTGTTTTCTAATTGGGTGATTTCCTTAACACCTAATATCTTCCGCACCCGTGTTACAGTCGCATCAACCTTTGATATCAACGTTTAATGTCAACGTTTAGAACACGTTGCAACGAGATATTTCAATGCAAAGATGGAAGAGAAAACCTTGCACTCGTGTCAGTATACAGCAAACTGTACTATATCCAATTAATCCATAATCGATTAATGGATTATGCGATTTTCTACACACACCCGAATATTCAATCTACTATACAAGGGGTCTTGCAAAATGTCTGATGAGTTTTCGTAGATCGCGGGGCCTTTTAAAGAACCTGCCACGCGCCGGCCCTGATAAGGAGTGACGAGTGTCTCAGAAATAATGATTGGTGTAGGAAATATCATAATTTGAAGCCAACGACGCCATCTCTTGATAAGTGTCAGAACTAATAACGCTGTACTAATTCTTTTCCTTTGCGAGACTGCCCGGTGCGTCAGAGTCAGTTATTCTGAACCCATCCGATTGTAAAACACGTGTATTGTACAGATAATAAAGGTGCTGGGTAACGGATAAAGCTGCGTAAAGTTTATTTCATACTAACAATTGGAAGTGTAAGGACCTATAGTCAAAACCTATATAGTTCTTCAGTGCACACGATAGGTGTACCCTATATAAGGCACTGATCGCATAGATCACTCGCGAAATATCGATGTCACGAAGACTAAGGTCTTCAACGAGTTACTAAAATTGCACGGATGATCCAAAATCACCTGGATTACCGTCAGCTACCCTCAGTCGCTTTGTATCCTATTTGACCCGCCCTCTAGTTAGGGTGACGTCCTTGCCTTGCGGGTCCTGGCATCCTGGCTCGCTGACGCGACGCGACGTCACGCCTACCAGATATCTAGGAGCGGGCGAGACTGATGGTGACCTAACCTTTAATGGCTCTATTTGAGAGGTCACATCTGGGAACGTGACCTTCTCAAACTTTCACTGCTAAGTGGCCATCATAAACCTATAGTCGATCCAACGAACCCGGACATGTTTATAACAACGCGTGCGTGATCAGTCACGTGACTTCCGTTACCAGCGCAGTTATTGGCTGGCTCACTCGTGCCTCAGGGATGGCTATCGAGAGTCCTCTTCGATGCTCTGTTTAATAAAATCTTGAATGTTCGTAAAGGTAGGAATATTTTAAGAATTTTTAAAAATATTCCTTCCTCTAAGTTATTATATCAATATATCTCCCCATTCAAGAGTTTATTACTCTTCTTCGTGTTTAATTTGCAGTGAAAATTTTCAAAAAATTGATTTAAATTTTTGAATGTGAATTATAGACTTTAGAAGAAATTTTCTTCATAATCATCGACAGCGTTTTCAAGGCTCTTAATTATACGTGTTTTAAGACAGTATTAAGACGATCTTCTATTTAACTCACTAGCGCCACCACGGTCAATATCTCCAATAAATGTAGTATAAGTATTATATATATATCTCTCTGAATTATTTTCTAATTGTATTGATATAATCTTTGAATTTTCTTCTATCTTTGCCATATTATTTGCATAATATTGTTAATATAAATTTTTATTCTAAGTGATTATAAATATCACATATACTGTATTTTCAATACATTATATTTGTAGCTATTATTACAATAGGTGTCCCAAGATACACGCACGAAGTAATTTTAACGGGAAACGCAGGTTTTTAATTAAAAATTGTAAATATTGTACAACAATAAAGACGCATAGTTCCTTCGCGTAGCGCTTCATTTTTAATAACCCTAAAATGTCAGCTGTTACGCTGTCTTTCTTTTTCGTTGGCAACACTTTACCAGCTATTACCATTATAAGTGGCGTAAAATTTAAATCTTGCGTCAATTTTGGGACACATTATACTTGCATTTAACTCGATATAAGAATTTTGTTTTTCAAAAAACTGTAAATGCTACTTAAACACTGTTCCTGGAATTAATTAATATTAAATTTTGAAATGCTTTGTTATCCTTATTAAACGAAATTTGTGGCTCTAAAGACAAAACTAGCTTAATCATACGTAATGTATAATATCCAGGGTATAGAGGACAGTTAGATATCCTCAGGCTGCATGAATAAGGATGACTGAATGAAGAACAAAGGGACATTATGAAACAAAGTTTCGTCAAGGGTTGGAATGCTTCTATTACTATATTATAAGCAATTTGTTTTTCCGTATTAATATTTATCATGACAGGGGAGTGGATTATAGAGGCCAAGGGATGGAATTTATTATACATTGCGGAAATTAGAAGCTTGTTTGAGGGCTGGGGTTGTTTCGCTTGATTAGATATTTCTGATGGCTTTTATGAACTTTCGTTTGTGGGTAGAAGTAATTTAACAAATTATACAAGTTTGTTTCAGCAAATACACGTGAATACTATAATAACGAAGTTGTAAGTTACAAGGTCAAAGATGAAGACATCAAGTTAGAGTTGACGTTTTAAACACATTCTTCATCAATGGACTTTAAGGAGCCTAACTTTGCCTTGTTCACAAACTATAATTTTTGGGTTCATTAATTGTCCTTAATAATAATTAATAATAAATTTTAACCTGTTAAAGGAGTAACTTTAAGATAAATTAGTCTTTCCAAAATCTCTTTAGATACACAGAAAACATTATGGTAACCCATTATAATAAAGAAAAATAATATCAAATTCTTCATACTAATCCCACTTGCTTTATTATTAATTACATTTAACTTATTTGACACGTAGTAATTTCCTGCTAGAATATGAGTAAAATTATAACAGATACAGTGAAACTAAATATTAAAATATTCCAAAAATAACCAGAACTCTGTTATTATATATAAACGAATTTTACTATCCAGCATTTTACGCGAGAGCTTATCTATAAATATAAAAAATGAATAAAAAATGCGTGTTCGCGTTTAAAACCGCAGCGTTGCTTTCAAACTTATGGTTATTAGACTACGGGAGTACAAAATTCCATTAGAGTCTGCTAATTCCATGCCAACGATATCTAAAGTTTCTTACGATTTAAACTACGCGCTGGACCGGAAACCACAGAAGCTGGCGGTCATATTGATTTACGAGGCCGTTTACATGTGGCAGAAAACCGCGAAAGATAAAAAAAATATATATATATACAAAGCAGAAAATAAGAGTGGAACTTTTGGACTAGGTCCAAAATAATTTTTCGACCTGCCCATTAACTTCCATTTACCGTGTTAACGACGTGACGTCAGAGAAAGTGACGAAAAGTATAATTATTGCGGCACCTAACGACCGCGATTCGGACCTAATGAACCATCCAACAAAGAATTTCAGCTGTAAGATTCCGTTTGAATGAGATGATTAATATATTCGCCCGTTGGTGCATTCATTTATTAATGCTTAGGTTCGTTTGTGTATTCATTTATTAATGTATTCGTTCGTTAATGCATCCATTCATTTATATTGCACCAATCGTGACCGTGTGATATTTTATTGATTTGAGCGAAGATGATATTTATATGCACGTGTATATCACATTTCCAGTCGTTTGGAAAAATATTCAAAGACATGCACGATCTGTAATAGTACTATAGTAAAATACCCTCATTGTACTGTACATTAAATATTACTGTGCATAATGTTTGATATATTACGTGTAATATAATATTCAACATACAATATATGAATAAAATTTGGTGTATATAGTATACAAAATTCGATACTTAATATATAACATTTGATAATTGATATTTAATATTTAATTTCTTACACTCGGTGTTTAACGTTGTATATAAGATAATATTTAACGTGCAATGTATAAATAAAATTCATTATTTAATAGTTTTTTATTTTATTTCATTAACAAA
>NW_016909918.1:966623-1025965 GCF_001483705.2 Eufriesea mexicana
ATTTTAAAATTTAATAATTGATATTTAATACTTAATTTTTCACACTCAGTACTTAAAGTTGTACATAAGATAATATTTAACGTTCAATATATAAATAAAATTTATTATTGAATGGTTTCTTATTTTATTTTATTAATAAATTTTATTAACTTAATTTTATAAATAAATATCATTAATAATATCCTAAAATTAATACTTGATATATATAGTATAAAAATTCAACGTTTAGTATTTAATATTTAATACTTAATTTTTCACTCACAGCATTTAACATTCAATATACTAAATATTATCCTGCGCATTAATTACATTTCAATTACTCTTTGTCATACGTTCACTTAAGGCATAAAACATAAAAATTGAATTAAACAGGTGTTCGAATGTTTGTACAACCTGTAAGTGCACGAAGCGCTGATAAATATTTAATATAAAATTCCTGTCGCATTTATTTATATTCATTCAACGTTCATTTCACCCCATATATCATTTTGACTCTTCGCGTCGTGGAATGAAACAAAAATAACGCAAAAAAAATATTATTATCGCGTTTACTCGAATACCAAAAAATACACGAAAATCACATTTTCGCATATTTCCGTGTCATTATTTCGTGTAATACTAGCGACAAAGGGAAACACGAAATTTGAATTTAACAGATTTAAATCCACCGAAAAACGCGTGCAACGAAATAAAATAAAACGGATTAAAAATAAAGGCATCGAAATAAAATTCCAGCCCCGTTCAACAGTCGATATCCGATAATCCATCGAATTCCCATCGTTTCGATAGACTATAGTACCCAAGCGAATACTTCGCCCGTGCGCGAATCAAAATGGCGGCGTGTATCGGACATTAGCGCGACGAATCGCGGGTAAATTAAAAACACACGCGTCGCTGAAGCGTTTGATCGGGGTAAAGAAAGCGCGGGAAATAAGCTTGAAATTAAAAGGGTTTAAACGAAGTTTGTCCCGGAAACGGCGGATTTTTTAACAATCTTACGTACGGGAAAAATAGCCTCAGGGTGCTTTTCTGATGACGTATGGCGCGACTCCTTTAAGAGGAGACATGAAAGCCCTCTCAAAGTTGCTGCCTGAAGAACACATCGTACGCTGCTTTTCAGACGTTTTTCAGGGAAATAAGGACGGCAGACTTTGCTCGTGTTACGACGCGAGCTCGTGCTGATTTCTTTTACCAAGTTACTTTCAGCAAGTCGACTAGATGTTGGCTTTTAATATACCTCATCTGACGTTTTATCTGCTTAATTAACTAGCGCCATTTACTAATAATACAGTGAGAATATTGTTCAATTTTTTCTTGGTACTGAATACTTTATTCTATTATTAATCTGACAAAATATAAAAACTAAATTATTCCCACGTTCTCATAAAAATTAACAAAAATTACCTTGAATTAAAAAATTTATAAAAATTATTTATAACTTCTTATTAGAGTAGATAAAATTTTTATTATGCAGCATCTTATTTTTAATCCTTTGTTTACTACTGGATTTATTGCTAGATTATGAAAAAATAATTCACAATTATTCTGAATAATTTATGGTTGGTAGAATCTACTAAGAATTAAAATTAAAAATTAACAAAAATTACCTTGAATTAAAAAGTTTGTAAAAATTATTTATAATTTCAGAGGGGCTTATAAACTTCCTATTAGAGTAGATAAAATTTTTATTATTCAGTATCTTACTTTTAATCCTTCGTTTGTTGCTAGACTTGTTGCTAGATTAAGAAAAAGTAATTCACAATTATTCTGAATAATTTATAGTTGGTAAAACCTATTACATCAAATCACATAGAATCTGATAATATAATATAAATTTAAAAGTAAATAGTCTGTAACTCGCACGGTGGGAGTTTCGCGAGGTTGTAAGGCCCGTTTGCGACCTACTCTAAATTAATAGAGTTAGACCTGGTTAGGGTTGAACTAAAGAGTTCCGATGTGTTACTGTCTCTCGCCCTGGATTGATCGTCGTGGGTCTTGACTGATAATCTGGTCGTGATGCTTGTCCTGTTTTCGTGAGATTTTTAGAACTCCCCTCGTGACTGCTGTCTCGATGGTTTTATAAATTTTGTCTATCTACTGATTGGTTGGTGTGAAATGTAAATAGTGGGTGTGTCTTCCTACTGATAGTGAATAATATTGGGGGTGTGTGATAGCTTCGATGTCTTTCTGTAGTGGTGGATATTTAAATAATTTGGGTCCTTACGCCTATTGTCTTAAGGGTGATATATTGGTTGATATATCCTTACTAAGGTTTACCCAAGTGGTGACAAGCTGACGACGAGTGTATACAAATCAAGGGATGCTGGCAATAAGGGCATGAAACAGTCCTCAACATAACCTAACCTGGGACGTGGCCTAGGTCCTAGGGGCGCAACATAGTCCTTAGAATAGTCTAAGATGATCAAAGCCAAGATCCTCGTCTTAATTTCGATTTATATATCGAACCAACTGCAAGGAACAGCCAAACGAATCAGTAAACACCAAGCAGAGAGGAATAAAAGGGAATCAGATAGTCAGCCAAGAATTGCGAAAAGGAAAATTCGAAAACGGAGAACTCGGGAACTCCGAAGCAAAGATCAAACAGAGATTGAACACTAGTGCAGAATAAATACGCGTTCAGTGAGTCTAGGTAGAAGAATTGCAGGCTTTAAATGCGGTTTGGGAAGAATGACGGAAGTGGCACACAGAAATAAAAGTGGAAAAGAATGGAAAAGGAAAATTAAGAGAAAATCCCTTTGCAATGGGGCGAGCTAGCCAGCCTGCAGGATCCTTGACTGCGGCGAGACAAAGGAACAGGAAATTGGAAACGTCTTAAGGAGTCTGCAAGGAGAAAGTTTCGAACAAGAAACAGGAGGTTTTAAAAGAACACGATGGACAGGACACGGTCACACTGGCTACAATTACCCTTCGAAAGCTATCAGTGTTCCAGCTGCCTGTGTAATCTTTCTTTGGATTTATGACACGTCCTGATAACGAAACAAGTGATTGTCTGACGACTCGAGACACGTGGAGTGTCTCTTCTTTCAAACTGTCATACACTCGAAACGACAAAGAATGACGCAAACCATGTTAGTTCGTTAGCATTGTCCCATGACTCTTCAGACTGACGAGTGTCTGAGGGATTAGAAGCTTTGCGTGACGGTACTAACTCGATTCGTGTACCTGTTTGTCGGCTTCCTTAATTGTTGCCGTATTGTGGAGACGTTGGGCATATTTAATAACAACGGTAAAACGTAACGACAATGCAACTGTGGATTATAATCCACGCTTGAACTCTGTGACTCTATCTAGCCTCAGTCAGCTCTCACTCTGATTGTGAGACGCACTAGAGTCTATCTCTAAATCCTTCCCCTGCATTTTTTCGTTTCTATATTCTTTCGTATTGCGAGATTGCGAGCAGAGAAGGACTATAGCAAAGAAATAATAAACAGCGGCATTGGTTTAGGTTAGGTTAGGTTAGGTTAGGACGATGTCTGGAGTGCGTGAGGACTCTTGGCAGACCGCGTACAAGGATTGTACGGATGAGATATTTATGTAGGATTTCGTGATTTTATCGTGACTTGGAGGGATTGACTATAGATAGTATTGTTGGCTTCTTAATTGAATAAAATAAGTTTATACATATGACGGCTATGAAACAAGAGAGATTCGCTATGGGCACTCTCTTCTGATCTTTCTTAGACTGACTTGGATTTCTCACATATTCTCTGACTGACACACTGACTGACTCTGACACATTGACCGACACACTCTCTGCGCCCTTGCACCCTTATTTCAATCATTCGTTCCATCCTTTTCCCACACTCAGGCTTTCCTTCCCAATCATGCCTCTTTCCCAGCAACCTCGGTGGGCCAGATACTTCAAAGACATGCCGCACTCATAAACTAACTTCCAATCGTCTATCGCACTTGGCTGTCATACACATTCACTCGATCTTCTCACGTGCGATCACCTTTGTTCTAAGTACAAACACTTCCGACATTCTTTCCACCCCATGGTTATTTCTAACCCTACATTTATGACTGGGCCGAGTGCAAGCAGTGAACGAAAGTCTAGGAATGGGTCCGAGTGTCCGAAGTATCTGGCCCACCAATGGCGAGGTTGCGTGACAAATGAGTGATCAACGAAGAGAGCTTAAATAAGGATGCAAGGGCGCAGAGAAGGCAGAAGGCAGAATGCGTGTAGTCAAGACGTAGTGAATAGAGGATCGTGTGTTTGAGAATTAGAATTGAGAGAAACCTAGTGTAATATTTTAGTTAAATATATCTGTTTTGTTATTAAAAATGAATTGATTATTAGACACACAGATCTCTGTCTGCATAGGATTAATTTATCAAAAAATCCTACAGTATGTACGATACTTTTCCTGTGTTGGATGACTAACGATGTGTTAGCCCTTAGTCACTAGAAGGACTTGGCTGATAAGCGCAGACCAATTTCAGTGTCCAAAAACAATTGACTCATTCCCACTTTCACTAAAGGCCAATCATAAGGCTCATCTTCACCCCACCAAAAACTAACATTATATAAGCACCCAGAATATTTGCGAAAGATCAGTTCAGGTCAGTTCAGGTCAGTTTCAGTCCAATTTCAGTTCCAGTTTCAGTTTGCAGTTTTTAGTTTTTGTACTTGTATTTTGGACTTGTATTGTTCCAACGTAGCTTGTTGCTAGAACCCGTATTGTATATTGAAATCCGGATTCCAACAACTGTTTCTCTATACTCAGTCATTTCTCTATACACAGTATATTTTCAGACGTATCGACCCAAAGTCTTGGGTCTGTCTGGCTCAAGAGACAGCTCAAGCACTCCTGATCCTCCCTTGGTCCTCTACACTTCTGATACCCTAGACTAAACACTCTGCACCGGTGTCTTTATTACGTTGACCTCAAATACTTGTCACTCGTGTTGTACGAACTCCAACGTTTCCTAAAATCACAATAAACCGCTTAATCGATTTATCGATCAGAATCCATCTCAATCTGCTGACTTACTCGACATTTTATCGACATTTCAGTGGCATTGCGAGGTTTGTACGCGATAATCCGCAACACCTAGGATCCTGGCTACGAGTCTGTCAGTTTTTGTCGATACCTTTGGAAGCTGGTAGAGTTTATCCTATCATAGTCGTGGTCTTTCGAAAGTCTTAACGTCGTTTAAGAGAATCTTTTCTCTCGAGTTTAGTCGGAACACGCTTCTGTAATGTAATTTCTGAGGTAACTGACGGCAATTCGCCGGTGCCTCGCAGTTCCTTAAACAGACCAGCTCGATTCATCGCGAGGGAAGAGTGGTGAAATAGGTCATTCGAAGCGGCCAGTGGCAGGTATGAAAGAAATCTCGCGATGCCTGCAAGGGTGAAAGGGTTTCGTCCACGGTAATCCACGATAAAGAATAACAAACCATCCCTCGACAGTATGCTGATTTTGATAGCCACGCTGGGAGCTCTAATGAATACTGGATACCCCGTAAGCTGTTTCAAAGATTAAACAAGCTTGGAGATTAAACAAAGAGGTTGCCAGGTAAATCCGGGAAACCGCGAGGTTCAGAGAATCATCCTAACTTCGACTCGTGTCTGCGTTATTGTGTTGCTGTATGATGCTTCGAATATGGTGCTTGTCGAGAATCAAGCACGGTTTCATATTATTTTCAATTTCCTACGAAGATGTATTTACGTTGAACGTATGTAATTCGAGGTTAGGTTAGGTTGGGTTAATTCCAACAAAAATATAGGAGCAAAAGATCAGGATGCGACTCAACATCCACGGAGACTCACATTTCCAACTCGTTCAAAATGAACCTACTAAAAATAAAATACAAATGATACGATTCAAATTAGCGAGTAAATAATTCAAAGCGTGAATATTAATGTTCACATTCAAATAAAATAAATAAATTTCTGAACAAATTTCTGTTGAAAAATGTTCTGTTATGAAGCTGATGATATTTTTTGAGCAGTAAGTAAGAAATCGTATAATAATTAACACGTAGAATTATTTAATTTCGATACCTCGTTACATTATTTTAAATTTGATGTATTAGTTAATACCGAGCTTCGAAATTTTATCAAATGGCGATTGAAGGGCGACTCTCGAGTGAAAAAGGTTAATTCTAAGGAATGATATAATGGAATAGTATTTAATTTTAGATAACCACTATACTTCTGTACCATTTATGATAAATTTGTTATATTTATTATAGAAAAATTGTAGAATTTTTCAAATTTTGCGGATGTTAAAACACGTTAAATATAATTTTGGTTGTATCACAAGTGTAGCATATAATTCTAATATTTGATAAAGCTCATGATGATGGGTTAGACTCGTTATGCAAGTACTGCAAGTGGGGTTAAACAAGATAAAAGAATGAGGTGAAGATGGTGTTGAGAATATGTATCGTTAAAAAAACTATATCTTATGTTTGCTATTCATTATTTGGATGATAGTATTAAAATTTGTAGATTATTTTTAAAAATTGAATGTATTTCTAATATTACTGGAAAATTGATTTTATGAGGAATATTATTAATATTGTGTGAAATATACCTTTATGCTTGTGATATTAAAATAACACTGAAGTATAGCATTTCTTTCAATTTATCGAAATGTGATTTTTTTCAATATATAACATTTTAATTTAAAGTAAATTTAGTTTTCTTAATTTATAATATTTTAAAAATTCAATCTTCCCTCAATTTATCACATATATGATAGCAAATCAATTTTTCTCGATTTATGATATTTCAATAAATTAATTTTTTCCATCCATAATGTATTATTATATTATATTATACTATATTATATTGTACATATCAATTATATACATATATTTGGAGGAATTACTTGAAACTACCCCAATGTGAAATCAGATTTCATAAATTTATCCGATTTCATGGAAAACAATGTTTCCATAGTATCTTCACTCACTATCGCAATCATTCTGATGTTTCAAGGGGCGTAAATCCCTTTTTACCTATCGACTAATGGAATTTAGAATCCTAGGGGGAGGACGGTTATGGTGGGAAAATCGTGAGAAACGGCCAACCAAGAGGGTGATGCTTTATGGCCCCTCGAGCTTAAGTGCTTCGTGGCAAGCACATGCGTTGTGATTTGTATTATTGCCGTAGAGAAAGTTCTAAACTATGAAAAATCCGCCAAGTTCATTCCTCTTGGTCTCCGTGCGAATGCGACTAACTGAACAAACCAACGATATTAATTGAAAATAATTACAACAGTCATACTATAATTTCTAAAAGTTCACGAAGCATTGATCATATATCGAGTAAAAATTATTCCTCAGTAAAAATGAATATTAACTGTTCACATTTCTGAGATCAACTATAATCTATAGTAAAATGCTCAGGTACTTTAAAAGGTATTTCTATCACCTGTGATTACGTGCAATTAATCAAAATTTAAAGTTTAAAAAATCTCGTAAATCTATAGAATCGTCAGATTTCTTCGTGGGCATTGTCTAAGTTAGAAACTTAAGCAAAAATAAGTTATTATATTGTATGATACCATTTCGGAGAGAAATCGCGAATCGGCTTTTGCCAAAAAATTATAAACCGATCAATATTTTCTATAAGCAAATGGAAAAGTTAGTTTGGGTAACAAAATTAGGTTGCGTGGTCCCTATGAGCAGGTGAAACGTAGAGTAAGAAAAGTATAAAAGCAGGACCCTTGAGGACCAAAACAGAGTCCTTAGAAATAAATTGTGACCAGCACGGGCATGAGTCGCTCAATTAGAGTGCATTTCTGTGCGTTTTCGTTGTTATTTTGGTGTTCCTTTCCTAAATTAAATTAGTTTCATGAGTTTCGTGTTCGTGTTATTCTTTTCTTGTTGTTCTGACCATTTTTGGTGTCTCAAAACCAGTTCTGGCTGTTATGCAGTACGTTATCAATAAATAGCCTAATTCCTTGGAGTGCAAGAGGTTAGGAGCAATAACCTGATTGCGATTTGATTATCACCAGGACGAAATCCAAAAGTTTTTCTAGTAAAGCTGATATTCTGACAGTAAATGATTCAGATGTTCATGATGTTCATTATAGAATTCGATCTACATATGGATGTAACAAAGCTCAAAGTTCAAAAGACCTCTGAAGTTCGACTAGGTTGATGTCCTGTTAACGATAATTCGATTGTGATCTGAATCGACTCAAATATCGATATCACAATGTCCAAAACTTTCGAACTTCTTTGAAGCCCAGCAAAGCTAAAACTCTGTTGATGGTAACTTAATCGTGATCAACGTAGGAGAACTCGATACAGGCATCGATGCCACAAAGTTCAAAGTTCTAAAGTCTCCTGGAGCCTAGATAGCTCATAAGGAAGAGGAATAAAGTTGATATTCTCTTAACAATAACTGGATCGTGAGTTGCACCGGAAAATCCTAGGCCGATATTATAATTCCAAATTTCTTAACTCTTTTGGAGTCCAGGACCTCCAGAAAATCTTACATCTGTCAGCAAAATTAAACATAAAAATTCGTTTGTTAATTTTAAAGCCTCTTGTATAAATATCATTTTCTCTAATTATTCTAACCTAGTAAAAATAGAAATGGAATTAGAAGAAAAGGATATTTTTACTTTGGGAAAATTAACCTAACCTAAAAAAGGTCCATAATCTTCGTGGTCAATTTTCAATGGCCTGATCAATAGTATTCGGTACTATAAGAAGTTCTAATGATTAAAATCGTCCACTTGTCTTTCTTTCAAAATACATACACCTAAAATCCTTTAAAGTTTAAAATATTTAAAAAATCTTTTGCCCATCAATCAAATTAAAGATAAAAATTTATTTCTAACTTTTGAAATAGCCTCATGTAAAAGTACCCTTTTCTTAAATTATTCCATTCATCTGAAAATAGGTATGGAATTAGAAGGAAAGAATATTTTTACTTTGTAAAATTTAACCTAACCTAAAAAAGGTCCACAATCTTCGTGGTCAGTTTTTAATGATCTGATTAATAGTATTCAGTACTATGAGAAGTCTTAATGATTAAAATCGTCCACTTGTCTTTATTTCAAAATATATACACCTAAAATCCTTTATAGTTTAAAATATTTAAAAAATCTTTTGCCCATCAACCAAATTAAACATAAAAATTCGTTTCTAAATTTTGAAATAGCCTCATATAAAAATCCCTTTTTTGAAATTATTCCATGCATTGATAAATAGGTATAGAATTAGAAGGAAAGGATATTTTTAGTCTGAAAAATTTAACTTAACCTAAAAAAAGTTCATAATTTTCGTCGTCACCTTTCATTAGCTTTATCAGTAATATGCACTACTATGAGAAAATTCAAATAATTAAAATCGTCCATTTGTCTTTGATTAAATATGTATACACATAGCATACGTTATTTTGGCAAGAATTGCAATTTTCAAAAATAACTGTAACGAGACTCGATGTGTAATACCTATTCGTGAGAACAGTTAAGCGGAGTAACGTAACAAGACATGTTCCTCTTGAAATGAATTCTTTCGACTAAACTGCTGACCCAAAGCTAGAAGCTGAGACTCGAAATGGGACACTTTAAGCGATGAAAAATTTTCTGCTTCATCGGTCACATGCCACATATCGCTTGGTACGCGGATTAAATGCGGACTAGGCGTGGGTTACGTGTGGACTTTAGGTGCGGACTAATTGTGAATTGCTGTCCGAGTGAGGCTTAGCACACGCTTCAGTTAGATAGAAAATTGGTGATAGGCGAAGTTATGCGGACACCGTCCTTAATACCGCTGATATATGTATGCTAAACAGATAAGAACGTGCATGGACAATGCAGCTCGTACACTGTGTCGTTATCGAATTCACGGGATTCGTGTGAGGTAACATACCTACCATTGAAAAATGTGTCTGTGCAAATATTTACACGAAGTATAAATGAATAAATATGTACATATACGTAGGTACATGTTTGTATTTGATATCTCAAACTGATAAATCCACTGGTAATAAATGTAACAAAGTTATTAGGATTGGATCACAAATGGAATAAGTTTGACAAGAAATTTATTGGGAATAGCATCCTGGTAAATATACTTGTCTTTTAGTAAAGAAACGTAGAAATAAATTATTAATAATATTATTAATTGTTAATATAATATCACGAGATAGAAGTGGAAACAGGATGTCAATAATATAACCGTATATTCATAACGATTAGTATAGATTTTTATTAGAGACCTATTGCACGTGAGTATTGTACACCATATCCACTAAGGCCTACCAATATTGACAATATGACATATAGTCCTAGGGTTGCCAACACGCTGTGGCTCTTTAAGGCGCGAAGTATGAATTGAATATTTGAATATATTTCAACATTAATAATAATATTGTAGGAATTGACGGTGGTGGTAATTTATTAATAAATTATAACTACGTGCAAGTGACGATTAAACATACGAATTATCTCTTTACGTGAATCCAGATCGATTCTCAACTTAATATAGCGTTCAACTTCACAACCTAATAATAACTCAGTTTGCAACAACTGACAGTCTACAACTAAAAATGTCCATTCCAAACTGTCTGCAAAAGCTGTTCTCCGACCACTCTTAACATTCTTTATATATTTTTTCCATCATGCACACGTTTCCCGATGCCTCCGTTAACATGGCCAAATGTGGTCATATAAGGGCCCCATGCTTCGTCCAGGGTTTTTCCCAATTGCCTAGGCTTTGTTCCTTCGTAAAATTACATGTACATGGTGGAAAATTCGCGATACTACAATATTATTAACATTTTATAATATTATTAATATTAACATTATACAAATTTTACAATGTTATTAAAATTGATATTATTAACATTCTATAAAGTACTAGTGTACCTTCAAAAAATTGGACCATTCTCTGTATAAGACTATGAATTATATAGTCGGATATTCTTTATTTGAATTATATGAGTCGTTCACTGCACAAATTGAATAACTCCACTTTTTGAAAAATCTTAAATTTAAGTGTCAAAGCACTTGGTATAGTCATAACTTTTTATATTTATAATAACTTTCCTTGATAATTAAGATTAACACTATTAAACGACAAAAATTTGTTGACCACTGAATAATAAATAATTTATTTTAGAGGTCACTTTGATTAACTCCGTACTCTAATGTAAATCGTTGCAATAATGCAACTCAAATGCACTAGCAAGCCACGAATGATAACGGTGAATTTTTTAGTGCCGTCTTATCAGAATTTAAGTAAAATTTAGTAAAATTAAAATTTATTACTTTTTTCACTTGCCAAATCGATTAACTCTTCCAGTAACATAAAAATGGTAACATTACTAACGATTACCTTTTAGCTATTGTTTCTTATAAATTTTATATACCGTTAGATGCAAGTTACATTTGTATTTATGCATTCTACAATATTTATTTCGATTTAAATTATAAGGGGAGTTTTAAAAAACAATATACATTATTTCATTGCATTTCTCCATTTTTTGTTTTATGGAGTTAATTAATGTGTGCAATGAACAGCTAATATGTAACTACACTAAAAATTTGCTTTCACTTAGTCAATTTCTCATTCATTACTTACAATCAACACCAGAGCTACTGCTTTATCACGTAACTTAGGAGTTACGACGCAACAACGTATCTGTCATTAGTCGTACTATTTGTATAATTATAATTCTTTTTACAATGAAAAGGTAAGAACAGTTGTACAATAGAAACGGATTCGAATTACTCCGGATCAAAAGTTGAACTTTCACCACGTTCCTGCGTTGCATCGTTTGCGGCCGACAGCACTCCAATTAGCTTTAACGCGACGAAATGGCGGAATCGAGTCGGAACGAAAATGGCCGCCGGCGAGCCGTGGTCTCGATATGAAATATTTTCGGATGGGCGCAACGAACACGCTTCGTTTCGTCGGCAATATGATTAAAGTTCGGATTCCTCTTTTTCGTTGACGAAAGTTGGAAGAAGAGCGAATGAAAAAAAAAAAAAAAAGAAATGGAAATAACATCGAACGAAGTGAATTTGAGCTGCGATTCACTTTGGGGAATGTGAGGCGAGTTTGGCGGGAAATTGTAAAATTTAAACGAAGAACGATGTTAATCAGAAGTGAAAGTTGCTGATGAAATTAAGAAATATGGGTTTCTATTTTTTTAAATTGTACTATTTTGGTAAATCAAATTATTATACTTCCTTTTTCGTCGATTTAAAGAAAATTTATTTACTTTTTTACTTGGCAGTTATGCATTTATTAATATATTATTCGTTTATTAATGTATTATTTTCGCTGTCCAAAAATTATTTTAACAATTGTAGTATCTATTATATTATTATTATTATTAAGTTATTTACTGTTTTAGTTATATAAGTAGTTTTGCTGCAGCCCAGAGCATAAGTGGACGACAATAATGCATGAATTAAAGTGAAACTAGTGCTTTTAAAACTGTTATTTAGGGAAGTAGAAATGCGTAACTTTTGCAGCTAGAAAGCACTAAAGTTCTTCCCTCTTATTTTTTAATTATCCAAGATAGCGAGGATATATGGAAATTTGAACGAGATATGTGTAAAGTTTTACAGCCTGGAGTTTTCAGAATTACTGGTGTATAATGAAATTGCATCCGAACCCAAATAGAAAATACAAGAAGAATATATATGAGACTTCTTATATCAACCTTCATCTCGTATACTAAATTCACTATATTATTAAACTGAAATTAAATATTCATAAAAATATAAAAATTATTTATAAACAACAAATGATACACACGCATATTTATTTATATTATATAAAACATCCAATTGTTAAAGTAAATAATTCCGATAATAATAAATTATAAATTATAACATTCTGATGAGAATAATAATAAAATTATAAATTATAACATTCTGATGAGAATAATAATAAAATTATATATAAATCTGATAGTAGATTATAAGTATAATAATTAGATTTATTACTGCAATTTTTCAACTGTTGCAAATTTATATGGAAATTGACGTTTTATTTGCTTAACTGGTCGGAAATATCGTCTGACTCTGGCTATATTTCATTTCTCTCGTCGTGCTTTCTATCAAAATTTTTCTTAAAGTGTATTTAAGAAATCATAGATCGGATCAGCCGACAGTTAATACATTAATCACGCTTGAACGGAATTGGAATGTCACTTCAATAGCTCCTTTGATACGGTTTCATGGAAACCTCCCAGAGATCCTGTCACGTATTATCAACCCTCTGACAGTAATTCGCTATCGACGGAGATGCCAACACCCTCGATACTCCCTGAGAGTTCTATTCCCACAACGAAACATTAGCAAGGATGAATTTTTGCCATTGATATGTGGAAAAATAGAATACTTATTAAAATTCCGAAATTCAAGTTATGTATGCGATAGAGGATAATAAATGAAATATTTTTGGAATAGGAATTTTATACATTTTATAGAATTAAAAAATTAACAATTCTTTACAATTTTTTAATATTTGTATTATATTATCATGGACTAATAATTATTATAATATAATAATGCAATTTCCTTATAGGGTTGCTACCATCTTCTGTAATCATTGTGTATGGATATATTTTATACCATGTTAAAAGAATTCCGAGAGCAGAGAGGATAAATTCAGAATATTCGTATAAATTTAAAAATTTTCGAAAAATTGTAAATTTTTAATGCAAGGCAGATACAATGATGAAAAATATTAAATATGTAAATGGTCCTGAATGACCAATTTTATATTAATTTATTGTACAATTCTTTTGGTAATTATAACTGCAATTAAAAGTAAACTTAAATAGTTAGTAACAAAAATTATTTTAATCAATAAATAGAACTATTTTTAATCATTTTTAAAAAATAGTAACCAAATTTATTTTTTCGTAGTAACACTATTTAAGAAGACATGTAATGATTTTATTATAATAGAATTATTATAAATGTATACTAAATTTTTCCCTCTAAATATTTTTCTAAATTTTATTTCTTTAAATAATTTTTAAATAATACATAATATTTTAAATATCATTTTAAATCGTATTTTACTTCATCTATAATATTGTATATGTATAAATAACAACACATTCCATTTTTAAGAATTATTTAACGTTCCTATCAAATGTAAGTATGGAAGGTCGAAATTCTGACAATGCAGAACATTGAACCACATAGTGAATTGATTATATTCAGGCTTGGTAAACGTCACGAGCTTTGAAGCATATTCGCACCTTCATCAGTCGGTCCATTTGTCATGCGTTAGAATTAACAAACCGAATAATATCACTAGAGTTCGATTCGTCGAGGTGTTTATGACTTGCGCGAGACATCAATTGTAAATTGTAAATAAAATACCTTTGATCTTCTATCGTAACGTTTGACAATAGCACATTTGATAATAACTGTTAAAATGATAGAATAATTTAGGAATTATGCTGAAATCGTTACAAAATTTCAGATATATTTTATTCCTAATTTATATTTTTGTATTTTACTTTTCCTTTATTTTTTTATATTTTATATATATTTTATTCTTGTAATATTAATATCTTAGATTTTTACTATTTGTGCTGTCCTTTGTTATGTTACGTTGTTCCAATATCTTAAATTCTAAAAGATTAATTTCCAATTTTTATTACTTGAAGATTTTTCAAATTTTTATTCAAATAATTTAATTAATTTATTCAAGATCTGCAGTCCTCAAGAGATTATTGTACGAATTTTAATTTGTGCGAGGAGCAGTGGAAAGCGAACAATTTATTTACATATTTTATTCAGATCAAATTTTCGTATGAAATTTAAAAATTATTGTCCCTTTGAAGTTTGATGTTAGTTCACTATGCATGGAATTTCAGATAAAACGCGTTAATTATTTTAGGCTTTGATGGTTATGCACGAAGTGACTGATTATTCATTCTCCTCATACTATATTTCCATAGTATATCCGAAGCTTTGATAAAAAAAATAGTGAATTAACTATGAGATTAATGAAAAGAATTATTGAAGGTTATTTCGATATAATTAAATCGTACTGAATTAATATTTCAGTAAATCCGTGTAAATAATACTTAATATTTAATCTTTGATAAAATATTGCGTTAAAAATTTGTATTAATTTCACATTGGATAAAAAAATATGTAAAACATGATTTCTAATAGAGTCCTACGTAGAATCTAATTTCAAAAATTCCTGTGATACTCTAAAAATTTTTACTATTTTATTATACCTTACGCATTTTGAATTTATAAGGTATATTACTAAGGAAGAATATTGTACGTTTATTATGATATAATCCTTCAACTCTGTATTCTGTATTAAAGTTACTCCATGCTCCAAGATTTTACGAGAATTATTATTTGAGTGAGGCAGATGTAACAAAGGCCAACTATGAAGCATATTTATCTAAGCATCTATTGTGGTGAAGTTAATTAGAATGTCTAACTTAATGAACCCCGATGTGAAGTACATGTTACAAGTTATTAAATTCACTGTAGAACTCGCGATAAGTCTGTAATGCAAAACGACAGAATATCTTCATTTGTTTAACTGCTATCCAAATGTTATCTTTACCTTAAATAAATTTATCTGAAACAACTATCACAGTTGTACATAACTAATAATTTTAAATAAAAATTATCTTCTTCCTGCTCTTATAATATTAAATATTTGAAAGACTTTAATCTTCCATTAGCCTTATAAATTAATTCAGTACTTTAAGGCTTCTAATTTACATTTATCATCGTGATTATAGGTTAAAGTATCTCCTTGCCTTATGGCAGTATCAAAGAGGCGCCATCTGCACGTTACCTTTACATAACTACATATAACCTACAAATATCGAGCAATAGTTATAAAGCGAATAATTGACATTATTTTATAACAAATAGGACTCGAATTTTCTACAAAAAGGTATTGGAACCATTTACTCTTACAATAACGATAATAATTAAGTTCGCAATTGCTATATAAGTAAAAGGGTAGAAAGGAATAGAGGAATAAAGTGTAGAAGAATCATAAATACAGCATTAACCAAATTTACACAACCATTAATAATATCAATAGAATTTTGAAGAAGATTTTTAGACCGTCATGAAAAATAGCGTTAAACTAATTAACATACCAAATAATAACAATAATCGAGTCAATAATTGCAAAAAAAAGCAAGAAAGCAGATCTATGAAGTATCAAGTGTGAAATAACTTCGAACTAATTTACACTCCTAGAAATAGCAATTAATTATATGAAATACAAAGTCAGTGAAAGAAAAAGAGAATAGATGCTTGATGCCATAACCTCAAAATGGCATCGAATTCAATCACGTATCTAACAATGATTCAGTTAAATTAGAAACAAAGCGATCAATAAAGCAATTAACTCCTCCACAATCTGCATAGATTAATTTCGATCATATCCGTGTCCCTTTTTATGCAAATTTTCGAGCTTCGTCGAGCATAGTTAGTCCGCTTTCGCTGTGGCTATTGGCCAAGTTGGGCCAATTTTTGTGCTAAATCAGCCGGCAGTGCTAATGTGCACTCGAAGATGAGGATTTGGACAGGGCGACAGCGGTGCAAAGAGTTTGTATTTTTAGTTTGCCCCAGTTAAGTGCAATTGTTAAATATGCACACGTCAATGGCGAAGTCACGAAAGTGTATAATTAGAAAATATTCGCGAGCTTCAAAAGTTTCAGGGAAATCCGATCTGTCACGGGCTTAAATTTAAGAACGGCTTACGCGTGTGCACGGAACTATAAGAAACAGAGAAGAATCGCAATTAGGGCAGAACTCGCGAGGAAATAGACTTTGTTTCTCGATAAAAAGTAATGGAACAAGGGGAGTATTTTAATTTAATGGAATTTCATTGTTTTCTTGCTGTTTGCCAGTTGGGAGGCGCGGAAAGGAACTTATTTTCGTTGGAACTTCTAAGACGTGTCACCGTGTGACCATTATACTAAATAAAACTAAATATAAATATCCTTAAATATCCAAGCATAAAATCTGATATTACCTCCTCTTGGATGTAATTGTGAAAATAAAGTAATTTGTATAAAATTATTAAATCTATTTCATATATGTAGTCACTCAAATGTTCAATGTGTATTTTAATTTTTATTGGATCAAGTAAAATTATTAAATAATATTGAAGCTTAAATATTTATATTAAAAATCTAATGTTACTTCCTCTTGGATGTAATTGTGAAAATAAAGTAATTCGTATAAAATTATTAAATGTATTTAATATACGTAGTCAATTAAATATTCAATGTCTATTTTAATTTTTATTGGACCAAGTAAAATTATGGAATAATATTGAAGCTGAAATATTTATATTAAAAATCTAATGCTACTTCTTGTTGGATGTAATTGCAAAAATAGTGTCATTTTTATAAAATTATTAAATATATTTCATATACACAGTCAATTAAATGTTCAACATTTATTTTAATTTTTATTGGATCAAGTAAAATTATTAAATAATATTGAAATTTAAATATCTACATTAAAATGCAATTATAGAAAAGAAATTTGATTATATTCTATCAGATTTACATATTACATTAAAAATTATTGTTATCCAAACTGAACTGTTAAAAAAATGTCACATTTTTCTACACAAATTTCACTATTAAATTTTACAAATAAAAATATCTCTAAATTATCATACATATATGGTTTATTAAAATGTAAAAATTACTTTAAAATTAAAATATTTTTGTGAAGTGAATGAATTATCAACCTTTGAACTTCAATTATTTTTAATAAATGATTATACATTTTCACATGACATATTAGAAACTGATATTAGTATATTTCATATGTTGGATATGCTAGATATTATTCACAATTTATTTAGAACACTATATGATGGAACCAAGCTGTGTTTAAAAAATTTAATATAAAACGAGAGTTGAAATTATTTCGAAAAAATTGTTTCGGGCAATCAAGCACCGGTTGCCATTGAAAGAAGTATAAAAATCGAAAAGCTGTTATATCGGTTATGGCTTATACCTGTATTGGTTTCAGTTTTTGAGGATTAATATCTATTCTATATCGGCTCTATATCGATACCATATTAGTCCTATATCGACTCTACATTCATTTTGTATCAGCTCTATATCACTTCTATATCGATTCGATAACTACAATTTTTAATTTTATATCAGTTCCAAAACCTACTCTATAATTCCAAAACTCTCTCTTCTACTATACGTACCTAACTAAACAACAAATTTTATTTAATTTACAAACCAAACTGAAAGTCGTAAGTCGTAAAATTGTAAATTATCTACAGAAATAAGATCCAACAATTTTAACTATTATAAAATCGACGTAGGCCTCCAATTTAAAAAATTCTCGAAATCTATATATAATTCCCATCCGTCTAAAATACTGACCCATAAAATAGAGGACCAAATTAATCGCATATTCATTTCGAAATACAATTCCAACTCGGAGCATAAATCTCTGCGAACCAACATGGTCACCAACAACCCTCTGGAGAATATATAATCTCAACAACGCGAAAAGAAAGAGAAATAATTAAAAAAATAGAAGCAAAAAGCAGCGAATATCGACGATAAAACAGAGAACCTCGACTACCGGTAACGAAGGGAAGGGAAAAAAAAGAATCGAACATTTAAAAAGGAAAACGCACCCCTCTGCTAGAGAAACTGCAGCATTTCACATATACCTAGCTTTTTTCACCGGAATCATCCATCTTCGCGCCGCCCCATTCGAGGAGGAATATCGATGTTCCGGTTGAAGTGTCGTCAGTCAGCGATAGAAAAAAAGGGAAAAAGAGGCGAAAGGCGGAATCTTCATTTTCCACGCATTAAACACCTTCAGAATCGGCGCGTCGTCGCGAGAAATGGCGACGAATTCACGGCAATCTCGTCATACGCCAACGACCAACATCCTCGCTAGAAATTCTACTCTCTTTATCACTAAAAGGCACGAACAAATTTTTTCGATTCTTTCGCAACTGTATGAAAAATTTCTCAAATCTTCTTGCAACTGTGCGAAGAATTTCTTAAATTTTTTCCTAATTTTACGAAAAATTTCTTGAATATTTTCGTGAATGTATGGAATATTGACAGGGATTATGTCACAATGGACGATCAGCTGGCCAAGTATGGAAGCCTAGATTTTTCTGTGGAAAAACTTGACATGTCATTGGTGCATGAAAAAGCGTTCGTTAAAGCGAGCGAAAATTAAATTCCCCGTTATTGATGACCAATGCATCTATAAATCAAACGAAGTGACAAAAAATGCTCAAAGTCTGGATTTCGTGGGTCCTCTGGCGGTTATGTAGAGTTTTCATTTAACATGGAATATGCGGCTGTTCAATGTACTATGGCGCCACGAGACCAACATGGAGGCTAACGCGTGGTTTCGCGCGTCGATAAATGCGAATTGCGTGAGCCTCGTAACGAGGATTTTTGAATCTCCGTTTGCTATCTTTTGTGAAGGATGTGAGCGTTTGGTGTGGAATAGTAATTGGAGGAGTTATCGATTTAATTTAGAGGAGGTTTCAAGAGTTAACGGTCTTTGACGTTAAGTTTTTAGGTTATGTTGATCTAGCGGACGTAGATCGGTTTGGTAAATGCGTATTTGTTTAACTGTAGAACTAGTGAACTGTGGTGTTTAGGTGAATATTAGTATAATTAATCATAAATATTAAGATATTGTTTTATAATCATATTTTTGTTTTGTTTCCTTTGCAGAAATGTATAGCTTTGATGTTATTGGAGAGTAATGAAAATTATAGGTTATGTTATCATTTTGTCACGTACCGTTGATAATAATAATTGAAGTAGATGTACGATATGATATGAGTATATTAAGGTGAAATAATTATACGTAATTAGGTCACGTTTCTGTATGATTAAAAATAAATGTTAATTTGTTAAAAATTATATATTTAATATATTTTGAGTAACTTATAAAATAAAGAATTTAAAACCAGTCATTTGAATTGGTTTTATAATTAATATTTTTGTTGAAAGGTATAATACTGAAGCAACATGTTCTAAAAATTGGATACTTTTTGACTTCATTATTCCTTGTTACTCCATTTCTTCATATTTTCCAACTAGGACGATTCTTTTATACTTCTAATAAATCAAGTGACTATAATTTTTATTTTAATATTTTTTAATATAATCGTAAACCAATTGGAAATGTTTTATTTCGCCCTTTTGACTTATTTTCTAGCATTTGATCGTTTTCCTCTCGATTCTATTGTTTATTACAGGACACCCTGTAAATAATTCTGCTTTTATGAGTTAAAAGTAACTTTTCAAGTCTCGTATCAAATAACCTTTCGAGCATCAAGTACTATAGTACCTCCAATCTTTCTGTCAGTAGTGTAAATGTATTTAACAATTTTCAGATGTTTTAGAAAAAAAAGATTTTCTTGCTTTTTTAAAGGAGAGCTGAAAAGGCTGGGCTTGTGTATCTTGACACGATAGAGGTTCATGTGTCTATAGACTGCTCTGGTAATAGCGCTTTTCACTGCGGGTTAAACTTCTTTTGAAGCACGTGAGTGAAAAATCGTCGATTTTGTTGAAAACTTGTTAGTCGTTAAAAATGAAAGATCCTTTAAAGCATTATGAATTGTAAGTCGTTTTATTTCATATATATAGGTAGAATTTAATCCTTTACATGACACTTTTGCAGTGAAAAGCTTTTTAAAATAAAAATTTTTTTCCAAGCAAAAAATATTTATATATTTATTTACATAGTAGTCTGTGTATTTTTTTCTGTTATTTACAAAAATTTACAAAACTAAATAACAAATTGCAGATCAGAAATACCTCCATAAAAGTGTTTTCATAAAAATTATACGATATTAAATTTGTTTAATACCCGATTTATACGTATACCAGATGTTTGGAGTGTCTTTAAAGTAAATTGGATCATTTTGTGTACCGACAGTTATATGGATTTCATCCAATAAAATTTGTAGATCAATGAACAACATGTTCATGTGTATTCCTATATCAGAAGCTAATAAGCTTTTCTACAGCCACAAAGGCAATCAGAAAGTGCAGTTTATTCAAATCTGAAAGAGTATTCACGCCACTCTTAAACTATGCTTACTTAAATCCTGAATCTCCATTGTATTATTCATTCTCGGATTATGTTAAGTTCATCTAAATTTCGCCGTGAATAACTTCTTTTAAAAATTCTTCCTGATTATGATTATCTACGAATGCTATACAAAGCATGTCTTTAATAAAAAGAACAAAATATACATGTATTACGTTCTTCAAAAGTGGTATTATAAAATAAATGATACGTATATAATAATCCTGTTTTATTATTTTGTAATAGGAGGACATTAGTGTAGTTATCATAACACACTAATTGCTAAATGTAAAAATCATGACAACTTAATTACAAAAATTTTGCAGCAAACCGAAAATTATATAATATTTTTGTTGATATGATAAAAAAGGAATAAGTATAATCTTTTTTGTAATCTCAAATAAATAATTACTAATTATATGGTTTAAAAATATTTGGGGACACAAATTTTTGTGCTAGAAAATCGCTTATATTAATATACTAATACAACCATAATAAAATTCTATTAAAGTCTATACAAATTATTATTTATCACTCCAATATATCTAAAATACTTGTGGAAGTAAACAGATATACTAGAAACTAGAATGTCACTAGAAAATTCACTAGAAAATAAACTTCTTAAACAATCAATTGCATACAATTTATTTAATCTAAAATGCAACAAAATGCAATAAAACTTATAAAAAATAAACAGCAAAAATAGTATTAACTAGTTTTTCCATAAAGATAAAAAACATTTAAATTATTTATCTACAGTCTACTCAGAAATTAAAAGTGTACACAATTTTCCACATATCTCAGATTTTGAGTATTTTCAACCTTTTACATACTTTTCTTTTCATTTCTTCTTAAATATTTATATGACGTGTATTATAATTTAGGCATTTGATAAAAATGAGGCACACATACCAAAATACCGATGCAAACTTTTCATTAGAATACTTTGCATTATGTAATAAACAATAATATGATTAAAACCAATCTCTTTTCATAGAAATACAATAATTAAATTTCAAAATTTAATCAGTCATTAAAATGTAATTAAATTTCAAAATTTAATCCTGAATTGTTCAAAAAACAGAAATCACGATTTGAAAATGATATATATACCTTTTTACAAATTCTAGAGTAATTATGTACCCTTTCCCATCAGTTGATACACACATACGTGCTATAAGAATTTCCTTTGAATTAAATTTACTGAGAATTCAGAGAATATTGTTAAAGCAAACAACATCGCAAACTGTGTCAATATCCAAATTCCTCGAGAATTGTTGCGATACCTCCATCTATCCATTAAAGACAATAAATTGTGAGTTCGCTCGCTCCTAACAAGCTATGTTACTCGCCCTGCCTAAGCGGTTCTCGCTCAGAGATGCTCTTCCAGAAGCTCTTGCGAGTTTATAATACGTCGATCATTATTGACAAGTGGTAAGTAACTCTCCGAGGAAGTAGTCTTCCAAGTTCTAATTAGAACCCTAAGTTTTCCTGCGCATCAATAACTAAGCGACGAAATACCTGGGCGGGAGCAAAAATGCTTAATCCCGGAAGGTGCCAGGAAGGCACGCGCTGTAAATTAAATTCGCACAGTTAAGATTTTGTTTGACTTTCTGGAACGGAAGATTCGCGCATTATAAAATCATTGAGTTGGCGGAGAATAAATTGAATTACTGAAATTCATATCGAATGCTTAAACTACAATATTGGAGTTTGGAAATTTGGTTATTCGATCAACCAGAGATTCTATGGTATCTTTACTGTGGAGTGAAGTAATTTTTGAAACAAAATTTGGGAAAGGAAAAATTAGAAATATTTGGATATTTATTTGTATAATAGTTTTATTTATACTTTTAATTTTACCAGTCAAAATGAGACAATATTCTTGTAATTGCACCAATATAGTGTAAGAGGATCTAAAATTTTGGATACTAATATTTTAAGTGCTAGAATTAATACATTTCACTTATTTAATTTTTTCTAATTCCACGTATCTTGAAAGTTATACGTTTATCATTATGGTTAATAATTTTGGATTTTCATTTTATTTACATTTTATTTTTGTATAGTATTATTATAAAGTAGCTACCAGTGCTTATGTTTATAATTAATGTGGGAAATATAATAAATTATATTGTTTTTCGTACAAACAGGAACAATTCTGATTATAAAAGTTTAATATTTAGAGTGAAAGTATTAAACGAGATAAATTTCTCTTCTACTACAAGCGATATAGTTGCGTCATATATAGTTGAATGAATTGAGAATGTATACGCAATATGAGATGAAAAATAAAAATGGAAATGGAGTACTCACCGTAGTAAAAAATTTAAACCATTTTATATTTGTCACTGTAGTAATACGATAAACACAATATTATACTAACATAGCACATATGCAAATGATAGAAATACTAACGTCAATAAAATGGAAAAGATGAACCAGAAGATAAATTTCTCATCTATTTTAAATGATATAATTTAGCGAATTGAAAATTTACGTAATATGTAGTAAAAAATAAAAATGGAAATGGAATATTGGCCATAATAAAAAATTTTACTATAGTGACAAATATAAAATAGTTTAAGTTTTTTATTATGGCCAATATTCCATTTTCCATTTTTATTTTTTACTATATATTACGTAAATTTTCAATTCGCTAAATTATATTAGTTAAAATAGATGGGAAATTTATCTTCTGGTTCATCTTTTCCATTTTATTGACGATTTCTATGAAAAACTCATTATTACACTAATGTAAATAATAGAAATACTAATATCAATATTTCATCGTTATTTTAATAAATTAAAATATTTTAATAACCGACATGATTTATTACTATTAAATTTGTCCAATTATAGAAAACGTAAGAGAAATTCGCATCAATACTTTTCCTGAATTTAATATGATTTTAATAAACCCGCACATCATAAGAAGCGACATTAAAAATGTGCGTAGCGAGTATCTAGAGCGTTTAAATTCGACGAAATTTCCTAGTTCGCCGTCTCCTCACGATAAAATCGCGATTCCAATCTCTTGGATTAGGCATCGTCATCGCAAGTGGCATTCGATTGTGCCATTTCGATGACTCTTGGCAACGATTCACACGAAAATCGGCTTACACGAGGAACGGGGACATTGAACCTTACACAAGTGCCATCTACATTCGTTTTCAGTTACCGGTGAAAATGGAGAACGTCAGCAACGTTTTCATCATTTTGTATGATCGAGTGCATCGGAAACAGATAATTCTACCTTTCAATTCCTTTCGTACTTTTCATACACCGACGAAAGTGAGGTTAACTTCGAGTGTTCGTCCGCGGACGACATTTTATTGGTCAGCGAGAAAATGGCGGCAGGACGAAACATGAAACGTGCAACCTTTTTAGCTCGCGTAAATAATATCCTTAACATCGATTATGTTTTCCATATGTGTAATTATAATCAACTACCTAACTCACAATTAGTAACTAATAAGTTAAAAGAAAAATTGTATTTGTTAACAAATATTGTGATTCAAAGAGACAACTTGAATTTTTCGAAATTTGATCTTCTAGAAGAAAAAAAAATTCCTTTTATATTATATACATAAAATTAAGATTTTAAGTAGATTTTTAATTTTTTGAGATAAACGTCAAGTTAGTTTTTCGAGAATTTCATTAATTTGTCTAAACTTAATTTTAATAACAGACCAATTTATTTATTTATCTAGTTTCTAAGCATATTATTGAAAAACGAGTTCTTCCATTCGTTAGATGATTTTTCCGTGTATATGTATAGAAAAATAACTATTCCAAAGATTCTTGTATTATCTTGTGATATTTTCCACTGTTGTATTTTTCATATAATGAGTTTCCCAAAATTCAAGCCAGAAGTAATTTTGATAGAAAGCACAGGCTTTTAATTAAAAATTATAAATATTGCTCAACAATGAAATCGCATTGTTCTTTCCCACAGTGCTTCATTTTTAATAAACCTGAAGTATCAATTGTCACACTGTCTTTGTTTTTCGTTGGCAAAACTTTATTCAAATCTTGCGTGAATTTTAGGACACTCCTTATTTCTTAAATCTTTTATTAAATACATATAAAGATTATAAAGAAATTTTACATTTGACATTAAAACAGTGACTCTCGTTACAATTCTTGTGAAAATTTAAAAACCAAAATTACGATTATTTATAGTTAAACGAAGGATTATCTGGGATACAAATAAAGATCAATCATGTCACTGGAGGTCGAATAGTATACTGAAAAATCCGAATAGCAGAGCTGTAGGATATTGCTGTACTTGAACAGCAGGTATACATAAGCCTGTATAAACGAACGGGAATAGGAACGGAAGATAGACTGAAGAGCTGTTGAAAGACAAGGCATATGTGTGCAAGGATGTACATAACGTGATAGATAGAAGATTTCGAGATTGCTGGCAAACAGTCTCGCGATTGGAGAGGTCTTGTCTGCCCTGTGTTGTCTTCTAAACATATTTCAGTGATTTCTGACTTCAATTCCTCCTAGTTATAACATTTTATCATAATATCTCACATTTTATCAACCTTGTATAATACAGTAATTTAGATTTTTATTTATAGTAACTCTTACAATAATTCTTTTTACACTCGTGACACTCTGACAATTCTTAATGAACCATTTGGCGATCTTTCAAATTCACCAAAAACTCTACTTATCATATCATTCCATTCCCAGTACTCATCTGTTATCCATTCCTCTGTCATTTGTTTAATGCTCCAATATTGTACTGTATATTTAGGTCCAAACTCAATTAAATTATTTTTTCAACCTAGTCTTTGATATCATCAATAACTTTTCCAATTTCAGCTAGTCTCTGTCAAGTCTTTGCCCCCTTTGACCTTTATGAAAACTATAATTCTAGTAATACATATGACCAAACTTAGACAGCTAAATTTTCTATGTGATTAAGAGATTTCCTAATTAGTTCTAGTACCTAAAATTATTTATGTCTTGTACGACCTCAGTCAGAAATATAATTCGATTCTAGCAGCTTATACATAGGTCCTAGTTTAGTCAATATATGGCTACTATATGGCCAAGAGTTTCTTTTCTTTTTTCACATTTGGCCTCTTCCCTGTCAGCCCGTATCTTTTCCTTTGCATCTGAATAAAAACTAAAATCCCGACAGCCTACACATAAGCTGAAGCTCAGTCAGTCTAATCTCCTGTGTCATCAAGACTCATCCCAAATAATCTAGCCTCTATCAAACCGGCCTCTTTCCTTTACGACCCCAGTTAAAACTACAATCCTAACAGCCTACACACATTCCCAAGCTCAACCAACCCAACATCCTAAACCCAGTCCTCTATACCAAGAGACTATATCAAGAATCCTCTCAATTAGGCCTAGCTGCTGTCAGTTCCTACCATTTCCTTTACAGCCTCCATGACAGCCATACTCTCAACACCCTACACATAGAGCCAAACCCAGTCACGCCAATCTTCTACATCCCCAACAATCTCCTCAATTAACCCTAGTTCCTGTCAGTCAACACCACTTCCTGTACAATCTCTATGACAACCACATCCTCAACAACCTACGCATAGGCTCAAACCCAATTACCCTAAGCTTCCACATCAGTGGTGTCAAACATGAGACCCGCAAGGTCTCAGAATGCTACTGCGAGCTAGAGATCGAAATAGATTTTACTAAAATAATAGAACAGAATGCAGTATCGTAGGCTTAAGGACCCTAAACACGGAAAGGGGGTATAAGAGAGAAAGCGAGTGAAAGTGCGTGAACAAGAGGAAACCCAGTCTCATCAGGAAAACGTTTTACATCGAATAGTTCATCGATAGGGTAGTTTTTAAGGATAATTAGGGGAAACGAAAAATGATCCTTTGCAGAGAATAATGTTGCGTGAAGCTTGCCGGCGAGGGGTCGAAAGAAGTCGCAAGGAAAGTTGTTCAGACTTGTTTTCTGTTGTCTTTTGCCTATATATCACTGTTTAACCAACCACATTCTTTGTTCAACCTTATTTAATCTGTATACAGTGGCTCACGAAAGTATTCGAACGCTATACCAATTATGAAAGAGCACTCTAACTCAAATTTTAACTCTAAGTCTAATTTTAATGAAATTTTGTGTGCAGGTAAAGCATAACAAGTTACACATGGTTCAATTTTCTTTATTTCTAGATATTACTTCACGTGAGTGAAATCGTCACTCAAATCTACAATCCAACCTCTGTCTCTTTAAACCTAATTATGCAATGATGCGAGATAAAGTGAAGCTTTTTGAATAAAAATTGTTTCATTTTTAGTACTCTGTCAGCTTATAATAAAAATTTCTTGAAATTTCTACTATATATTTCTGTGAAATCTCGTTTGAGGAACAAGAAAATTGTTAAAATTTTAATTCCTTATTTTACCCGAATCAATGATATTTGCAGTCGATAAATAAATTACTCGGTGTATTACTCATTACGCTTTACGTACACGCAAACCTCTTTTAACAACACTAGATTTACGGAACACGTCAATTTGACGGAAGGGATGCTCCAATTATACGATAGTAACAGATTTAGTTAACTTATATCAAGACTGTTAATATGATATATAACTGTTTTTAAATTAAACTAATCGTGGTTTCCTTTACCTGTCAATTTGACAGGTGTCCTTAGAAATAGGTATATAGATAACGTCCATAAAGCTAGTGTTAAAATCGGAATTTTTAGATTAGAGAATTCTTTTAAAATACAGCGTCGTGAAAACACACTTTCGTGAGTTACTGTATAAAAATACTACAAGAATTTTAAAAAAAGAAGCCATTTTGTCTACAACGTACACCTTCTCTAAAATTAAGCTTCGTGGTCCAACTGTCATACATCATTAGGCCTAGTCAACCTATGACAACCATACTTGAAACAATAATCTACGCATAGACCCAAATCATGCTAATCTCCTAACATCCCCAACGATTTCCTCGATTAACCGTTTGAGCGCCAGAGTGTTTTGAAAAAACACTGTTGAAGGATCCCAAGCAGCGCCATTGCGCTGTCTCTAAGTTGGTACGAGAAAACCTAAGCATCGCGATAACGCTTCTTCTATTTTATGTCGAGAAATCCCAAGCGGCGCGATAGCACTTCGGTTATATTATGGCGATGAATGGCCAAATGGCGCAATAGCGCTTCAACTTCAACAGTCGGTGACGCACCGTCAGCTGTCGAGAACACTCGAACTATTTTGGGTTTTCTCGACATGAAATCTGAACAGCGCGATCGCGCTGCTTGGGACTCGGTTAACCGTTTGGGACCTAGAGACTTTTGGAAGAAGACGGTCGAATAACCCCAAACAGCGCGATAACGCTTGCCTTAATCGAGTGCGAAGAAATCCAAACGGCGCGATAGCGCTTGTTTAACTCCTTGGCTACTGTGACGCATATACGCGCTCAGAAATGTTGCTTTTGTGACACGGAAGGCGCATATAAGCGCTCAACACAGTTTGCTTTTGTGACACGGAGGGCGCATCTCTACCCAAAATTTCGCCGTCCTCGGCGGACATTGTAAATGAATTCCTACCCATGTGGTACGACCGGTACGTTTCAAAGTCTGCCGTAGTCAAAGGGTTAATTTTACGTCGAAAAATCCTAATCGTCGCGATAGCGCTTGTTGGTGCTGTGTGACGTACGTGCTTCAGCAAAGTTGAGCGCGCCACTTCGACTGAAGAGCGCGATCGCGCTGCTTGGGACACGAACGATTAAATCTAGCCTCCATTCTCACCATCAACCTCTCTTCGAACTGCGATAGTATGCTATTTTCAATCGCACTATCTTTGATTGCAGGCCGCGTGGGTTTCTCTGAGTCGGGACCGGCGATAGCAGAGCCGCGATCAAAATGAGTATTCTGAACACGGATTCGGAGAACCGCGTGGTCCTGAATGTGGGCGGTATCCGGCACGAGACGTACAAGACGACCCTGAAGAAGATCCCCGCGACGAGGCTGTCGAAGTTGACCGAGGCCCTCGGCAACTACGACCCCATACTAAACGAGTACTTCTTCGACAGGCATCCGGGGGTCTTCGCCCAAGTGCTCAACTACTATCGCACCGGGAAGCTCCACTATCCGACCGACGTCTGTGGCCCGTTGTTCGAGGAGGAGCTCGACTTTTGGGGTCTCGACTCCAATCAGGTGGAACCATGTTGCTGGATGACGTACACACAGGTACATAAGCATCGGCAGGATCTATCCGCTTCTTTTTTCAGTTTCCTTTGTTGCGTTCACTTAGTTATTCGTAGATGCGGTTTCACTGTTTGCGGATGCGGATTAGGGGTCCGGATTGACTGGGGGTTTATGAGAAACACGGTTTGGGTTAGCTTTTCCTTACGTGCGATACGATGTATCGTGATTGTTGACCGAAATTGCGAATTTGGTTAGCCGGAAAGTTTAACTTCCGATTAAAGTTGCAGAGTTTTAAGCTAATCTAAGTTTGCGTGGCCTGGTTTGTTAGGGTTGAGTTATTTTCATAAGAAAATCGACTGATTGGAGATACAGCATGGAACTTTCTTTGTATTTCCTGTATAGTATGTTTTAGTTTATAATATATTTGTCTTTGTTCACTCGTGTTTGATATCGCTTCAGTTTTTCGTAAAGGATGTATGCATTTTGTTACATTCGAAGAATTTATTTTTCTCAAATAACTAAGGTTTTAATAGAAAAATATGAGATAAAAATTTAAGTCCAATTTAATGTGCAAATTATAAAGAACAGGACAAAACACTGTATAATTGTTATTATCACCTATATTCTTAATTGCGTTTATAAATAAAATGAGAAACTAAATATTTAATAAATATTAATATTAATACTTTTCTTTGCTGAGAAGGGAAGACAGAGTAAATGCTATTTTTTAAAAATAATTCTTAACGAAAGTTAAGATTTGGAAATTTTTGTTTATTATTTATCCTTTAAGGTACATAAATTAAAATTAAAAATATTAAGAACAAAACTTATTGTTTATAAACATATTAGATGTTATATCTTCATCCTATTTTAAATTTGGACCCTCTGTTTTTATTTTGATTAATACAAATTTTTAATCAATTTTTAATTTTAATACACGTATCTCAGAAGACAAGGACTATACAAAAATTCGCAAACGATTATTTTGTTACCGTATAAATAACAAACAAGAATGTACATCTGTTTAACTGTCGTGTTTCATAACAAATTAAAATGCAATAAAATATTTAGAAAACATCAATTTACAGAATTTAATCTGCATCCGCAAATCACTTTAATAAATACTGCATTGTTCCACGATATAATGGGAATGTGTTTGTTACGTCTGTTTATAATACTATTTTATATTCAATCTAGATCAATAATCGCGAACACGAAGCATTGCACTACAGTGTGAACCCAAATATCGCCGATTTCATTTAACCGTTAACAAAGCCCCCGTTTCTTGATTAATAATGTACATACGCCGGTAAACAAGTCACCGATCATATAATGCAAATTGTATAATATAATCAGCACTCCCACCACCTCTTCCCTTATCACATTGTCATTCGTTCGATTCAGGATCATCGACATATGTAGATCACGTGACGTCCATTATCCGACCCAAAATATTTCTCCATTCATAAAATCGATTCTGATACTATGACTTCAAAGAACACGTATACAAATTACCCTGTTTCATAATTATGGTTCCTGTTCAATTTATAAAAGCAACGAAATATTCGAAATAATTTCTGCTCTTTAAAAAACGGGAAAGAAAAATGTTTTTGGGATGAAAGCTGGTTGTCGAATTTATAAATTTCTTTTCTGATTGTCTGTTTTAACCAGTTACGCTCGAAGATTTTTTGGCTAGAGAAGAGTAGAAATTCAAAGATTCTCTACTAAAAAAATGACGATACTCTTTTCAGCAGTAAATAAAGAATTGTATAATAATAGAATTGTAGAATTATTTGATTTCGATACCTCGCACACTGTTACATTACATTAAATTTGATATATTAATTAATATCGATCTTCCAAATTTTATGAAATGGTGACTGAAGTTCACCTCTCGAGTTCAAAAGGTTAAAATTTCTCGAATATTGATAGAAATTATTTTAATTCCAAGATGAAATCAATCAAACTCTGCCTTCACGGATAATTTATGATCAGACATCGATTTACTGTGCGTTCTTTAAGAACTCGTATTCTCGTGTAAAATTTTTATACTCTTTTCGGAATTTTTTTGTAACAAGTAACGAAAATTTTAACTAATTTTAACACGATTTGTATTCTTTTTCTTTTTGTTCGTTTTTTGAGTTGTAATTGAGAGTATTAACAAGTGAATAGATTAAGAATAATTTATAATGTTTGATTTTATTAGAAATTAACAATCTAAATACATAAATTTCGCGGTAGATAAAGAATGGTTCTAAAAAGAGCTAATGATCGTTGGCATTATTATTTCTACAATAGTCGCGCTATATATATATTCAAATATGTACACGTGTGTCCCTTTTTACATGGTGGATGCGTGTCATGCAAGATAAAATCGTGTCAAAAAATCCTATAAAAATTGACCTGTAACAAAGACTAAAACTCGTATTAAAGCAACGCAAATTGTACAAAAAGTACTTACTGTACATGTTTCAGGAGAATTAGAAATTAAACACAGTTTCAGTGTATAAAATACTATCCATAAAAATACAGATTTAAAATATTCGCACAGAAGTTTGTGATCTTAGTGGAATTTTCTGTAAATTGTAAAGATAACATTAAAAAATTTAAACCTAAGAAAAATATAAGAAGAAAAGGAGAAATGTAAATGTGAACAGGACGTGTTAAAAGAGAAACCGAGTAAACGCGAATAAAAAGTGTAAATGTGAATAAGGCGCGTTCAAAGATTGCTTAAATGTGGGTAAAAAGTGTTTAAGAAAAACCGTATAAATGTGAACGAAATGGGGTCCAAGCGATCGTGTAATTGTGAATGAAGTGTTGAAGAAAAAGAACAGGAAATGTGTTTAAAAGAAATTTAAAAAAGGTAAACGTGTTTAAAAAAATCGTGTAAAAGGACCACGTAAAAAGGACACGAGTGTACATTACTCTCTCATTTGGCACAGTTACATGCTATTCTTTTATACCTTTCCCGTTCGATAGGGTTAAATTTTTTGTTAGAGTTTCCCCGTTTGCTCCTTCTGACTTTTAAATTGCACAGTACACGCACAATTATCGATTCGCGGGAAGTAGAACATCGTACAGAAGGCAGGCGAATTGATGTATAGCTCTTCGTCGAACACACGCACAGGATAAAACTGGGGAAAGATGGAGGAATATGAAGGGGTAGAACCGTGTTGGTTTAAGGGTTGTCGAGTTCGTGTGGACGTTAACTGGTGGTAATGGCGAAACACAATGAGAATGTATGATTTTCACCGAGATTTATTTAATTTATTCTGTATCAGATAATTGGATTAAACGAATTTTTTGAAAAATATTATCGAAACATTTGGAAATTTTTAGATCTTTTTGGAAATATTAATTATCTTTTATTTTAGTAAAACATCTATAAAATGTTGCAATAAAATTAAGGGATGAAGTACAATAGTTTCAGGAAGTCTGGAAATGCTTATTTTGCAAATAAAAAGGCTCAAATTTTCATTTGAGATATTTTTGTCGAATGGGAAAATTGGGATATGTTTTATTTCCAATTTATACTGATTTGGAAATTTTTGGATCTTTTTGGAAATCTTGATTATCTTTTATTTTGGTAGAACATCTATAAAATGGTGGAAGAAAATTAAGGGATGAAGTACAATAGTTTCAGGAAGTCTGGAAATGCTTATTTTGCAAATAGCAAGACTGAAGTTTTAATTTGAGATATTTTTGTCGAATGGGAAAATTGGAGTGTGAAATTAAACTGACAACAAAATACCGTAAAGTGAAGCTAATTAATTGCCACTAATTCTAGGAAAGGTAGAAAATAAAAAATAAATAAAAATAGGAAAATAGAATACTGAAATAATTAAAATGACATTTAATATAAATAAGAAAACTAATATTCCTATTTAATTTCACATTTTGCTAAAAATAGAATTCTAAACTTGTTTTTGGAAATTCGAGGGATATTTATCCTCGCGCTATTTTTCCTCGAATTCACTGAAACATTTTCGAGATGTTAAATTCGAAACGATTAAAATAGCTTTCAATTAAAATAAATATAGCATTCATAGAATTCAGTAGAAATAAATAAATGAATATCCACGTTTAATTCCACATTTCAATCAAAACAAAATTCCAAAGTTGTTTTTAGAATTTAAACAATATTTTCCTTTAGAAAATAAAATTGTTAAACACGATAAACGTAAAATTTAACTAACAAACATAATTCAAGTGACAAACGTCAATATGATTTACTAATTTCTCTTGATTTCGTACTTCGAGCTCGATACTTTTTCAGAAACTACCTCGTTATTGTCCTCCAATTAATTATTGAAAATTAATTCCACTGCCCAGGCAACTTTATCCATCGAATTAGCGATATGAAACGAGCTGATCAAATAAATTGCATTTTGTTTCCTTCGTCTCACAATTAAGATGTGACAATGTTATGAAATCGATAGGAACAACGCGATTAATTGGCATGCGTAACGACTGCAGAACGAAATTGAATTTATCGGATCGCTTTAATTCGTCGAGATATTCTTTCCTACTAATATCAAAATTTTATTTCCTCCTTGTGAAATAATCAAGAAAAATATCGAAGTTCATAAATATGCATCCAATTTCTCATTCACATATAAAAACAGAATAAAAAATACAGATATAGGGACAAAATGTAAATTTATTTATCCCAAGTCGATAAAATAAATAATCTTAAATTTTTAAAAATAATATTTCCAATATTTATCTATGTTTCAATTAATGGCTTTCATCAATGTAGCTACTGCGTGTATTTTTTCATTATAAAAATGAAGAGGAATTTAGTAACCAAAAATAAAATAACGTAATAATAAAATGAAACGTGATTAATTTAAAATGTACATACATATCTCGCTATTATTTTTCTCTGTTTTATGTGTCCTGCTATTACCTATATCGATATATCAATGACAAAGGTACAACGAATTTGTAAAATGTTTTGCTTGAATTTGAGGCAAGAATGAAGTGCAGTAGAATAATTTATATATTCAATGTCATAAATGATTTATAGGAATTTATTCATTTGAAAATCTTGGATTTTGTTAATGAAATGAAACAGCTTGTGTTTCACCGAGAAAGCCGTCTAAATTGTAATAGCCTTCACTTCAATTAAACAAGTTTTCAGTCGTCTCTGAAAACTGTAATTCATTCTCAGACAACTTAATAGAGACAATCGCGTGTAAAGTATTTCGAAAGTTAGACTTTTCCTTGAGGCCAAAGTATAATAACTTGATTACAGTAATTTCAGGAATTCTCGAGTACCTTTATCAGTTCGATCCTTTCCTTTTATTTTCGTGAATACTTTTGAAATTCTTCTTTATTAATTTATTAATTAATCTCATGTTAAGTAATACGTGTATTTTTAATCAGAAGTTATAACCCTGAAAAGTCTGAGCGTATTCGATATAAAATAAATATCTCAGCTGATGGAGGGTTAAATTATCCTGAACTTGTGGTTATAATTATCCACTCGACAATCGATTGCTTCATCGGCCGACTAATAATCAGTGACCCAATGGATTTTCTTTTATCACTGTACTGGCACTGCCCTATAATCTCTCGTGGATATTATTTGAAGTGTTATAGCGTTATGAAGAGGGTTGGATGTCATCGAAATGATCTATTGCTCGAAGAATTATTGTCGCGAGATTTTTATGTCATTTATTATCCGTTCTATTATTTTATTTCAGACAATGTTCTAAATACTCGAAGCCCTAAATAATTATTAATCAATTAATCAGAGTATGTCAGTTTCGAGAAGAGGGAAGTTATGTGGAACTATCTTTAATGAAATTTAACTTTAATAAAGGTATTTAATTCTTGGGAGTTTAGAAATTCTATAAGTTCGAATTTCTTCTTAATAAAAATAAAAGTAGACGAAGAATTTAAATTATTTATTGCTTAAAATTAATAAAACATTCTTTTAGTTATTAATTAATATCACAGTCTATAATTTCTATATTCAATTTTTAATATAATTATTATAATTATTATTACTATTATATGCTAGTAGGTGCAAAAATGATCACAGGACATTGAGTTCTTTTCGCGCAAAAATTTCGTAACAAATATCTTCAAAAGTAACAAAATTATGATACTTTTAAAATCGACGATTAAAATTAAAATTCAAAAAATTCACGTCCAAGTTCTATTAAAGGCACCAAAGTCTTTCTTCTTTGAAATGAATGAATCGATCCTTAAATTTGTATTGAAATAAATCAAGTATCACTGTCGTATTTGCAAAATCAATAACGTTATGTCAAATTTCGAGAAAACAACGTTGATCCATTGAACTTAATTCATATCTGACAGTGCAATTTCTGTCTCCATAAAACTAACTTCAAGCTATTCCAATAACCACGAACCGAACATAAATCGTCACTCGAAGAGCTAAAAACCGAAAAGAGGACGATATTTCGAAAGTTCGAATATCGAATCATTCGTCAAAAAAATCGCATTTATATTTCACTTCCGATTTGGTGCACGAAGCGAGTCGCTTTCTGTGCTTCGAGGATCGAGATCACCGAGATCTTGTATAGCGTGAAGTTATCTATCTTGTCCCATTTACGGGGTCTGGACAAAATGGTGGCCATTTGCAACTTCGACCGTGCTTGGTCTGGCGTTAGACTTGCGAGAAAAAAAGGGGAAGCGAGAAATTTATGTTAGGGTATCCTTGAAGTAAAGAAGAGGACATCCTTGGGCTTTTTTGATTAAACACCATTGATTTGTGACGGTGAATATAGATAAAGCGGCAAGGGAGCGATTCTTCTGGGGCATATATTACACTGAAATTTATACTGCTATTTGTTTCGCGCTGAATAAATCCTCCTTTTGCTTGGAATAACAGAGTGGAGGGTTTGTTGAAGGTTTTAGGGCAATGAGATAAAAAAATGTTGATAAAGCGTAGAAGGAATCGGGTGTCAACAGTTCATATATAATGCAGAGAGTTCGAGGGTAGTATACGCTTAGGTTTATGAATGATAATTTATAATTTGTCAATCGTTGTGTGTCCAGTACCGAACAAATTCCATTTCCAAATTATTTAATAACTATAAATATTTTTCTTGGATTTTTAAACAACAAAAGTGATTTATAGGAACAATTTGATAACGAGAAATATGTATAATAATAAGTATGTATAATAGTATTCCATAATTAAAAGTAACATGCTAATTCATAATTGCAAATTATTTAAGAATCAAAAATACTTGTCTGTCATTTGTTTGTCTAATAAATGAGAAAGAAAAATATGATTTGTATGAGTACTTTGATATGTAAAATTGTATATAAATAAAATGAAACTTGTCTATAACATCTCATGATTAAAATATAATGATGTATGAAATGTAATTTCTGTTGATAAAAATATCCTCATTCATAATTCCAAATATGTAATTATATGTTCACTGTAAAAACAAGAGGCTTTTATACAACAGTAATTAAGATAATGAATTAATTTAAAATAAGAGATATGCCTCATTATTACCACTTCTTAATTTTATCAAATATTGTTAGTGATAAATTTGTAAAAATATATAAATGAAGCTAAAAGCCTCTAAACTTATTACTAATAGAATATTTATAAATAATTTGTATGATATAATGATAAAGAAATTTTAATTTATTGTGTCATTTGTCTATTAAGCCTTGTAATTACTGAATCATAAAAAGGTGAACATTAAAATATTCATGACAATGAATGTTCATGAGTAAATTAAAATTACTATGTTAAAATTACATGTTAGAAAAGTCAATTTTTAATAACGGACATTAAATAACAAAAGTAAACAGAATCCATGTAATTATGTGCATTATTAGGTACTTTGCGTATACTCATAAATCATGTTGACCACATTATTATAGGAATACATACGTGCAATTGTCGTGACAATAAAGAATTAAGATGTTATCTCTGAGTCGCCATGGATGTGATAAAATCTCGTCACTCGTAATATAGGTGCCGCATACATAAACAGTACTATCACTGAGTTTGTTCCTGCAAAATTAAATTTATTATTTAATCAGATTAATAGTGTTCACTTATAAATAGTCATCAAAATGTAAGTTTTATTAATATTCATGCAGTGTCGATAATCTTACGAAAAAATTTTATGTTAATATGGAATTGCAGTAAGAGTAACATTTTTAGGTTATGAGCAAATATAAATATCATTATGCAGTGAAATATTTTTCCACTTTCGGAATCTTTCAGATATACAAATTTGTGTTATTACATAATCAGACACCGTGTAATACAAAATTAACAGATCAGGAAATAAATATTTTGCATCAACAAATGTACTTACGCTACGTGTATATTTAATTTAAAATTATTACACGATTTCATGCTTTGATTCATGCTGTGTAACTACAGTAGAACTTGCATTATCCGAAGATCTATTATTCGAACGCACTTCCATCCCAATATGCCACTATCAAAACGTTTTATTATCCGAACATATATATTTCATTCCCTATTTTGATATGAAATGGGTGTGACACGCGTGAACGCCTTGTATGAACTGGCATCGAAGAGCAAACATATGATATTGACTGTCTAAACGAAACGCGAAATATTTTAAAAACTAAATTATGGTAACACTGTCACAACAGTTTAAAAAATATACGACTTTAAAGACACTTTCACATAGAAATATTTATATCATTCAGAAAAATAAAATTCATATATGTACGTAGTTGAAAACACGAACAGAATGTAACGAAACACAATTTCTTATATATAAAAATCAATATGATTCCATAATAATAAGATTCTTTCAATACGAATAACTAATTACAAGAAAAATATTACAGTTATGTCACATCTTATCCTTCACTATGATCAGTAACAATGTTCTTTCCAAAATATAAAACAATCGATAAAGAGGTTAAGTGTTCGACCGCTAGAATATTTCTCTACCTATACGACTGATCACATCACTCGATAATTCGTATGCTAGAAGTTCTACTGTATCTACAGAGATCGGCATTAGTTTTTCTCCCGCGGCGCTGAAATCGATTTAATATGTCGGTCGTTGACATGTAAACGTTGCACGTGTCATTTACATTCTCCTACGATGTGCTTCGCGTGTGTCGTCGAAAAGAACGATTAGAATCCCTGGAAAGGAATTTCGCATGAAGCGAAAGAGGATCACGAGGGTCCCTGTGAAAATTTCAAAGTAGTCTATAAATCTCTTTACCGCGGCGCGGACAAGATTCGCGCATCTTGAGATTGGATCTGAGGTTATGATTTAGTGAAGAATCTTGTGTAACTCTCCCCAGGCGAATTATTCGCGGTTTTCCATTGCTCGTAAATATTTAAAAATCTAATCTTCTTACCCGGCTGGCCGTTGTAACGCTTTAAAGGGATAGCACAAAACAGCTTACGTCACGGCCCACGTAAACCGATTTTTAAAAGGCGATTATGGTCGAACAATGTCAACGACGGGTAAGCTTATAACGATTTTAAATGTTAATTGAAATCTACTTTTGCGGCGAATATTTGAATTCAGCAAATTATGCTGTACGTCTTTTGATGCTCTTGGGGGAAGGAATATATTAAAGGAGAACGAATATAATGGTGTTTTATTTTTAATACTTGAATTGGTACATTCGGAGAGGGTATGAGAGTTTCGTGAAAAATTCAAATGCAGTGATTTCGATGAAATTGGCTTTTTATCCGATCATGTATAAACCGGTCCTTTTCACTGATTTTTTTAATTATGTATTAGACACACATCGATAAATTTAGAAAGTTCTCGTGTTTTTAATTGATGAATTCTTTCAAGTAGTTTTCGCTGGTACTTGTTTTATATAATTTTTGTTCCATCATCTGCAACGTGAGTCTAATAATAATCTTCCTCCCCCTGTATACTTTATATAGTGCATATTTTAGTATCAATAGACTTATAACGATACAGAAAGATTTCTAAAAATATAGTCTCTATTATAAACATTAATAACGATACTTCGACATACCTTCATTTCGAAATATATTTATATTTTTTGGTTTGAATTCAAATATTGTTTTTATAATTATTTATTATTTTGATTAGTTTTAATTTTTTGATTTATTGTAATTACTAATAAAATTCGACATTTTTTACTTCGAATAATACAAAATAATTTTTAGTATACCAGATACATAGAAATAAATACATTGTATCACAAATATAATTAAATATCGCGACAATAAAATGTATTAACACATTCGATATTTTGAAAATTATTTCTATACTTTACGTATGTTGTAAATACAATTTTTTTTTTTATAAAGAAATAGTGATAGATATAGTTTACCCCATATACTTGAAAAGTGAATACGTAAAACAGTTTCTATAGTTTGATTTAACTTTAGACAATTTCGATCCACGAAACTTAGGTTAGGTTTCGCGAATTTCGGACAAGTGAGTGTTACAATTAACATTCGAAACCGCGAATACGATAAATTATTCTCGAATAGAAAATTGAATCTCGCGCGTCAGAAACTTAACCTATTAAAATCATACGAAAAGATAGCATTATGAAAAAAAAACTATTTTTAATTTCGTCATATTTTATACTAGTCATGAACACACGCTAGGCTACTCATTATCTTGATTTGTGATCTCATTACATTTTTTTACAAACCACCAACTATTTTTTATACATCACGTCACATGATGGCGTCACTGCACTATAATAATGATATTATTATACCAATTATATTATACGAATCCTGTTAGCCATGTTACACAAATATTTTTACAATTTTTATTACAACATTATTTATTTACAACGCTATAATATTTAAAGCTCATAACGCTATAGTGTCATATGAATCCATATTATATGTGCGTCTACGGTGTTCGCTTCCCCCACTCCAGTGAAAACTCGTGACTACCACGCCGTTCTCCGACCAATGAGAGTTCAGAAATTTATGAACGCGTCCCGCGCAATTTTAATGATCGTGTAAAGGGATTTTCGACGCGACCAGGGCGTTTCTGACCGATTAACTGCACGATCACGTCTCCTATATCGTCTTCTAATCGGGGTCGTGTACGTACTTCACGGTTTCCGGTTCTGATATATCGCATTCGCCAAAATCCAGTAACGACAAGCTTGCAGTAATATTCAAATGCGGCCCGCCGCAATCGTAGCATACCATTCCACGAGTCTCTCGTACATTGTACATTATCCAAATTGTCAATCGGCGTCCAATTAGCTTCAAAGTATGGCTTCGTCAGGAGAATTATTCGCGGAATTGCACGTCCGCGTTCACGGTCTCGGCGTTACTCGGTACTGCTAATTGTAATTTTGTCCACACGGAGAGATCCAATTTTTTTTTTTTTTTTTTTTTTTTTGAAACATCAAAAATTAATTTCGAAAATTTTTTTTGAATTCATTCATGTAAAAAACAATGTGATTGATTGTTAAAAGAAAATCGAATTTCAATCTGTTCAATTTGTTCTTGAAAATTAAAGAGATATAATTCAATTTTGAATATTAATCTCTGGGAATCCTTTTTTAATTAGTCTACACAAAGAAATAGGATTGACTCGCGATAAAATATTAAATGTTAATTCTTGTTAACTTTTTTCGGAATTTGTGTATTGAAAATTACATGCGTGGTTTCGAAAGAAATATCAAATATTAATTTTTACGAAATTTGCGAAAATTTGTCCACCTATAGAAATATCATAAATACGAAATATTTAGAGAAGAAATTTATTAATTTCTAAATTAATTTCTGAACTTAAGAAAAAAGAAATATGACATATTAATTCCTGCAATTCCTTTTTCTAAAAATCGTATTGACAGTCGAATATATAATCGATGCCAAAGGAAACATCGAATATTAATTTCTCCTGATTTCCTGAAAAATTAATAACAGAGATGCGAATTTATTTCTCATAATTTCGAGGAAAATTCTAATTCTTATTTTCATACATTCATACACGACGATCTCGCAATAGTCGACGGACAGAAAAGGAATAAGCAAGCCGGAAGTGGAGGATCGTGAAATAATTTCGACACAGCTTCCAGCGGGATTCAGCGTGACATGAATATTTCATAACTCCAGCTTCCTTTATCGACATGGCCGGCAGGAAGTTTTAAGTAAAGCGTGTATCTTTCAGCTTACAATTACCGGCCGCTTTTTAAGGCGTATTAAACTCTCGATAGCTCGTTTACATCGCTGAACAATTTCCTTAGGAGGTATCACGCACAGCAATTTCGCAGTTTGTCTTACCTACTTTCGTACTTGTACCGTATACTCCATCGTGTATTCTTCACGACGTGTAATTGCTACTTTGTTGCAAAACAACGACTGATATGGCCAAAGCTCGCGAAACCGGGAACGGAAATGAAACACGAGTTATTGAGAATTTAATGGAACGTTGTAAAACAGATTATCGTTGTTCCTGTTGGGTTTCAGTACCGAGAAACGAAACCATTGGGATTACTTTGAATAAGGGCTCTCTTTTATTCCACTTACTTCCCTGAGGATTTCTAAATACCTTTTTATCATATTTTAATATCGCATTTAAATACAAATATTAATATTTTAATATTTAACGTTGCGTTTAATATGGAAATCCTATATTCCAGGGAATATAGAAATATTCGAAGAAGCTGTTTAAATTTATCAAGTTGATCTTCATGTTTAATTTTTTCGTTAAGATAAATCTGAGTATTAAAATAACGGCATAATATGGAAATTATTTGTTTTTTTTCTCGAATATGTGAGGAATTAAGAAATATATAGGTTAGGTTAAATAAATTTTTTAAATGGTTTAGGAAATGAATTGTTTAATAATTAATTGACAATATTAATAGGACAATTTTTTAATTTTTCGTGTGCAAAGAAAAATTAAATTCTTGAGGATTTTAATTAACACGAGGACAAGTGACTATAGTCATTTTCATTAACCATACTATTGTACTTCATTGCCAAAATATTCTATAAACACCAATAGTCTTTTTCATATCAATTACCATTAAATAATTGTAATTAAATTTACATATTAATTACAATTTCAACTGTTGAAATTTACGAAAACAGGTCGCATAATTACGAAATATTGCAACATTCAATTCCCACTGGGAAACCATATCCTTCCCTGAAAACTTTCATCGCAATTTCTAAATAACTCAACAAATCAGATACAATTTTTACTCTCACAAACGGGCAAAATTCTTATGTGTACTTAAAAAAAGAATTGCCAAAAACAGACTTCACGATCGCAAAACGTCCGAATATTCCGTTTCCACCAAACAATCACCATTTCATTACCGAAACTTGAAATCGATGACAAAACTCGTGAAACCGGCGTCCGTCAAAGAGTCGAGCGCGTTTTGGAGAGGTACGCAGGCTGATTCGAAATTCGACAACATTCAGCCCGATTTATCGGGAGCAGAATCGCGCCATGCTATCCCCAGGGCTGTTCACCGCGAGGCAAAAGACAGGCGAGGCCGGTCCGGATTAAAACCTCAATCGGTTCCGCTCAATTAACGCAAACAATCTCGTCGATCGGCGTGCAAACGAGCAACGATTATAATCGAATTCCCGTTGGAACCCGGCGAAACGAGGCTGGCCAAAAAAGCCGGCACGAGTTTCCCGGTGATTAGGATTAATCGTGAGACGAAGGTGCGAATCCCAATGCGGGAGCACGCCGAATCACGCGATGAAACGCAGCTCGCTTTTGCACCGTTCAGCGATCCAAATTTATCTCGTCCTTCGATCCGCCCCGCTGAGATTCGAACTGTGATCTGTTTATTAAACAGTGACAGGACCGTGGAACCCATTGATCCACCAGGTGAAAGAGAAAATCGATTGAATCGTGTGTCTCTTTGCAAAGTCCTCCTTTGTCGTTAGGCTGTGCTGCTAGTTGTGTTGAACGCGATCAGTGATCCCCTGGTTAGGAGTAGTGGATGTTCGTGTATGTTCAGATGTTCGGGGCAAAGGGATTAACTCTATTTAATTCCTCTGCCTCGGTGCACTTTGTTACTGTTGTAGAATTCTTGATGAGCTTGAGAATGGCAGGTGTATTGGAATGTGGCGTTCAATTGGATGATTGGGTTGCGTGAGAATGAAGTTAGACACGAATCCTTCGACCTCGCATTTCATTTTATGACAGATCCAAGTCCAATTATGATTTAAAGATCGGAGCTTATGATACAGGGTGAACATGAAAATTTGGGATCTAAGACTTTAGAGGTCTGTAGTATTATATTTACGAAGGTGATTGCGGTTCAGAAGCAATAAATAAATAAGTGGACTGTATTTCGTGTTAAATGAATAAGGATTCTCGTACAAACTTTTGGCAATGATAATGTCTTTGGATCAAAGGAAAATTGCTTCTTTTGGTCCCCTCGTGAGCTTAAATTGTTAGCTAATTTAACACTAGAACTAGTATTCCTAAATACAGTGAGTGCAATTGGTATTAATTAGTATGGTACAATGAAAATAAAAGAGCATACGTAATTGTGACCCTATTTGAACAAAAATTAGTATAATTTTTACCAAATGCAGTTGCACCAATTATGATGATTTAAAGATCAAAACTGATGATACGGGATGAACATGAAAATTTGGGATCTAGAACTTTAGGGGTCTGTAGTATTACATTTACGAAGGTAATTTTTCCGTGGGTCGAGCAATAAATAAATAAGTGGACTGTATTTCGTGTTAAATGAATAAGGATTCTTGTACAAACTTTTGGCAATGATAATCTCTTTGGATCAAAGGAAAATTGCTTCTTTTGATCCCCTCGTGAGCCTAAATTGTTAGCTAATTTAACACTAGAACTAGTATTCCTAAATACAATGAGTGCAATTGGTATTAATTAATATGATACAATGAAAATAAAGGAGCATACGTAATTGAGACCCTATGTGAACGAAAGTCAGTATAATTTTTACCAAAAGCAGTTTCCCATTTTCAGCAATTACGAAAATAAAATGTCATTTACGAAACAAGTCGTTTTGACCCCCCATGATAGTTCTATTGTTAATAACTCGGAGTTCTCTTTCTTAACGCGCTAGTTTTCTGAAAATGGAACCAAGGAAGTCTCCGTTGGAAATGGCGAAAAATCAGAGGAATCCCGTAAGCGCATTATATAGTGACTTTCGGTCACAGCTGACTATTCTAGAGTGAGATTCTAGACTTGGGAGTTTATGACCGAGGAACTGCTATTGAGGTAGAAACTTGGAAAGCGGGTAATCCTGCCAAATAACTAAAAATCATATATAATCCTCGCGAGGAATATAGTGCGCTCGTAAAATCGGTCGAGCTTAAAGCTCCACGTGTTTCGACTTCTGAAACAGTGAAATGAAACATTTGGGGAAAGATGAGGCGTTGGAGGGTCTATCAGTGCCATCTGATAGCAGTTTGAAGTTAGTTCTATTACTAACAGTTCTCTCAGCATTGCTAATAATAATTTACAAATGATTTGGTATTTCTTCAGACGTTCGAAATATTAAATAGAATTTAATAGCAATGGCTATGAATCAAATTAACCCTTTGACTGCCACACCGAAATTACGTGTTTCACTTAGGACGCCAGGGGAGTGCACTGTTCGATGCAAGATTTGTTCTAATATTTTTTTGATCAATGTTTTAATAAAAATTTTTAATTATTCAATGTGGCACTTTAAAATGTCTTCTAATTAGCGCTTATATTCATAATGCACCAACTGTCAATTTTCCTTCAATTTTTACAATTGTAGTATGCTCTATCAGGCGCTCTGGTCATCGATGACCACCTTGGCGTCACAAGAGAAACCGTGGTTGATCATATACGCAGGATTTCCAGCTAGATTAATCCTATGCAGACCGAGATCTGCGTGTCTAATGAACAACAACTCCCTTTTAATAATAAAACTGATTTATTTAATTAACATATTACACTAAGTTCCTCTCAATTCTAACTCTCAAACACACGATCCTCTATTTGCACCCTTACTTAAAGTCAAAACTCTCTCTATCCATACACTGGCTTTCTCTCTCAATCACTCGACTTATTCATAAATATGTCTTCCATTCGCACGCACTCCAGGCATCGTCCTAAACGCCTAAGTGGAAGCCAATGTCACCGTTTATTATTCTCCAGATAGAGTCCTTTGCCGCTCGCCACTCCATATATATGACCAACGTGGCAGTCAAAGTGTCAAGATTCCAAATTAATGGACAAATTTTCCCATTTTACTGTTTGGTGTTAGATACCTAGTACTATAATCTATTCAACGAGATAAATCAGTGAAAAGTCATGTAAAGTTTACATAAAACATGATCGACCAGTATTCTTTTGTCACACGAGTCCCTCACTATTTGATTTCACTATTTATTTTAATATTAGATCATATATAGAAGCTCTAGAGAGGCCTAAGTTTCGACGACTTCAATTGTGTCATCTTCACATCAGTCCAAGTCACTTAGTACAATAATTTACGAGCACACTTTACTTAGGAACTGCAGTCTTGGTGGCACAGATGTTAAATTCCATTCATCAGAAACAGTAGACGTACATAACCCTGTCGTGCACCTCCATTGATCCCCATAACGCGATGAGACAAGATGAGAGAAAATGTTTGATTAATATAGGTATTCACCTCATTCTTGTCAGTACGAAAGGTTTATTTTCATCGTTCCTGTAGGATTTTATTCGGCAGTAAAATTAAATTAGACAGAGAGATGAATGAATTCGAGGGATAAATGAAATCGAAGGAACACAATAGTCGATTATGATGAGCTCCGCGAAGAGGGCGCGCTTGTCGTTCCGACGCCATTTTGCGACTGCCGTTCGCGACGCTCGATTCCTTTATTTTCCGACGCTGCAACGAATTCTAAAGATTCCAGCGTGTGAACAGCGAAGGGAAAACGAGGAATGCGATGAAACAGCTTCACCGTGGAAATTTATTTTTCATTATTTAGTTCATCAGCGAAGATTTAACAATCGATGGATTTAACTGTACGATTCGTGACGTGAAATGTTGTGCTTTTATTTTGCATTAGAGAGAAAGGCGAGCAGTTCTGTATTCTCAGTCGTGGTCAGAGGATTACTGTGTACCGTAAAATCGATGAAGTGGACACTCTTTGTTCTGTTCTCTTACACTTTGTTTTAAAGCAGGATTTTATATATTTTTCTTATGCAATTTCAACGTAGCATTGAAATTTAGGTGTTATGTTTAATACTTAGCTTTGTCTCTGTGTTGTATAATATGTATTTTTCATTTGGTTGTCGCAAATTCGATATAGTTATTGAATAAATCTAACTTCATACATGTAGGCTAAATATTTCTTGTGGGTATTTATTATGGTTTATATGAGATTCAGGGTATTGCATAGAGAATTATGGTATTGAGGACTGGTAATTATAAAATTATATCATACATTAGCCTGATTGTTTTTAGAACTTTCTCTTAAGCTTCTCTTAATTTTAACGAGAATTAGGGAGTTTCTAAAGTCTTAGATCCTTTGTCTTTTATCACCCTGTATAACAATTTTGATGGATTCCAATCGCGAATTCGGCGAAATACAAAGAGGACTTGGAAGTGAGGTCGAACGATAAATAGTGCCTGTAAAGACAATACTAGTTTCGAGGCGATGTTTTTTGTTGGATTTGTCAGGTGGAAGCATCGCTGGTCCGAAAGGGATGAAAAGTATTAGAAGCAATTCGCTAATTGTCGTGCCAGACCAAGAAATGAATTGTTTCTTTGCTTCCTATCCCTGGAAAGAAACTCCAACTTTCCTCGTTTTATTCGGTAAAAATAAAAATTCTTATTTCCTAAACTGAAAAGCATCTATCTGAATTTTATAAAATTCAAAAACCAAATGTTTAAGTAAAATTAATAGAAAATACAAAATTATTAGTACTCGTGAAATTAAATATTCCAAAACCTATCTATAATTTATAAATAATATTTTTTCGTTGTTTGTGAAATTTATTATAGGGATCAATTCAACACTCGAAGACAATGAAATAATTTATTTAGCATTAGAACTTAACAGCTATAAATAATTATGAATCTTAATTAAAATTGGTATTAATTTTGCCAAAAACTTCTGAATATCTTTAGTGACAATAAAAATAAAAAGTCTAAAACAATTCGACTAGCCTGGAACTTCTAATACTAAAAATATATTCGATTCGAATATTGTTATTGCTACATCCAAAATTTAGTATCGATTCTTCGTTCATCACTCTGAAAAAAAGAATTATTTCTAGTCGAAGATTAATAGTCACACATTTATTGGTATAATCACTGGCTTCCATAAAATAGTAATTCTGAACTAAATTGAGTCGAAAGCTATCAAACCTGCCTCCCGACCATAATACCCAATATTCACCGTTACATTCGGTAATAGTGATAGCATCCTAAATAACGATCAGACCATAACTCCCAGATAAGAATCATTATTATTCCACCTAACACCCACAAACTGTCCTCGCATCTCCGATTCCAATGACAGCCTAATAACAGCCTAGGACATTCACTCGAACGACATCTCGACCATAAACCTCCTTTCATTCGACCAAAATCCCAGGGTTAATTATCACCAGATCCACGAATATCAGCTACACGATCTCAATATGCCTGAAATAAAAGCGAAGCGCCGAATTAGCAATAACAAAGAAAGCTGGAGCAAACGATACACTTATAAGAATCATCCCCATTGTCTCTGAGTGTCTGGTTGGTTCCTCGGGTGGGCTGGCACCGATAAAGAAACAGCCCGTATAATAATACGATGATTCAGAACGGCGCGAAATTGTCCCGGGGATTCCGATGTACAAAGGAATCGTGCAAACGGCTGGCTGGTCGGAAGTGTGCCGAAGAATACTCTGGATCCGCGATGCCATTTTCCCCTCGTGGAACCGGCAATTCCACGTGGCAGCCGGAACAAATACGCCACGTAGGGTAACTCGAGACCACGATACTTTCCCCTAGACCCTTTCCACCCTGATGAATTATGTGTACAGTGCAGAGCTGGAAAGTTGGATCGGAACACTGGTTTGATTGATCGTTGTGTTATGGATCTACTCTCCTTGAAAGAAAAAAGATGGCGGTTATTCGTATTCTCCTGATGTGTCATGAAATTGGGCATAATGTAATGGACCCAACTTCTATTAGAGCATCGTAAATATGGTGCCACGCGTATTCTCATTACATGTTATGCAAGTGTCGCATTGACGAATCGGGTGGTAGAATATTGCACGATGCAGGAAGAAAATGGGATCATGGAAATTAAGTGGAATAATGATTGCAGAACTACATTAATAGCAATAAGTAGTGACATGGATGTAAGCTCAGAATGTAGACACTATACATTGGCTGATGCTATGATGGCAATGATAGTGGGTGAATTGTTATCCAATTTTGTTCCGAAAATTGTAATTATAAATTATAACTTCTTTCGAATTGAGATTTCTATTTAACCCTTTGATTAACCTGTTTAATCTCAGGTTAAATAACTTCCTGTCAAATTTTTGTTTTCCCTATATAGAAAAGAAGCAGTTCGGAACTTCCCTGTTATGCAATCGATGACACTTTTGTATAGTAATATAAAAGGAAATCATGACAGTCATTTACAGCAGGAAATAATAAATAGTTATTGTCACCTCTCGAACATCAATTGAACTATAGCATGGAAACAACTTAGCTCTCGGGAGCAAAGAGTTAAATAAGCCAAAGTTACAGTTTCTGATCAACCAGGACACTTGTGTTAATTATTAACCTTGATGTTGTAATTTATTCGATTACTGTATCAATTCCATTTATCCTACTATTAATTCGACGTCGAGAATTTAAAGTTGAGAATTTCGCGAGCATCGAGTGAAGTTAGGTATACCTGCGCGCCATCTGTCCAGCTCGAGCTCAGTACAGAACTCTCTGGTGATTCAGCAAGAGAAAGTAGGAAGGCAAAACTGAAGCTAGACGCAGAATCGCGATCACGTCTCGAAACCAGTTGGTTAGAATCTAGTCGTAGCCCGAATTTTTGGAATGATCCTTTTTGTTTCATATGCGTGGAGATTCACGTACGCTTTGCACGCGCTTTGTCTGTGTCCCGAGGAAAGCACGAACGAATAAAAAAGCACCCTCGAGAGAACGAGAGAGTTTCGCAGGTACGAATAACGATCGTTGTTGCATCCCCCTCTCTTCCACCCCGACCCGCTCTTCTAGCATCGGGACACGCAGGAAACGCTGACAGTCCTCGACAGGTTGGACCTCGATACCGAGATGCCGACCGACGAGGAGCTGGCGAGGAAGTTTGGCTTCGAGGAGGCGTATTACCGGGGTACTCTCACGAGGTGGCAGAAGATCAAGCCCCGGATGTGGTCGCTGTTCGATGAACCGTACACCTCGTCGGCAGCCAAGGTTTGTGATCATTTTATAAATTACATATTTTCCTGTGTCTATTATTTATATAGACAGAATTGACGATTCAAAATCGTTGATTCGAAATGGTGTAGAAAGAGAGCTATTTAGAAAATTTTGTATAAATATTTAGTAAAGTAATAATACGCACTGAGCTCTTCTTTTTAGGTTATGTTGAAGAAATATTTATTTCGTAATATCTTATTCTTTCTTTTACTGGTTATTTTCGATAGTATAATTTTGACATCGTGTACTAATGGGATAATGTGATCTATCAATGAGCTATTCAACTCGTGGACTTTGTAAACTAGCTGTTTGAGTCCCAGAGACTTTTAACCACTTGCGGTGGCAAGGAATTCACAGACGTGTGCCAGAACGGTCCAGTATTTCTGTAACAATTGCCTAACGACGTGTATACCACGTCGTTGATCCAGAGACTTTTAACCACTTGCGGTGGCAAGGAATTCACAGACGTGTGCCAAAACGGTCCAGTATTTCTGTAACAATTGCCTAACGACGTGTATACCACGTCGTTGACGATTCTGTGACAAAAGCATTACGACCTGCGTGACACGTCTTTCCAGCGCAAGTGGTTAAAAGAACACGATGATAGCGCTTGTCTTAATCGAGTGCAAAGAAGCCCAAACGGTGCGATAGCGCTTGGATTTTATGTCGAAAAATCCCAATTGGCTCGATAACATTACCAAAGTTGAGTGCGCCACTTCGACAGTCATTGATAGCACCGTCAGTTGTCCATAGCGTTCGAAATGCACTGGGATTTTTGGACACAAAATCTGAAAAGCGCGATCGCGCTGCTTGGGACATAGACGGTTAGGAAAAGTCGCGTGCAGATGGCGCAACTGTGTTAAGGCGACTTCGCTGTCTTGGAATATTTTAAAGTAAGCTGAAAGTGTTGGGTTGTTTGCAATGATTTTTGATACTTTTGAGATATCTTAAGTAATTGTTTTTCTAAATAGCTCTCTACATACCGGATATTTTAACCTCTACCGTTCAATGTGAATAGTTAATTAATCATTAGTCTGAAATTTATAACGAAATATATAATTAAATATAAAATGCAGCTAGTCCTTTTTCACGCAATTATTCGCAATTATGTATTAAAATAATGTGAGTAATTTATATATATTGTTTTAATAATGCAATATTCAGATAATAAAAATATTGGTATGGTGTATCACGAAATTAATAAAATTGTAGACACTATAACGTCTTGATAATAAAAATTGTAAATAGTATACGTCTCAAATAATAGAAATTTTGGGTAATCCAATTTCGAATCGCGTAACATTCAAGCAATACAATTTGGAACAGTATAACGTTCAAATTTTAAGTATACTATTCGACTAATAGAATACTTTAATAGTACATGTTTGAGTGAGACTCTACTCCATTATAAACTTGACGAACACGTGTCTTGCAAGGTCTCGAATAAAAGAGGTTACGTAAAGGTCAAACATCAGTCTTAATCCTCATGAAACGCTAGGGCAGTTAACGTAGTTATCACAGCAGAAACGAGTCGATAAATCTTCGAAAAGTTTCTTCGTAAAAACAGCTTTTCATTTGTTATTCTCTTCTGCTGATTATGACAAAGAAGCGGATCGAGCTGAAAAGTTTCAATTCTCTTGCGCGGCTGTCGAAACGACAGTACTCCGTTGTAAACAGGTTTACGTTCAATGAAAAAGTTGCTCGTGATAATAAACTTCTGCCGGGTTTCCAATACTACGAAACGAACGAAATTTATGTACATGTATATATATATACATATTTCGCATGCAGGAATTTCCAGAATATTTGTTTCGTTAATTTTCCTTTTATGGTAACATTCATCGGTGAATGAGAAATATCTGAAAATATTTTCGATGCACGCATCGTATTTTCATTTCGAATGACATCGTGCTTTCGAGAGAAACGAGTCATCGGGCTATTAAAATAAATTTTCGTTTCGTTGTCTGAACATTGTTTCTTAGTAATTATGCACTACGATATTTTCAAAAGTGATAATACTAATAATAAAATAATAAATTCGTAGCAATAATAGCAAAATAATTGGAATAATAATAGTAGTCGTGTCTAAATTTAAGGTTAGGTTTGACTTTCCCTAGCACAAGTTAACTTATTGTTAGAGGTTATTTCGTCACATTTTTCATTCTTATATTATATATAATGTGGTAAATAATACTTTCTGCTAAATTTTGTTTCACCAGAAGTACAGTATCATTTAAATGGACAATTTCTCGAGTATGTATTATTATTTTACAATTTTCTTGACGTTCCAGTTATCGGTATCATTTATGACAGGAAGTAAGGCTAAGGTTAGGTTATGCAACGTTAAGTCAACATTAAAGACGTAATCGAAGTACAACATGAAATTGGTAGCGAAAATTTACTTTTCATATTACTTTTCTTCCGGCTTTATTTTCGTTCCATCTCGTCTTACCTATGTCCCCATGTACGATTCCATTCAACTATTATCGTCGTTCTCTTCGAATTCTATTATCCCATCCACGAAGTTGACGTGAAATTATTACAATACCTTTCCGGTTCGTTTTCAGGAACACGGTGATTATTTTAGTTCACAATACGTGGCCATTGTGTCGCACAAAGAAGCTCGAAGGTAACATAAAATGGATCGTGCGACAATTTCTATAACTTGTTATATCCTTTTACGGAAATTTTATTTAATAGATACATAAATTATACATATATCGAAAATTCTTGATCGTTTTTTAATTTTTTCTTTAGAAATATTGTATGGAAGTTCGTTTAAAATTTTCCTGAAGGTGTATCTATTAAAATGATGTTTAATAATTATAATTATTATTTATTACAAATTTTATTAATTTGATCTAATTTTGTTAGAAATGAATATATTATTGAATTGTATTTACATGACATTATATCATATACATATGACACATATTCTTATGAAAAGTGGAATTTTTAAATTACCTCACAAGTAACGAAACAGAGTAGAAAAAAATAATCATCTTTTATAATAATTAAACAACGTGTTATTAATATTAAATTTATACAATTTATTTAAAATTCGAATCTTTTATATTGTAATTAATAAATAAATGAATAAAATATAAGAAAAGGTTTCGAATGTTTAATGATACTATCTTTTCTATGACCAAAAAATGATTAATTTTTCAATCTTTTTCATCAGTTATGTTAACGAGATTCATTTCAGGGGCTAGTCTATGGCCCCTCATAACCCGATACCACAGGCAAAAAGCAAGTGTGAACGTAAATTCTTATTCATACCGAAAGTTAACCTAAGTACATGTTTCATGGTAACGGTGAGAAAGCAGTGTTCTAAAGAAAATCGATCTGTAAAGGTAAGAGCGTGCCGATCACGTAGCTTAACTTTTAACGTTGTTACAAAGAACGAACAACGTTACCGTGGTGGTGCCACGGTAACAGGATTTTCTATGGAAGTTTGCGAAGCGTTAGACTCGCACAGGCAATACCCGTGACAATTCCGGTTTCATGGTTCAACGTGATCCATCGCGAGGCTTTATGGCCTATTCAGATTTTCTTGTAACGCTAACCACGTTTTGACGCTCATAATGAAGCTCCTCTATGGAACTTTACTCGCGTGCTAATAGCTTTTTCACGAGTAATACCAAACTTTCGAGTCAGTTTCTCGATCCTGGATTCCTTTATCTCCTTACTTACGATTAAATTCGTTGACCACATCGCGATTGTATAAATCCTATTTGAAGTATCTTAGTTTAGTATTTTTATGTCGTAATAATAACTGTAATAATAACTATCGTTAAATATTGCATTTTCTCTTGGTTACCATTTCTGAAAGTATTCATCCATAGTAGCAGAAATTATTTTTCCTTATTACTTGATTAGATTAGTAATTAAAATAAATTTATTTATTTAAATTTGTAATAAATTTATTTTCATTGGAAAGTATTATAATGGAAACATAGTCTTCTCCAGAGCTGAAGGAACTGAATTATTCTGAGCTGAAGATGTACGAAGTATAACATAGTTATAAACACTGACAAGAAAGTCAAAATTAATTAAAATATATTAAATTGACAGGAATTTTTGTATGAAAAAGAATAAAATTTCAAATTTTTTACTCATTTTCAATCATTCTAAAATCAATTCCCAACCACTTCTCAGGAAGTACAGGATCTGTTGCCTAATTACTGTGCACAGATGAGATAATGACTAGCAGAAGGAATGCAGGTTTGATTGGTCATATTGTAACAGAACTACTTGCTGTAATATTATGGAGATAAGGTACACGAATCTTCGTTGTTGGTTGAAAGTATCAGGTCTACAAAGCAGATCGTGTAACTTCGCATGACAAAGAGAACGAGCATGCATCTCTTGGTGTCACGAAGACAGATGATATAGAGCAATAAGGAAAGACACGAAGCACGTAGAATGAGAGTTTCGATAATTAGCACAAGATAAAAGACTAAATCATCCAACTGTTATTTTAACTTATGTCACCCAGTCTAAACCAAAAAGTAAGGATTCCTAAAGCAGCTAAGATAAAGTCAGCATCTTCTGATCTTTGCACAGTAATTCAGCTGAACTGTAGAACTACTAAATCCATCAAAATAACTGAAAACACACAACTGCTTTCAGTAAAATTAACATTAATATTTATCAAGATAGAAATTCGCTGAATTATTTTAACCCTTTGCACTCGACGATTTTCTGGCTAGAGAAGAGTAGAAATTCAAAGATTCTCTACTAAAAAACTGACGATACCTTTTTGAGCAGTAAATAAAGAATTGTATAATAGAATCTTAAAATTATTTGACTTCGATACTTCGCACATTGTTACATTACATTAAATTTGATATATCAATTAATATCTATCTTTCAAATTTTATGAAATGGTGACCGAAGCTCACTTCTCGAGTGCAAAGGGTTAATCTCGTTGTCTTTCTCTGGCCAGTAAGATTCAAAATTAGAATGGAATATTTTAATAAAATATTTTGTTATTATTTTTAATAAAATAAAATACTTCTTTATTACATTCGGTGTATTTAAACGAAATATTATATTCTTGCTCGTCCGAGGATTGTGACCTGGAAGACTATGAACCCATAGCGTGTGTAGGGGCTAAACGATTCCGAAGAAAACTGCTTCAAGCTGTTATATATCGGTTTCAATTGAAACAATTATAATCGAAATGATGTTACAAGTGTTATAAATATAGTGGTTCTGGCGTATGTGGACTTCGGTTTCGATTCTTGAAAACTAATATTACTCGTTCTATATTGGTTCTATATCGATTCTACATTGCTACTATATTAGTTCTATATCGGTTTTACATCAGTTCTATATTAGTCCCATATTGATTTTATGTCGATTCCATATCGGTTCTATAATTTTTATTTTCCTATTCCGTATTAATTTAAAAACCCTCGAATGATGGATGCACACCCGGCAAACCGGGGTACTTCTCAAGAACCGAAACCAGAACGGATATAAGCCAGAGCCACTCACAGCAGTCGCAACATTACTTCACTTCTGTAGCTTTGAGAACCCGAGACCTGTAACGTACAACCTCTCGAAATCCTCTCTTTTCAATTCCTAGGTATAAGTAAGGAATACGAATAACAGCAAGGAATACAGGGTTAATTATCGTCATCCTTCTACGCTATATTTAGATACACGTCGTAGGCCAGTAGTTCTAGCGTAGATCGACGTAATGTTCGGGAAAAACAATAATGAAATACCCGAAATGTTTCGCAGGGGGTCAGCATAATGTCGGTGCTGTTCATCTGCATCTCGATCGTGTCGTTCTGCCTGAAGACGCATCCGGACATGCGCGTGCCGGTGATCGTGAACCGGTCGGTGAACACGGGCAACGGGAGCTCCTGGGTGGTGGACAAAACGCATACGAACGCTCTCGACTTCTTTTTCTACATCGAGTGCGTGTGCAACGCCTGGTTTACTCTCGAGTTCCTAATACGGATTACCGCGAGCCCGAATCGCTGCGTGTTCATCAAGAGCTCGGTGAACCTGATCGACATGGTCGCGACGCTGAGCTTCTACCTCGACCTGGCGCTACAACGTTTCGCCTCTCATCTGGAGAACGCGGATATCCTCGAGTTCTTCAGCATCATACGTATCATGAGACTGTTCAAGCTGACCCGCCATTCGTCCGGCCTGAAGATCCTGATCCAGACGTTCCGCGCCTCAGCCAAGGAATTAGCCCTCCTCGTATTCTTCCTCGTCCTCGGCATCGTGATCTTCGCCAGTCTGGTCTACTACGCGGAGCGCACCCAGTACAATCCGCAGAACGACTTCAAGAGCATACCACTGGGCCTGTGGTGGGCTCTGGTCACTATGACCACCGTCGGTTACGGGGACATGGTGCCTAAGACCTACGTAGGGATGTTCGTCGGCGCACTGTGCGCCCTCGCCGGTGTACTCACGATCGCCCTGCCTGTGCCCGTGATCGTCAGCAACTTTGCGATGTATTACAGTCACACGCAGGCGCGAGCCAAGCTACCCAAGAAGAGACGCCGCGCGCTTCCTGTCGAGCAGCCGAGAGTCCGAACTCCGGGTGCACCGTTGGGAGCTGCCGGGGTAGTAGGCACCACGGGGCCACCGGGATGCACCCAGCAGCACTTGCAGTCGGGTGGGCCCACTTCTGGGACCGGTGGCCTGGCTCCTGGCCTTGGACAGACGCCCGGGGTTGGATGTCCAGGTGGCCAGGGGCCCCAGAACAGACGGATGAACGCTATCAAGACCAATCATCCCAAGGATGTTTCGTTCGCCACGAAAGCAGGTAAGTTCTCCAGACTTGTTCCCTGGTTACAGTTTGGTTAGGTTAGGTCGTTGCTCTTTGTTACCCGGTGACCCCGATTGCGTCTAATCCCTTGCACTGGTCGCGTTTATAGCGAGTGTCGGTGATATAGCAGGATCGTAAATGATTGTGCCAAGCGGCCGCATCGATTGATGTCGCGATGACATCGTTGATGGCTCGTCGATTAGGGTCTCGCGTAGTTTGAAGCTGTGGATGGTAAAATGTGGTACAGCAAAGTGAAAGAGGTCGCTGATTTCTTTTTAATTCGTGCCGCGTTCGTTTAGAACTGGCTCTCGAGGGTTTATGATCGTTAAATTGCGTTTGGTATTCCGAATGTTTAAACGAACTTCGACTTCTCGCAAATCGTGGCCTGTAACACCGAGCAATGGAAGAATGCATTCGAAATCGATATCCTATGACAGTGATCCGCGCTCTCGATATTGGATAGTTATTTGAAGTTGCTTTATTGACATTTGGAATATTGGTAGTTTTTCCCCGATTGATTTTATGACTTTGCTACGTTACTCGAAGCTTCTATATCTGTAAGGATAAAATGGCGCTATGGGGATAAGTTAATGACAAGTTAAAGGGACGAGTGAATTAAGAGAGTAAGAATATATGTACGTGGAAGGATATTTTTATACTGAATTTGAAGAATAGGTAAAGCAATGAGGAAGTTCGATTTGGGAATACATTATTTTTAGAAAAATAATGATTTTTTGAAATTACAAAGGATGGCTTTTTAAAAATTTCTTGAATAATAAGTTTTTAAAATTAAGGAGAGGTGGTGATGATGATAATTGAAAAATTATTTTAATAAATTTGGTTTTTGGATAATTAAGTATCGAAGTTAACAAGATTTCAGCTGTAATGAAAGTATGTTGAGTCAGTGAGTCATGACATATATATTAATATAAATAATAGTTGTAATTTAGAAGGAAAATAATAAAAGTAATGTATTTAAAAAATATAAATGATAGTGATTAGCACTCTTTGTTATTATAGTGTTATTAGGAACTGTTATAGCCATAAAATTCCTCTATAGTATTTTATTTAATTCCAGAATGACGAGTGATAAAAATTGAATTACACTTAAAATCTTAATACTTATATTATCCTGTGATATAGATTACTATAGTATTTAATTTCTCATTTTTAATAATATGTATTCACATCATATTCTTGCACAGATACCTACATATTAATAATAATCACTGATCAATAATGACAATTTAACAAAAAGGAATGTCTTATAATTTAATGATCTCGTATTAAAAATTTATCATTTTCATAAAATTTTGAAGACACTAAAAAATTACTAGAATTTAAAAAACTGAATTACAGTTGCTTCCAGTACCTTCCTTAGCTATTTTATTTATCGAGTTTCTATTATTATATTAAAAACGATTAAATTACATATTTTCATAAATTGATGCTTAATTAAAATGTCAAGGAACGAAGAATATATTCAAGCTATTTACGTTAAATATATTTATTATTTAATTGAGAATTTATTTAAATAAAATAGCACGAGAATATATTTTAAATAACGTAGCAACAAGTGCTCTTAAATTTAGAATAAGGTATTTTATCTCCATAAAGGCAGAAGTCCTGCAACAACTCAATACGAAGAATGCTACAGTGATATTGAAGTAGCCAACTATTGATGGATTTCAAAGCCACTATCGTAACATTTCCAATCACCCACTCGTTTTCCCCTCTTACCTACTCTTTTACGTTTTTATGGGCAAAAATGGTACCGCAGTCGCGAGAGAGTTGAACGATAAAAAAGGAACGAGCAGAGTTCGAATGAATTGAAATTTTTCCCCCGGTAATAGCACTTTCCTTTTTATTAACTCCATTTGCATAAATATAAATGCCATAATTTTGCATTCGTGCTATAATATGGAACAAAAGTAATTTAAAATGAAGAATCTGCAGTGGTGCCCTCTTGTCTTCGATACCTAACCTCTTAAAGCTCACAAAAATTCGTCCAGTTTAACAATCAAAAGCGATGTAACCTTTTATTCCATGAAATTATGGTAAATATATCACATCAAGATTTTTATATTTTTATTTTTCATATTTCATATTGTATATAAATAAATTCTAGCTGAAACTTGTATAGGTTATGTCAACTTTTTTAACGTAGCATGTTGCAAAGAATATTATATGAATAAATTTTTTTTAAATTCTGAGAGATCATGTATCAATATTGATTATCAAGATATACATGGATGGTTCATACTTATTGAAAGCAGTATACTATAACTGAACATGGGATTTATTACTAATTACAGTAAAAGCATCTGTAGAAATGCCAAAATTCCAGTAGAAATTAAATTTGAGGTTATGGAGTTTGGATACGAATATTTTGAAAATCATTGAATCTTTTTTCAAATTCATCGAAATTACATTTATAACAAAATGTATATATTTATAAGCTTTAGGAACCCATAATGTGACATCTCTCACGCTATTTTTTTTAACTTTCTTTCTTTACTTAACCATTATTTTCATCACAGAACACGAATTCTGAGAATTCAATATTTCCTATTAATATTTCCCAAATTCTAATAAAATCAAAAATCGCTGGAGCCTGTTAAACTTCGCTTTATCAGTTATAGGTTAGGTTCTTACAGTGGATGCGTTTTCTAAAGAACATAGTCATACTGCGAACGTTCCATTCTTTAAATATCTCGTAAAAATGAAATACCTCGGGAATAATCGTATAAGTCAGCGGTTCTCAACCTTTTTCTTGATCATCACGACAAATCACGTGCCATTTTGTAACTTATATTTATCCATTGCAGTATATCTCTCTATATACAATCGTGAAATTTTATATAATTTAATTCAATTCGCATAATGCTTGAAAATATTTATCAGAGGTTGACCACTCGTACAAAGTCCATTTCCCTAC
>NW_016909918.1:1025976-1027931 GCF_001483705.2 Eufriesea mexicana
TAATGAAAATATAAAAATATGTATTCATTTTAACCATTTCCTATCACGTTTATTCCTATTGGATGTACCAAAATTCACGCAAGAAGTCATTTTGACAACAGAAAATAGGTTTTTAATCAAAAATTGAAAATATTGCTAAAAAATAAAGACGAGTTGCTCTTTCATGCAACGTTTCATTTTTAATAACTCTGAAGTGTCAGCTGTCATGCTGACTTTCTTTTTTCGTTGGCAACACTTTACCACATAAATGGCACAAAATTGAAATATTGCGTAAATTTTGAGCACCATATATAAACTTCATCTTACCCTTTTCGTTGTCAAAAATGGGATATCCTATTGACAGTTCCATGATGTCGCAGATATGATGTTATAAACAAAATATCTCGCGCCTCAATTATTATTATTCAAACCAAGCATTAAAAAATTTGAAGCAAATAAAATTATTATATAAAACATTTTGTCACCAGTATAAGGGATTTGCGAATAATAAAGAATAATTTATCTGTTTGCAATTAATTTTGCACTAATCTTCGTTATTAATTTTTATATCTTTGTAATTAATTTTTGGAATAATCTTTGTTTCCTATAAAACGTTTGGAAACAACGTGCAGTAATATAAATCTGAGAAACGTAGCGAAGGTCGAGAGTAAATCGACTTTTGAGCAGATAAAGCTTTTATTCCGAAGAGGTTTACGGATTGACGCTCACAAGGAAACTAACTGACAGCTTGACGATGTCGTTTTCCGTTGTCGCAAGCAGTGTGAACGCTATTTCATGGAACGTGGACGATAGAAGTGTCGAAGGAACGATAAAGGAGTTTTGAGAATGGTTTCAAATATTTGGCAGAATTCTGGGAATGTGAACGACAGGGGTATCTTAGGAATGTGACGAAGAATGTTCTCATGTGCAGCGTGTAACAGCACAAGCCACACACGCTTTTCCTACATTGCTTTTATATTAAAACACCAAACACACGCGACTATATCGATATTTCGTCTATTACATCGTATCTACATCATGGAACTAAACGTCTTATCCTAAATGTACCAGAAGGATGAACACTAAACCTACCACGTCCTGGTAGTTGCAGAGGTAATTCTCGGATGAAACAAAATGAAAAGAGAAACACATACAGTAGGATTCCATTTATCTGCAGTAATGTGATCATAGTACCTGGTTAGCCGAATAGTATACTTGTAAGCTCTTGTTATCCAATTTTAGTCTATGAGATACACAGATTACGCGACTAAATGTTTAAATGAACAGCGAAATCTAGATATATGACAATTAACTCCGATTATGCTCCAATTATACCTATTATCCGACAAATCCAGTTATCCGATGCACCTTATTGGATAAACGGAGTTCTACTATACTAAAGAATTGATTACACTGTTCGACACCAATTTTAATCTATAATATGCATCGGATAATTCTTGCAGAGTTTACTTTGCTGAAGATGAATCCCTAATCGAGATTGTTTCATCACTTTCAATTTTGAAAATTGCGAGTTTTTCTAAAAACGCACGATTTCTGACTAAAATGAAGTATTATAAAGAAATTGAGAAAGTTAGAAGGTTCGTTCTTATTTCAAAAATTAGGTTTAAGTATCCCGAGTTTATTATAAGTATAATTATAATAATTATAATTAGTCATCAAAATTTAAAAATAAGCAGCCAAACGTACTTCCTACGCACTATGCTTGCGTTCTTATAAAAAGTTCTTAAAGTGACGCAAATTTCCTATATGGTATCGCATTCTGTAGGCTTGTTTAAAGAAGAAACCATGAAAGAAAATTGTCGAAATAGTTTTCATTCCGACCAAATCGAAGAAATATTCGTATGTAACGTGTATACGGGATTTTACCACCAGGCATTCGTTGTTCACTTCTCTAGTCTCGAAACTGACGTAACTCTGCGTAATTCCAATACCATCTGTAATTAAGCAAATTTTTA
>NW_016909918.1:1027945-1108658 GCF_001483705.2 Eufriesea mexicana
AAGGATACAAGTAATAATAGAAATATAAATTAATTCAAAGGGAATTTTGAAAACTTATAATGGATAGGAAATATTTTAAACTTATTACTTGCTTATATATAACCTATAATTAACCAGAGACTGAATTAATTAATTTATTACTATCATACAACTAATATTTCAACTTTTGTGCGTAGCTCTTAGCTTGGTGTCGTTTACGATACCAATTACCAGTCTCACCACGTGGAGGTGGCTACGCATCGAGACTCAGACATGCGCCCTAGTGGCGCAGCCTACTGGTGCCATCTGTATCAAAGATTCCCTAACCTAACTTGGAGCGAATTAAGTTAAAGTGTCTCTACTGACACTTTATTAAATATCGTGTCTTACAAAAGGAGTTTGCGATTATTCGGAAGACCGACTAGCCTACGCGACGCACTCCCTTGCACAAGACAACTTCAGGCCTCAGCACCCTCCCGATCGGGCCTTGCCCATCCTGCCACCGCCGACCTCGCCATGGCTTACTCGATGACCTAAGGCAGCCAACGAACCAGTGAAACCCCCAGAGTCAATCCGAGGGTCCTATGCGAGGCCTAACAGTCGGAATCACGCGCATGCTCCATACCCCGGCTCTATGCAAACATAACCACATAGCCTCCAAGTACTAGAGGGGCAGGCAGGCACGCTCTTGCAATGATTCCGACTGCAGGGCCCATCCCCCGGTCGTGTGCGCGGATTGGCACCCAGGACGACTGAGGTCGACGGACCCTCGTGTTGCCCCAGATGCCTCACCAGCCCGAGGGCCACCAGAGATCTCGATGCATGACGAGATTGACAGTGGCCGAAATGAGTGTCGGAGACGAGCCGTGAGGATGACTTACAAGGCCTGGAGGTATCGAGTACACGGAAAGTACGTAACGTAGGCTAGTCGGTACTTAAGAAGAATCGCTATTATCGCGAGAACAATTATGTTCTATTTGGTAAACGAGAGGGATGTGAGAATTAATATATTTCGCTTCAAGTTAGGTAGCTTACCTTTGTACAAATAGCGCGCACATGAGACTTAGTCTAGTAAGCTATCTTATAACGACTTATATCTACTTAGATCTAAACGCATCCTGCGTTGTCCAACGATGTCTTGAAAAATCTGAAAAGCTGAAAAGAGACAGATTAGTAATAGATTAGTAAAACATAATAAAAGCAAAACAGACATAAGTCATAATGATCAAACAAATGGAATAAACAGTGTCAACGATGAGACATGATCAACCCAACGATGAGATATAAACAACTACACGATGAGAGATTCGAATATTATACGAAATATTCGAATTCTCAAATAAAGATAAATAGAGACGAATGAGAATTAAAATTTAAGAAAAAAAATGAATTATATCTGGAAGAAAAAATTATTATCAAGTTATTTAAGAGGGAACGAATATACCAACGATGAGATATGAACAACCCAACGGTGAGAAACAAACAATTTAACGATGAGACATTCGAATGTTATATGAAATATTAGAATACTCAAATAAAAATAAATACAAGCGAAAAAATAAAATCTGAAAGAAGTGAAAATAATTAATAGCTGGAAAAGGAAAAAAATAATTAATTACTGAAAAAAAATATAATTAATACCTGAAAATAAAGAAGAATTAAAGCTGAAAGAAAAAATTATTGTTAAAGTGGTTAATGGGGTGGGGTGAGGCTGGGGTGGCTAGCCCCAACCTCACTTCGGACCCCCTACCCCTCCGCGCACAAGTAAATTTAGATGTTACACTTCCGAAGTCGAACCGACAAATGAGTTATACTGCGTCGCGTCGCCCCTTATATAGCCGTCGATCAGCCAAGACCCCCCCACTCCGATTAGAAATTTTCGAGCTTTACCGATTCCATTATTTATTATTTTTCCGCTTTAATAGCCAATAATTTATTAATTTTATCACTTTCATTATAAATATACGTTACGAACAATTTGTTAATAACAATATTGATTTGTTATTAACAATCAGTGTAATAATTTATAAACTTTTTGCAAATTAAAGGTACATTTTAACATTAATACGTTATAAGTTTATGTAATAACGCATAATTTTTTAATTTTTTCACTTTTATTGTATATTTACACTGCAAACAATTTGTTATTAACAATTAGTGTAATAATTTATAAATTTTTTGCAAATTACAAGTACTTTTTAACATAAGTACCTTATAAGTTCAAGGAATAGCCAACATTTTCTTAATTTTTTTTACTTTTATTATAAATTTACGTTGTAAACAATTTATTATTAATAATAAATTTGATAATTTATATATGATTTATAGAGTAAAACTGCATTCGTACTTTCATAAAATAAATTTTTGTGATACGTATATATATATGTCAAAATACTTTTATTTCCTCTATATTTTTGGCTAAACTGAAGTATTATACGAAAAATAAAAACGTTGGAAGATTCATTCTCATCTTAAAAATTGGGTGGGAGTTTATTTTTTAACTACTGTATATTAAAAAGTCATTCGTATTTATGTGTCGAATAACGAGCCTATTTCAAAAGGCAAGTGATTCAAAGGAATTTCTCGTAATTTTATGATTAGTACAAAAGAGTACACGAGAACATATATATGTGATATACGTAAAAAATGAGATCTACAATTTTGGTGTCAATTACGCCTGACCACGGCCCTGACAAAGCTAGATGTACTGTGCGTTCGAGGAAAGGAGGCACAACGTGTTTACATTCTCATGGCTGATTAATTCTGCTGACACTCCCTTGATCACTGGCAGAGACCGCTATTGACCGAAAACGGTGATCGATGATCTTCGTCAGCCGTGAGGATGCAAACACGCTGTGCCTTCTTCTCTTGAACGCGCTATACGAGCAATAGCCGCATGGCGGCAAAATCCCACTTACGGGTTCTCCATTTATATTTTACTGTCCTGTTCATATTGAACATCATTCTAATATTATTCCTGGATAGTTTCTTCTTCAGAAAAGTCTGCAGAATACGCTACTGTGTAGCAAATTCGTGTGAGATGAAGAACTTTTTGTAAAAATGCAAGAACACGCGTAGAAAGTACGCTTGGAGGTTTATTTTTAAACTTTGATGACTAATTATAGTTATTCAGAAGCACGAATAATTATAATTACGGACATTAGTAAACTCGGGATACTTATTTAACCTGTAAGACAACAATGTACCTCCTAACCTCCTTACTTTCATTTGAGATATAAATTCTCCCTTTTTAGAAAAACTCACTTTATGCGAAAATTGTATATTATAATGCAAACTTGATTACGAATTCGTTTTCGGGAAAGAAGCTCTTGGAGAATCACTTACTGCATATTACAAATTAGAGGAAAAGTTAAAATTTGTTGTTGACAGTGTCACAGCTCACATGTATATTGATCACGAAAATTGAAAATTAGTCAAATAAGGGGTTCTTAAACAAACAGTCGTTTGAAATTAAATTTCTTTCATTACTAATTACCGTTTGTTCATTAATTTTATGCACTTGCACATCTATGTACACGTGTATCTCGTGTCGCGAAACATTTCCTTCAAGGAAAAGGATCAAGGCAAACTGTCATCACCGCAATGGGATCGTAATTGAGGAAGTTTAAGAACCCCTGATTTAGACCATGGTAAGTTTAGTGTCAATAATCCTGAATCCGTGCCGATTCCCTGAAACTCATTCGCTAAACCTTAATTCAGCAGAAAACACATCCACTGTAACCCCAAGCACACCTCAAACCACAGCTGTACTCGCGTCTAACCGGTTCGCCAACCTACATTTCTTACCCCATTAAGCCGCCCTATTACCCTAACCAGGAAGAATCCCCGTGTATGTCCAGCAATTATCATGCACAAAGCCAGCTGGTGAGCGAAAGAGACTGAGGGAAAAGGGAAGAAAAATACGAGGGGTTAAACCTAGTGGTCTTAGCCGAGGTACAAGGCAATTTAGCAGTAATTGTCGCCCGAGCGGAAAAGTCTGTAGTGTCTTTGTTTTCCTGTTCTTCTTGTACGGTGGGTTCCAGAGGAGGACCGGAGGAACTCTAACCTGCGGACCAACGGGACCAAGACAGCCGGAGGTTTGGGTTAAAGCTGGAACCAACACTACTCTCCACTGCCGAGGCGCACTCGACCGGGGCGTCGGGACGACCCTACGAGTCGAACTGGGATAACGGTGAGGGAGAGAAGGGAGGAGGATTGGCGGAGGAACGAGCTCAAGACGGGTATCAAGATTGCACGGTCTATAAGGGAATATTAGATCGCTGCGGATGAAATGTCGGATTTTTACCGCAACCACTTGCGACGCCTTTCACAGCGACCACGCGTGAATTATTACGGCTGTCTTCTCTTCTTTTCGTTCCTTTTCTTTCGCGGGTGTCTACGCCTTTGTGTACGTGTGTGTGCACGTGCGTGCGTGTGAGCGTCAGGATTTGGAATAAATTTCGGCTCTGAGATCCCGACGCTTGCCGCGGAGTCATTGGGATTTTAGTGCATGCAAATCTCACGGAATTTGCGACCTGGGGAACGCGAGAGAGGTTAGCTGGTAGACGTGGCGCCCTCTGTCTGGGGATATTTCGTGTCTCGCTGGATCTTTGCTTTCTCGAATTCGTAACCCTATGTAGGTGAACTTATGTAAAAATTTGCACTCTCGGTTCTGTTCGGAATTGGGTTCTATTTGTCCTGGATTCAGCTTTCTTTTGTTCGAGGGCTTCAGCAAATTCGGGGAGTTTTAGGAGAGTACTATGCGATTGTACCTTGAGACAAAATGACCAATTTCGTGGTTCTCGTTTTTGCCAATTTTAACAAAATTTATTTCGATTTCTATTGAAATAAAAGCGTATTTATATTTATTTATTTATTTTTATTGTAAACAATATATCATTTTATAATTTTGTGCCTATATTATATTTAACTATGCATTATAATTCGTAATTCTAGTGTTTAGTCTAATTTTTAATTAGCTTTTTCTCAGTATTCTAATTTTAATTATTATTAATGTAAGTACTAATTCTTTGTTTACATCATGATTCATCGGAAAAATGCCTGATGAAGTAAACTAAAGTAGAACACTATTTTACTATTTTTAACTTACTTATATGAACATATTCTCGATTATAGTAATTAATATTTGAAATTTTGTATACCAAAGACCTGTTCAAATATAGGTTGACGTTGATTATTCAACTAAAATGAAAATTTGACAAAGAAATTTCTTGTGCCATCGACGACCAAAGGATGTCTACAGAGGGTTACATATAAATTTATGGTTCATCCATGACCTGTTCGTAGAGGGAAACTTTTTCGAGAAATATTTTCGACCCATACGTTGTTGGAATTTTTTATCCAGTGATCGACGAATGGAAATTGGAACAGCGATAGCGAGTCTTTCCAATTTCAAGTCGTTCGAGAGATATTTTCTCGAGGTATAAACAGTTGTTGGGTAGAATGGAATATTCCTGGTACGCCAGGCTGCTTGTTTTGCGTAATAAAGCTTGGAGAAGCATTCCCTGGTTTCTTCGCATTCAGAAAACGCACACGTAAGTTCGTATGAAGCTCGAGATGGCGGGATATATTCCCTATGTTATTATGGACATACGAAACTTTACGAATAGATGATGAAAGGGAGGAAAATAAGAGCTTTGCTGATATAATATAACCGGATTTAGAGCTCGTGAATTTCTCTTCGCCATTTCATACGGAGGGAGAGGAATTTGGAAAACGTTAACAGTCCATTACGTATTCGTATACGTGTGTGCATGTTATAGTTGAAACACCAGTGCATAAATTTATTTCCAAATGTTAACAAACACATTTTGGTTTAAATACGATGACAGGAATGTTATTAAAGTTTTTATATTTCCTAATCATATATAATTATGAAATATGTAATGTATAATTATGTATCATATTATAATTATACGTTACAGAAATTATGTAAAAATGAGTATATATTTAATATACCAAATAATCGTATAATTTTATAGAATTTTATAAAAGTTAGGTATATGTTTATTTTACGTATTAATGATTAGATCACAGAATTAAAAGGCACTCATAGAGACACTAATATTACTCTTAAATTAAATTTGAAGATGCACTCGAAATCCAAAATTTGTTCATTATTTTTATAACTATTTCGGAGTATTTTTATCAAACAGCAGGATTTTGTTTAACCATATTCTAATATTCTTTACACTTTAAAAACGTAACACGTGGAATATCGATAAATGATTTTCTCAGAAGCTAAACTAATCGACTCTATTTTGCCAAAATATCCATTTGTAATTCTCCAAAGTCGATTAGTTTAGTTCCATACGTACGTTAAATAAATAACTATAACATGTACAAAGGTTGCAGGGTAATTAACATCCTCGACTACGATCAGAACGAAAAACGATCGATCTGTAATTTCCCAATGACCAAATTAGCAAGATCAAATTACAAAGTTTATTTTCGATGCCTCAAATCCATGAACGGGAGATCAAAACAGAGCAGCTTGGCTACCGGAAGCCAAGACTCGCGGTTTCAAACCAGAAACTGCTGATGGCAGCAATTAATTGGAGCTTTTAATTAAATCACGTTCAGTCCAACCCGCTAACCTTTCACAAAGCAACGAAAAAGGGAAAAGAAAGGATAAGAAAAATAAAAAACATAAGAGTGGTAGAAAAAGCAAGGGAAAAGAGAGAGAAGAGTAGAAAAGGATCCCACTGACCAAGCGAAGCATTGGCCAACCGAGGCTCATGCGCATGCGCGAGCGAGGGATCCGACATTTTGTGCGCACCGATCTATCATACATGGACTCCTCGCGCTGCATCATTCATCTCTATACCTTTTTCACTTCCACCGATTTCTTGTCCCTACCTAATCAGTCTCTCCTCTCCTCTCCTCTCCAGTTTCCTGTCTCTCCTTTATCCGTGCCATCACCTCTCCTCTCCATCGTTATTAACCCTTTCGCTGTTGACTAAAATTAGGTTATGTTCAAAAATGTTCAAATTTTTTAATAATCCAATATCATCAAATTTATTATAAGAGAGATAAAGAAACACAATTTACATGTATTTTAATGTTACTTTGATGACGATATATTACATGGTACGAGCAAAATATTGAAATTTGGATTCTTTATTGTACAACGTATAATCCGCGCAAGAAGTATAGTAGTTTCTATCACCAAGCACTAAAATGACAGAAATTGTCGATTAACCTCGAATCTTAATTTAATTGTTTAACTATCACTTGCTACTAAATTAAAAAAAAAAGATTGAATATCTAAAAAAATTTTAGCGAACTATTTTCTGCAACACCCGGTGACAGAAGGATCTAGGGAATCCTAGAATGGCTCTAGATCTTTCATCTTATTGTCTCAGAAGTTTGAAAAGTACTTGTACTTTCAGTGTCGACTGATTTTACAAGTGCACTATGCTTCTCGCACCGACTGTACAGACAGAACAGCGAGGGGGTTAGACACGAATCATTCTCTGGAATCATTCATCGAACACGGGGAACTCGTGTGGGTTAACGTAGATCGTGAATGGATTTTTACGGTCGATACGAAGATCGAGAAGCGAGAAAGAGAGAATGGCCTGATGAGGCAACGAGTAAATAAAGGAAGAGGCTGTGGCGTGAAAAAGAAATAGGCGGAAGGGATGTAGGAGCGTTCGTGTACACGAGGTGAGAGCGCTGGGGCTCGTTCGAAGCGAATATTCATCGGCTGTCAACCTGGAGGCGTGGCGGGTGAGAGCCTCGTGTTCGTCAAAGTCGAATAATTTATGAACCGGGGAGAGCACAGCTTCTCGCTGCCAAAAATTCCTGAAAGTATCTGGTAAATGCTGCAGGGGCCTCGTAATGAGACTGACTAGGTCTCGGCGAGCTTAAATATTTGCGTTTCGGAACGTTCGTAGGAATTTTTGTCAGGATTCGACGTCATACCAAGAAGATCCCTCCTCCGCTTTCGAATAAGGCGACCCCTCAGGCGTGAGCGAATAAAAGGCCGCCCTTAATTTCTCGAAATTGCCGCTTTTGAAATATTGATGGACGACAATTTGCGTTTCTTATTTCGTTTATCTTGTCCTGGAACTTTTATCCAAGCAGATCGTTAGGTAGGAACCGTTTGGTATAGACTGTACCTTTCGTTGCACCGGGGTGACAGTGTTGCCTATGATCGATGATCGACGAAGAAGTTTGACTGTGCGTGTCATTGTTTCGTAGTGGTTGGAGAATATAGGTTAACCCTCTATGACTAAAATTTTGTTCATTTATAAGAGGAATTATTATCACGTATTTACATTATTTTTACCTTATTGTTTAATTTAATGTAATGATCTACTCGTAAAAATAGCGTTAAGACGTATGATGTATAGATATGTAATCTTCGAGCCAGATGGCGTTGTAGAGGGTTAATGTTAGGTTACGTTAGACTGGAAAATTAATGGCGGATTAGCGTCAAGCATACTCAATCATCGATTTGATATTGTTTTTATTAATATTTATTTAAGCAGAAACAAATCGTTAATTTAATGACAGTTATTGCCAGTGATCAATCCCAAAAGAGAGGAGCAGACGTAGACACGTTACAGCTAATTGTTAACAAATTTTTATATGCCATGATTTTTCCTCTAGATAAAATATAACGTAGTGGATAAAATATTTCATAACTCTCACATGCTTCGATCATCGTCTGATCCTCTCGATTGGCTTAAAGACTATGAACAAATTTCAACATTTATTTCTAACTACTTTAATAATTTTGTAAGACTGTACAGTAAGATGCACAATTTCGTAAATTCGAAATATGGAATATTCTTAAGCTAGAAAGATTAACGAACGATCTAGGAATACTCGTTTAATGTTAAATCTGCATCGTAAACCGGAAGTAACGCAGATTCCACGACAAGCAGGGATTTACTCCTAGAACAAAAACAAGAGCTTGTAACTTTGAGGATTAAGTGGATTTGAAGGTTAAGTCGTTAAGTGGATATTACACGGTTTTTATTACAGTTTAGATGTACTAAGCGAAGAGAATTTATTTAATAACGAGAGTAAGCGGCGAATCCTTAATTACGCGTAAGCGTGGCGCTAGTGTCGCAGCGTGTAGCTTCGTAAGTTTGTTACCAGCGAGAAATTAATAGTGCAACGAAAGGTTGACTGTTGTTCCGAATTTTTCTTAAAATTTACATGGTTGAGGTGAAAGCACGATTTGAAAATTTGAAAATGGAAAAAGTAGACAATGTTACCGCGTTAACATGGAAAATTTTTAAAGAAAGTTGATTAATATTAAGCGGTATTAATTAATATCGATATTAAATAATGTTGATTAATATTAATGTGGATTTTTAATGATATTAATTAATACAAATATTTAATAATATTAATTAATATTTATATTTGACAAAATTATTTAATATTAATATTCGATAGTATTAGTCGATATTAATATTGAAATATCACGAGGAATTTTATCATCGTTTCTGAAGTCGTGATAAAAATCGAGCAACGCTGGGACGAGGGATCTTCGGTGTACACGCACGCATGCACACGCATAAACCTCAGAGTTTAACATGCACATACGTCCACGTACGTGTAAATATTCGGATCAATCGCGATCCAAATACGAACAACACAGGCTGCTCCGTACCTCTTTGTCCCATATATCTTTGGCTGTTTTCTACTTGAACGACCTTTCTCATTTCTCTTTCGTTCTTCATACATATGTAAATATATGCTTCTTTGCTATACGAGAAGAAGATAAAATTTCAAATTTTATCAAATGTGGGATCAATTTAGGAGAATTATTTTAGTCCACGTCAATTAACATCGTTTACATAAGACAAATAAATTGTGATTTTTAATCCTCTTTTATTACATAATTTTAATTTCTAGAAGAAAAATATTGGCAATAGGTTGACTGTTATATAGGTGACGATCAATTTTATTAATGATAAGACACATAATTTAATATGTGATAATAAACGTGCATAATGGAAATTTTTGATAAATAAAATCCAGTTTTATAATAAGAAAATAACGTCATCGGTGAAATAAAAATATCATTTCACGATGTCATGAAAGATGTTCTATTTTAGGCTATTTTAAACGAGGACTAGTTTCATACGATAATTTATTTTTAGTATACACCAGTGACAAAAGGTTTGGGATACATTATAAAAATAATAATAAACGGCGTGGTGATAAATAAAATATTACTAAGTAACGAAGAGTCCAATTTTAAAAGTTAATCACTTATTCGGCTATTTTCCAATGAAAATCAACGAGATACAATGATTAATCTGATATTCATTTTTTTAACTCTCACCTAACTACATATCAGACAACACGAATTATGAATTACCATTTACTATTATCATGGATGTCTCATACTCTTTCTAAATGTTCTGTCGTTGGTATACATTTTTACTATATTCGCAACAAAAAGAGTGTCTCTAATAATAATTAAATAATATCCAATTCTCTATTTAATACAAAAATCCTACCAACAGTCAACCTATTAATGAAACTTAAATTATCTCTTTTGACATTTACATTTTCTCACTAATTCGTCTTACAAGGAAACAGATATTTGTTCAAGCCTAATCTATACTTCAGTTTCGTACTTACGTCTGATATTCAATGTTATCATCTGGGATCGAATAAGTAGAAAACAGCCCACCTCATTTAACTCTTAAGAAGCTCCAAAGTTGTGAATCGCCATATCGACACGATACCAGTACCTTCGAGGTTACAGTCTCTTCTGGAACCAGCGATATCGTTTCCGGAAGACACGTTTGCAAGCTTCTGCGAAAACTACCACTTAAAAACACGAACAAGGAAAAAAAAGAAAAGAAGAAACAGAATATTTTATAAAAATTCGTAAAGTAAGAAAATTGAGATTCAAGCTGGATAAATTATACACACCGTGAAATAAAGAAGAAACAAAAACGTTGAAGCATCTTTGGAACAAGCTAAATTATAATCTAAATCTACTTTGCTTTCATGAGGTGTCTTAATTATCAAACAAAAGCAAAAGGGGTAACGTTAATTTAAGATTTTCGAATATTTACATTATCATCAAATGTTTCAAGAATATTTGGTAGCAAAAATGGAACTGAACGATTTCACATGCTCAAAAAGGTGACTGTATGCACATGGTATAAAATAATGGTATACTAACTTCTCCTTAAATCACTTGATACGAAATTGAGTTCTCCTTCGACACGGGATGTTATCGATCATGTTCAAAATTCTCGATTTGCAAAGACCTGCACGATTTGGAGTAACGCGGAGGAAGTTGTACAATCGACTCAGTGCCGTCCGACAAGCTATCACATATTTATGTACGTATGTCTTTCGTAAATGTTTCTGGTCGTCTGGTTCTTAAATTGGAAACGGGAAACCGGCCCTGAGAACACAGCAGCGCACATGAACGCGACTGCGTTAGTTAAATGGGCTGAATTTCATCGCGGACGCGATTCTTTTTACAGGTAAATGGATTAAAAGATACGTGAAAGTGATTAATCGTAATGGAATAAAATTAAATAAATAACATTTTTTAATGTTCATAAGTGACAGATGAAAAGATTAAGAGAACACTGCACATACTGGAGGGTATGTGGAGAAATGGTAAAATATATAGAAAGGAACAATGATTTTTTAATGATAAATGTCTAATAACGAAGTAACAGATTTTCATAATTTTAGGATTAATCAAAGGATTTGGATGGAAATATTGCTCAAATGGTAACAATTCAGCAGCATTTTTAGTTATTTCAAGTAATTGCACGTGTACATTTTACAACAGTTTCGAGTATTTATTTGATTTACTGTGATATTAGCGATTATAGTTAGTTAATTAATTTTGCTGATTAAGTCGATAGGTGAGAGAATGGTGAGGTGAAAAAAAAAATGTAATTATAACAAGAAAACAATGTTCAAATAGTAAATGATATTATTCAAATGTTTGAAACCTATGATTTATCAAATTTTCATCTATTTCCAATTTTATTGCTGAAATATGTATCATGTAAAATAATAAAATATAATTTATATCGTGTTTTATTGTATAATTTTTTTAAATAAATTACATTTCAAAATGCTAAGAGAAAATATATAAATAAAACTCCGAGAAGACGTGTATACTTCTCTCAATCGATCTCAATAGATCGAAACGATTCCACTTCCCCATTACACCTATCGACTAAATTCGAAGTACAACAACACTTAAAATTATGAAATTAATATCGATTCCAATTTTCGAAATAATTCTCTTTCGTTCCAATAACTCTAAGTATGAAAACGAAAAATAAATAAATAGAACAATTAACAAAGCATCACATACCATACTAACACACACACAAAAAAAAAAAAAAAAAAACAAGAAGAAAGTATGCACGAAAATTTCATCCAACGCGCAACACATAAAGTAGCGACTGCACCCAGAGAATATAAATCTCGTCGCGATCGTTAAGGATAATTTTTTAAGCAATATACATGCGACAATAATGTACTCTTAACGAACAGTTACTAATCAACTGCTTTGTAAAAAATAACTCATAGAAAGACGATGAAAGAAGGATGAGAGAAAGAGCAGAGACAGTTCATAAAAGGGTAGAAAAGAGAAGAAAAATATATGCCACTCCCGTGTAGAACGAAGGATTTAATTCATTCATCAGCGAACAAAGCTGCGCCATCTGGCGCGTGTAATGCCCGCGCTAACAACGCTGCGCCATCTAGCGCGTGCAACCCGAGACGATATCGCTGGCAACAGGGACACCCTCGCAGAACAAGGACGTTACGTACTCGAAAATTTCGGCGCACTCACACACAAGCACATTCATACACGGTCGCCCACCTGTGACACACGACCCATACATTCGCGAGCACAAAATATTCACCAACGGTTCATAAGTACTTATCCATGCTGAAAAATTACAGCGAGACAATACAAACCGTATTGTATGATACACGAAATACAGGGTGATTCTAAACGAAAATGAAGGGACGAATTGAAGGGCATGAAGGGTGTAAAAATGGACGCTGAATGTCCAATTGTCGTAACTCTGCGGGCTAATATCGACGAGCAGGAAGAGAGATGAGATCTCGAGTTTCTCCTTCGCATTCATTCCGCCGTGAAATTCTTACGGTTTCGCGAAGCTGAGTTAAACTTTTTGATAAATCGGTGTTAAATTTCTTTTATTCCACGTCGATGTCCGTTCGCAGATTTATCAAAGATTAGGACACTTCTCGTCCGTTTCTTCACCCAGTGCCCCTATTTATTACATTTTTAATATAAAAGCAGTTTAAGACGGTACTTGATCAACGTATGCTTTGTTAAAATATAGCGGATAATCATGTCATCATTACGCGCGCACCACTATACGTATGCTTGACGAGAATCGTTTTTTTACTTGATAGAGTGATATTTCTCATCGTACATTCTTCCCCACCGAGCATACCCCCTATTCTTTTAGACAAACTATCGCAAACAGAACAGTCTCTCGTGAACTACGGAATACAAGAATAAAAAAAGTCCCTACGATGCAACAAAGAGAAATCGCAGATGGTCTGTCCCAGAAAGCTGGAAGAAACGAAAAGAAAGACTTCGGTTCCCAATTACTTAACCACGCTTGGGATCTACGGTGTATACGAGACTTCCGTCGCTAAAATTCAAAGCATCTCCCGATCTACTAATTGCCACGAGAAGGTGAGGCAACGCCGAAAAGCAGCATTGATTCAAGTATCCTCGCGTCGCGTTCCTCATCTTCCTCGGAACCTCCCGGCACCCCGCGACACGCGAACACCGTTTGAACAAGTGTTTGGACAAATACTCGCGAATTTCCCCTTTTACGAACGCGAAGGAACAAAATGGAAGGGAGGCAAAGGAAAAACAGGAGGAAAGAGACGACGCGATGCAAGAAAGGGAGAGAGAGGAAGGAGAAAACAAGAGACACACACAAAGACAACAGAGACAGCACAGGAACACGCCACACCAGGTTTACTTAGCAGAGGCCCGATCCAAGGACTCGCTTGCAGAGACTCCCACACCGTACACACGTACGCGTGTATGCATGTATGTGTATCTCACGCACACGATGCGCACCCTGAATACCGCCGGGACCAATCGACCACCCACCCAATCCAACCCGACGCCTGTCGTCACCCTGATCCTCGGACCACTATGGAAGAATCACAGTGTGAGAATCACAGTGTCCTCTATTAGCGAGATACAAAGTCTGTATGCCTTTGGACAAGAGAGAAAGCGAGAGAGAGAGAGGAGAGTTGGATGGTGAAACAGGCAAGGGATGGTGGTGGGAAGTGAAAAGAGAACGAGACAAGCATATCAAGCGATCAACAGGGTGCACACCTTGGCTCTCTCGTGGACACCGTGACATGTCTCCGGGCCTTTGCGAAAGATTCGGCAGATCACCCTACTCGTGAGGAAAAATAGGCGACTCGAAGGCAGAGGGGAGATTTCGAAGACACCTTCGGGGACAGTCGAAGGTTTTCGCTGATGGATGTTCGAGGGAAGTCGAATGTTTGCCTTCCTGGCGTTCGAGTCGACTCTGATGTCACTCTGACGCTAGATCTATGGGAGCAGCTGAGCGGAATTGGAGAAGAAGCTCGTCAGTCGAGTTTGGGGTGAGATGGTGGGTGAGTTGTGAATGGAGGGATGTATCTGAAGGCTTTGACCAATTCGTGGGGACCTGAGGTGCTCGAATTTTTGGTTCTGTCTTGGGATTTAGTGACGTTTCAGACGTCAAGAGCTGGCAGCCTGGTGTCTAATGAGCAGGAGATAGGAAAGCGAAAGGGATTGGAGATTGAGGCTAATAGTAGTGACTTTAAGGATGTTTGGTGAGGGAAGGTGACTTGGTTTGGAGAATACTGTACTGGGTTTTCGATAATGAGCAGTTTCGAGGAAGAATTTATCGTTTGGAGGAGGTAACGTGATCTACTCTATGCTGCAGAACTATTCATTCTGGTAGCTGCGAGCTAATACCTGTTATGAATGGATTACTTGCTGACAAAACATTGATATTGCGAATGGGAAAGATATTAAATAATTTTTGAACCGTATAGACAGGTGGGTTCGTAAGTTTTGGGTCACATGACGTTCCAGAGGATTAATGGCTGAGATTAAATGCAGTGTGACGTGAAATATCGAAGAGTAACGTTTTCATTGAATTTTTACTTCAAATTCGATTCTGCTTGAAATTTATGAAGGTAATGCTCGCAGAAGAATTATTAGATTTTATGAGAATGACGGCAGATTTATTCTACGGAATCTACGATTATGGTGAACGTTAATTTTGGGTAAAAAATAATTTCATAAAATGAAATAGCTAAGAATTCTATCGTGAAATAACGATAATCAAAGGAGAAATAGAAAATAAGAGAAAAACGTGTGACTGTGTTTGGATAAAGATAATTCAGATGACTGATCCCTCTTCTGAAAACTGGGCTTTCAAGGTGGATGACGATGATTACCCTGACGGTTAAATGGAATAAAAATATTGCAAGAGAAATATCGAATAAAATAGAAAATAATGGAAGATCCTCAATTTCAGATAAAAATTTTATAATCTTTTAAAAAACGATAAGAAAGAACAAAATGGAATACTGAAGAAAGATTTGAAGATTTTTATTATTATTTACATTTTCGCAAATAATTTTCAATTTCTCAATAGCGACAATTTGTATTTGAAATTCACCCAATAGTATAAGATACGATGTAAATTTTATTAATTTGTTGTAAACGTGATGATTTATATCAAGTGATATATTATTATTTTATTTTAATTTTTATACCGATGTAGGTTATAATTTATACTCGCTTTAACACTAATTGTTGCAATATGCAATTTTTACAGCTGTGATATTATACGTTTATTATAAAATAATTTTTCGGTTTTCGTAAAATTTTTAATATCTTTTTACATTTAAATCGTTCGAATTAATTTCGCGTACACAGGGTACTTTATTAATGTAAATATATACAAATTTAGAATCGTTAATGAGAAGTATAAGCTCGTTAAAATAACTCTGGCATAAATTTTTATAAAATTCGGAAAATTTTAATTTCGATGTCATATGATCTAGAAGTAAGAACAAAAGATATTTTAATCTTTCTGATTGTTGTTTAATCTAAATTAACGATTCGATTATTTTATCCAACATTTCTAGAATATGTACAATTGCTATTAAAAGTTCGGAAAAACGGTTTCACTGTGGCGTGCATTTTGAAATAATACAATAGAAAGCGATGACACTGCAGATAGCAGAACGGTCGTCAGATAAAAATGAACGAATCGACGATGCGAAATTCCAAACGAACGATAACGTTTGAAAATTTCATAGACATGTTCGATCGCTCAGCATCCACAGTTGGAATAATTAGTAATGGTTTAAAAACGTTTGCGATTCTATCGCACGAACGGCAAACAATAATTTATTTTTCGTTAAATCTATCCCGTGAACTGGAAACGAGATTAAATTCAGCTTCGATTCACCTCAGGAACTGCATCTACGCGATTTGTCCGCAATTTTCCACTCGTTGATCCGACAATTAATTGGCAGCGAAATTAAACACGAGGAAATAGAAAGATAACGAGGAAGAAATTTCAAAAATGAACATTTTCTTTAAAAATAAAAAAGAGACATTTTAACGATGATAAAATAAAGAACAAAACTCAAACTTGTGGTAAAAATTTGGTTAAGGAGAACAGTGAAGATGATACAAGGTGTCTCGAGATATATAGTACAACAAAATTGGAAATGTTTCTACGTTTGAAAATACGTTGCCAAAAAGAATGAAGTTTTTTATTTGGAGGCCTCAATTTCGAGAAAATCTGGTTTTAATTTTGTTGGGTGTGTATATATACGTTAAATTATTTCCGATTAAATATGTGTAATTATACTAGATACAAAAATAAGTCGAAAATATAGAAAACATTTTCTTTGTTTTAAGCTTCTTTTTCGAAGAAATTTGATTTGAAACTTTCTTGGGGACACGTGCACTTAGCTAACTCCCGATTGAATATAGGAGGTTATTCTACGTTTAAAAATAAGTTGAAAATGTGCAATAAATTTTTTTCGTTGGAAGCTTTGTTTTCGAGGAAATCTAGTTTAAAGTTAGAGTCGTTAGACACGCGATAGTCGGCTGACTGCGCGCTGCTACCCAACGAATTTTCATACTAAATTTTCTCGAAAATAAAGCCTCAAATTGAAAAACTTTGTTCTTCTTTTTCGCTTTATTTTTTCACGTAGAATCATCTCTTGTACAGTTATACCATCCATTCCGAGATATTTTTGAGTTTTATTGAATATCGTAATAATTTATTTAAGACACCCGGTGAAATATCAATAATGAATCTTGTATTTTTGTAGCCGTGATAGTTCGACGTTCTTTTAAGTGAATTATTGTCGTTAAACGTTATTTTTTCGGGATAATGCTTTTGACGAAACGCCTTAATTGAATATCAATAATTTAGTGGCGCGTTTCGAGTGTTCTTGTAGCTAGAAACGAAAGCTTGATTTGAATTTGTTGAACCGTAAATTACTCGAATGGAATTTTTTTCATTAATTCAAAGTGAACGAAACGACGATTTCAAGTTTCAATTTAATTTTTAATTTTTTTACTATATGGTACACTTTATGCAATTTCTTTTTAGTTATATTTCCATGAAGATAATAGATGCTTAAGTAATTTATTTATGTAATTAATAAATTTTATTTTCTTGCTAATTAATTACTGTAAAATCAGATAAATAAATACGAGGCCTATGAGTGATGAAATAATTATTAATAATAAAATAATAAAATAATATGAAAATAAATGTACACACACACATATATATATATATAAATGGTACTTCTCATCCAAATTAATCATTGATTAAATTACGTGATAAATAATCTAATAAATAATTTACCGAAGACATGGTAAATAAAAAATTAAATTTCATGTGCATATAAAACTTTGTCAGATCAACTAATATTTGTTATTGATATTTTTAAACCATGTTGTATCGCATGTTTAATTCTGTTGTTATTTAATTTTCCAAGCTTTTAAATTGAAGTATAAAATAACAAATTTTTTACGTCAAAACGTTCGAACAATGGCAAACGTGCTTCATAAAATTCAGAGAAGTCGTTTATTTAGACTGATATTTTGAAGTGTCAAGTTTAACAAATTTAATGACGAAAATTAATATGACAGAATTATGTTCTGTAGAAATAAATTTTCTGCGATATCGAATTATGCTCGTGCTTCGAGTTATGGTCCTGCTTTAACAAGGACAGATTGCATTTATAACAAACTTCACTTCCAACTCTGACAGTAATTCCAGCTTTTTAAACTGGGAATTAATATGTGAATTTATGGATAATGTTTCAATATTTTATACCTGACACATAAGTAGGTACTAAAGAGGTCATAAAGTAAGGGATTAAAATGAAATAAAATGTTAAATTCAGGTAATTTATTTCCAGTGCCGAATACCTTTTAGTATATTACATTTAAATTCATATTTATGAACGATGTTATTTCTCGTTTTATGAATTTCAAATAATTTCATTATTTATCGTATCAGTCTCGATACGAGCATACTCGGAATGTTACGAATATGGCCTACCCTAATTAATAAATCGCACAACAGTAATTCAATTATAAATATAGCAAATGAAGTACACCAAAATTTTATTCAAAGCATTATCGATTTATCGATTTTATTTTCTTTTAACCCTTCCTAATATTTCTGTCGAGGCCCAAAATTAATTCCAACAAACTACTCGATCATCCAGTAATCTCATTACACAGTGAATTTCGAAGCTTACAATCAATCTAATTTCCATTTTTTAATCCCTTGGTATCATTGGTCATCTATCAGCTTGCATCAACCTGACGTTCTGCGATTCAATGTCGTTTACATGATATTTCGAAAAAGATATCTCGTGTATCTATTTTCTTTTCGATATTTGCAACCGACTACCATTTTGCATAATAGCAAAATAAAAAGTATTTTTTTTTTCAACGGTACAAAATATTTCTGCTATTCCATATTTGCAAGTGAATTTCGTTTCACGTGAAAGAAAAATAAAAAGGAAATCGATACTAAAATAAAATTTTCAAAAATTATGTTTAGAAATATTCATGTGCTCTTTTCACATTTAAATAATATTTTTAAATATCGCTTTCAAAAATATCAAAATATCCTATATTTAGTATTATCCTCTGCTGCATATATCACTCGAATTCTTCGAGAATTTAAAGCAAAATAAAAATGAAAGAATTAGAATAGAAATGAGAGAAGAAATTATGAAAGAAAATTATTTTGAAAAACAAAATATTCTGTTCGCTAATATTATTAACCACTTCGCACGTATTTCGAAAGCCAAGTAAGATGTCTCATTCAAACCACACTAAGAATGACGTCCAATCACAAGACAACCCTCGAACAGAGGAACATAAAAATTCATCCTCAGATATGAGAAAGCTGAAGAAAATTTTGTCAGATCTTCTATATCAGCTAACTCGATCATCGCGAGCCACAACGTCGAATTACTATATGTATACTACTATATAATGCTACTCGAGCATGCTACAAGAACTACAGGAAAGAAATCCTTCAGTCGCGTGACACGAGTTACCGACCATCGATCTTATTTAAAACCTGTACCGGTCCCTTTACGAGTGCCACGTGCGTGGATTCGCGTTGGCCACTTGGATTCGCGGCGAACAGAGGTAAAACGAAACGTGACCTGTCGTCCGAGCGGCATGAACGTCAATCCGCAAAGTATCCCCGATTTTATCCTTTCCTTACACGCCCCTCGAGAAGCACAAAAGCTGTGGAAAGTAGGCTGACGTTCTGTTTGCGCGAACGAGGCCTCGCGAACCTGATACATTGTTCCATTACCGGCGAATAAATCCGATCGGGGAACACGTCCGATGCCCGTGACAGGATTTCAATCGGCGGCAATCGAGCTGGATGTAATTGACGGATTCATAGCCGACAGGGCGAGAGAAACAGAACGTGCGATGGTTTTTGGAGCGATTTAACCCTTTGGTTATTAATGGGGTGGTGGGTTGGCTCGAAGTGCGAGATAGAAGTTTGGACTTGGTTAAAGAGGAATTGATGAACGGGATGTGGGATGAGTTGGGGAGAAATGCGAGAGAAGGTTAAAAGGATGTGGAGGGTAGAAGTTTGGACTTGGTTAAATAGACTAGGATAGGGCTGACTGTATTAATCCCTTCGTCTACGATATTGTGTGAGACTCGTGGTAAGGAAATAGGACCAAATATGACGTAGTGAGAGGCATGGTTTGTAGATAGGGCCCAACGTAAACTTCGACGTGGAGGGTAGAAGTTTGGACTTGGTTAAATAGACTAGGATAGGGCTGACTGTATTAACCCCTTCGTCTACGATATCGTGCGAGACTCGTGGTAAGGAAATAGGGCCAAATATGACGTAGTGAGAGGCATGGTTTGTAGATAGGGCCCAACGTAAACTTCGACGTGGAGGGTAAAAGTTTGGACTTGGTTAAAGAGACTAGGATAGGGCTGACTGTATTAACCCCTTCCTTTACGATATCGTGTGAGACTCGTGGTAAGGAAATAGAGCCAAATATGACGTAATGAGAGGCATGCTTTGTAGATAGGGCCCAACGTAAACATCGACGTGGAGGATAGGAGTTTGTACTTGGTTAAATAGACTAGAATAGGGCTGACTGTATTAATCCCTTCGTCTATGATATCGTGTGAGACTCGTGGTAAGGAAATAGAGCCAAATATGACGTAGTGAGAGGCATGGTTTGTAGATAGGGCCCAACGTAAACTTCGACGTGGAGGGTAAAAGTTTGGACTTGGTTAAAGAGATCAGGCTAGGGCTGACTGTATTAATCCCTTCGTCTATGATATCGTGCGAGACTCGTGGTAAGGATATAGGACCAAATATGACGTAATGAGAGGCATGGTTTGTAGATAGGGCCCAACGTAAACTTCGACGTGGAGGGTAAAAGTTTGGACTTGGTTAAAGAGACTAGGATAGGGCTGACTGTATTAATCCCTTCGTCTATGATATCGTGCGAGACTCGTGGTATGGATATAGGACCAAATATGACGTAATGAGAGGCATGGTTTGTAGATAGGGCCCAACGTAAACTTCGACGTGGAGGGTAAAAGTTTGGACTTGGTTAAAGAGACTAGGGTAGGCCTGACTGTATTAACCCCTTCGTCTACGATATCGTGCGAGACTCGTGGTAAGGAAATGGGGCCAAGTGTGATGTAGTGTGAAGCGTGGTTAGGTATAGATAGACCTAACGTAAACATCGCAAACTCGCACTGGTTCCTGATTAATTTCTGTTTTCCTGTCTCAGTTGCCACTTATTCTTCGCCACGTTAGTACTGTGCGTTCGAGAAAAGGAGGCACAGCGTGTTTAAATCCTCACAGCTGATTAACTCCGCTGACACTCCCTTGATCGCAGGCAGTGGCCAGTATTGGCCGAAGACAGTGACGTGGATAATAGACAGGCCATAGCGTGACCAAGTGAGACAGGATGTGACAGCATCGGCGTTAGCTTCCTGTTTCTTAATAGCTAACATTACGCTTCAAAGACTACGACGATTATGCCATATCTTGTCTCACTAGGTCTTGCTACATTCCGTCGATGATTTTCGTCACTGTCTTCGACCAATAGCGGTCACTGCCTGTGATCGTGGGACTGTCAGCGGAGTCAGACAACCGTGAGGATGTAAACACATTGTGCCTTCTTTTGTTGAACGTACTATACCAAGTGGCTACGTGTTACTGATTTTGCTATTGACTCTGCCACGCGCTATCCGAACTTAAATCGTAAAGCAAAGGATTAACAGATAGTGAAACCTAGATTTTGGGGCTGGATTGAAGTACGTGAAAGATAGAGGTCTAGACTGGGTTAAAAGGACATTCAAGATAGATAGATAGATAGATAGATAGATATTTGTCTTCAATGTCCCTTTAACCCAGTCTAGACCTTTATGTTTCACGTCTTTCAATCCAGCCCTAAATTCTAGGTTTCACTATCTGTTAACCCTTTGTTCTACGATTTCAGTTCGGATAGCGTAGATTGGTAGAGTCAATAGCAAAATCAGTAACACGTAGCCACTTGGCATAGTACGTTAAATATCTATCTATCTATCTATCTATCTATCTATCTTCAATGTCCCTTTAACCCAGTCTAGTCCTCTACCTTTCACGTACTTCAATCCAGCCCTAAATTCTAGGTTTCACTATCTGTTAACCCTTTGCTCTATAATTTAAGTTCAGATAGCGCGTGACAGAGCCAATAGCGAAATCAGTAACACGTAGCCACTTGGTATCAATATCTGAGGTAGATTAAAGAGCAATGAAAGATAGAAATTAAAGAGGCTATTGTAGGGCAGACAGTGTTAACAGAAAGTGAAACTTAGGAATTTAGGCTGAGTGAAAAAGACATGAGGATAGAAGTTTAAATTGTGTTAAAGGGAAATAGAAGATGGGGATTTGGGTTAGGTTGAGCAGAAATTGGAGATAGGGATTTGGAGTAGTTTAAAGAGAAATGGAAGGTGGAACCTTGGCTCGAATGAAAGAGACTATAGTTAAAACATAGACTGTGTTAAAGAAAGTGAAACTTGGGATTTTGGGCTGGATTAAAAAACATGAAAGATAGAAGTCCAGACTGGGTTAGCGGATATTGGAGACAGGTATTTGGTAGATTAAAGAGACTATACCTGATTAAAGAGACTATAGTTAAAAGATAGACTATGTTAAAGAAAAGTGAAACTTTTCTTTTAAAAACAAATGAGAAATAGAAGTCTAAGCTGGATTAAGGAGACATAGAAAATGAGGATTTGGATTACAGTAAAGAGGAGCTTGTCTGGTCTAAAGCAAGGTGTAAAATAAACGTTTAGACTAGCTTAAAGGGACGTGGAAGATAGGAGTTTGGGTTGAAATAAACAGACCACAGCAATTCACTGTAGGTTAAAGGAAAGTAAATGATAGAAGCTTGGACTAGACTAAAAGGGCATAGAAAATAGAAATTTAACCTGGATTAAAAAGAAATAGAAAATAGAGTTTTGGGTTAGGTTAAAGAAGAATCGAAGATAGTAATTTTGGATTAAATAAATTACAGAGACGTGTTAAATGAACGTTTAGGCTGACTTAAAAGAACGTGGAAGATAGAATCTTAAGATAATAATAGTTCAATCTTCGTTAAAGAGAAATACAAATGAGAAGTTTGGATTATCTCAAAGAGACCTGGAGAATAGAAGTATAAGCAAAATGAAGAGGAAGTGGAAGATTGGTGTCTAAACTTGGTTAAGAAGACGAAGATAGAGATTTATATTGGACCGAAGAGAAGTGGAAAGTAGAGGTTTGGTTTAGGTTAAAATATAGTTGAACGTGGTAGTTTAAACTGGATTAAAGACAAGTTAGCAACACTAATTTAACTTGGGTTAAAGAGAAGTGCAGATAAGAGCTCAGACTGGTTTAAAGATAACCGATGATTAAGAATTTGCCATATATCAAAGAGACACACAAGATAGCAGTTCAGCTTACGTTAATCGGAAGAAGATGATAAAAGTTTCAGCCGAATTAAAAGGAATTCGACGATGCTAATTTGATCTCTGTGAAAGTAAGGTAGGAGCTAAAAGTTTGACCAAAGTTTGACTGAAAGAGAAGTCAGCAATAATAATTTAGCTTGACTCACGAAGAACACAAGATAAGAATTTAACCTAAATTAATGACAAGTGAAAGGTAAGAATTTGCTTTGTGCTAAAAAGAAATATGAAACATGAATTCTAGATGAATCAAGGAGACGTTGAATATAGAATTTTAGATTATGTTACGTAGCAGAGAAAGATAGAAGTTCGGACCAAATTAAAGAGACAAAGAAGATAGGTTAGGTTATGTTACATTTTACCCTTTTTCATCTAATTTAACTAATTTTATCTTTGTGAAAGTAAAGTAGGAGCTGAAAGTTTGACTAAAATTTGACCGAAGGAGAAGTCAGCAATAACAATTTAGCTTGACTCAAAAAGAACGCAAGATAAAAATTTAACCCAAATTAACTACAAGTGAAAAGTAAGAATTTACTTTGTGCTAAAAAGAAATGTGAATCATGAATTCAAGATAAATCAAAGGGACGTGCAATATAGAATTTTAGGTTATGTTATATAGCAAAGAAGGGTAGAAGTTCGGACCAAATTAAAGAGACAAAGAAGATAGGTTAGGTTATGTTACAGGGAAGTGAAAGATAGAAGTTTGGACTAGGATAAAGAGAAATTGTTGAGAATAGTTTAAACTAGGTTAAAGAAAAGTGGAAGAATTTTAAAATAAGAATTTTAGCTCGGTTGAAGTTTGAGGAAAGACGTTTAGTCTGAGCTAGAGAGAAATAGAAGTTACAAGTCTGGGTTGAAGAGGATTGTAAGACAGAAGGTGTGGGCTGGATCAAGAACTCATGAAGGATAGATCAGTCTGGATTATAGCTAAGTAGCACCTACGAGTTTGCACTGTCAATGAGTTAAAAACTGGTCTTGTCAAGACTTTAGTCTAGGTTGAAAGTAACTAAGCTGAGTGTTAGTTTATTATCAATAGCAAACTGAATATTCAAATAATTTGCGAATGTATCTTAATTTTGATTTTTAATTTGAAACTTTCCTTTCTAACAGTTTTCTCGATTATTCTTACTAATTAAATCTCTATCTCGCCGATAGTCAACGATTCAGCCACGCAAGCTGAGTACGTCTTTACGACTTCCTGCGGATATTCGAACCACTTAATAGCACGATTAATCACGATTTTTGTGAAACTTGATCCGTCTAATTGATCGAGTTCTCCATTAGCAAGCGGATGTTCAGACCAACCCTCGACTGCTATTGAACTTTCTACAATCTCCATTCCAAACACTCTGTTTGCTCTTGATGATCGAAACGCGACAGGAGAGTGGAAGGAAGCAAAGAAATAACAGAGAGGAACCGAGAGCTGAAAAACAGTAGTACAGTTTCTTCAGCGTTGGAAGAAAAACACGTGTACTGTTGCTCATCGACGAAGAAGAAACCGGTTCGATGGCTCGACCATGGGAATTTCACCTTTGACGACGTTTCCTCGGTATTCGACGAAAAGGAAGTCAATTGCAATTCCCCTTTCCCATGGTCCTCAGGTTCCCAATAATTACTCGAGCACAGGAACTTAAAATTGGGAATAGATTCTTCGAAACCATGAAATTTCGGAAACCAAGAAAATTTCGAGTTTGGAAAAATTAAAATTTTTGTGAAGATCATTTTCGTCACTCGAAATTCTCGAATGTTAAGTGAGAAGAAATATAAAATTAACTAATAATGTATATTTAGTTTTATTTAGTTTATTTAATATTTAAGAAATATTGTTGGAAATTTTATTAAGTTAAATAAGAAATATTATTTATCTAATACTCTCTTCGTGAAGAGAATTCTAGTCTAATTACGAAAGGAGAAATAAAATGTTGGTTTAAAAGTTGATTGGAAATCAGATACAAGCCAACTGTTATTTGAATATGGCGCGCACGAACAACAAGATGGCGGTGCATCGCCGAGAGAAATGAAAGAAAAGGAAGAGGAAGAGAACACGAAAAAAGGAGAAATAAAATGTTGGTTTAAAAATTGATTGGATATCAGATATAAGCCAACTGTTATTTGAATATGGCGCGCACGAACAACAAGATGGCGGGGCATCGCCGAGAGAAATGAAAGAAAAGGAAGAGGAAGAGAACACGAATAGCGTAGAGAAAAGTGGTGAGAGAAATTGAAAGAAAGTGAAGTAAAAAGCATCTACAGAAAACTCGTTCACATGTATGTTGCATGCTGAATAGAGCATACTGATGAGGAAGATTCGTGAAATGAATCGATGCTTCTGCTTACTATCGTTGCTAATTCTGAATGAGAAATTACTTACTTGGAAAGGAGACTACGAATTAAAGGACTATATTGAACGACAAAATTTTACTTCATTTATTCTAATTAAGCAATTATTCTGTGAAGAAACTGTAATTGAAGGAAAAAGTCTTCTATCAGCGAAATTTGAGGTTAAATTAGGTATTTGATGAAGAATGAGCGATAAAAATTATCATCGAATTAAATGGGAAGTATTAGTATTTTTTATAATATACATCGTAAATAGTTGAGAAATGAAATAAAATGGAATACACGAAGTGGTTTAAAAAAATGATAAAAAAGAAATTTGAATAAGAATTTATTACGATAATGCAGAAGAAGTAGAACTTCGATTTAGAAAAATAAAAATTTCTCGTATGAAATAGACAAACAAATGTTTTCATTTAACAAAATCCATTTTATTATAATAAAATCGAACATAAAATCCAAAAAAATTACAATTTTAATTTAAGCGAGAAAATTTTCCTCGGCGAAACACGTATGTAAATAAGATTGATTACGAACATCGAATGGGGTCGAAGCTTTAATAAAACATATAAATAAAGTCCATTACAAACATTTAACTGGATTATAGCTTTGGTTTTTGAGAAATAAAAATAACCGTTCATTCGCATTTCATCCGGATTTCATTGAGTACGTACACACTGAATCTTCAATGAAATTTTCATTTTCCTCTGTTCAAGAATTTCCATAAAATATCCTGTTATTATTTTTCAATTTCTCGCGCAAACGCGAATGGGGTATTTTAAATTGATAAGAAAAACCCATCGATTTTACTGACATCTGGCGATAACGGTACGAAATGGATCATTATTCCGGGTTGCCATTAAAATGCACTGGACAACGGGGAATACCAAATTGTTTGATTTATTGTTGCAATTCGAAATGTCACGTGATCGTGATAAAACCAACGACGTGATATCTGCATCTATTTCCGTTTGAAAAATGCTCATATATTACTTTGTTCTCTGATAAGGACTTGTTAACAAACAGTTGTATTACGTTTACAATGCAACCTTCAGTATCTGAATTATTCGAGTGTATACGTAGATACACAGCACTCGCAGATAACAATTAAAGTGTTACGATGAAAATATATATTTAAGCGAATGTTAAATTATTTTCCAAAAACAATTATATATATTTCTTTTTGATGATAGTAAAAATAAAAATAAAATTAGGTAGAGTAATTAGTTTATGTAGTCTTGTATTTATAATATAAACATAATTACCAATTATAATTACATTATAATTAATTTATAACATAAATACAATTAATTAATTATATTTTGTATTTCAGAAAAAATATCATTAAAAAATGTAAAACATTTTTAATTATTTTTTTAATCTCTTTGCTATTAAATCACTCTGATTGTTTATATGTTTTAAGTCACGTTAAATTATATTTCATTTATATCGAATTATTTAAATTGATTTAATGTTATAGATAATAATATTCGAAATGAAAGTCTTCAACTTTGTACTTCCATAATTTTTTAATTTCCAAAATATTTTTAATTTTTCCTTACACAATTAGGTATTCTGGCGTATAATGCCCATTTCACACTAACCAACAGGCAGAAAATTTATTGTTTGAATAATGAAATATTCTAATAGTGGAACACGTTGATAAACCTTTTCATAATGGAAATTTTGGTATACATAAAAGGCAGCTTTTCAGATAAAGAAATAATTTATGCCTGTAATATCTTATTGTTATGCAGATGCATTTATCGTTTAACGTCGAGTACAAATCTTCATGAAAGTGGAGATTCGAAATATAAAACCCACCATGACTTACAATTTGCGTGTAACCCACTATCGTGTTTTTGAAAATATTCCTTTTATTTAAAAAAGATATTTTTGAGATACTTATCCCAAACCAATTATCTTTAAAAAAAGACCTCTGTGTATAAAATAATAATTTCTAATTTTTAAAACCATTTCTAAGATTGTTATCTTTAAAAGAGTGGCTTAAAAAATTCTTTTATGTAAAAAATGCCCTTAAAATCCTCATTCCAAAAAATTCATCGAACAAAATATCTCTTTATAAAATAAAAGCTCTCTTGTTCTAAAAATTATTCTTGAAAAATATCTGTATATAAAATATTAATTTTCACGTTTGCTCTAAAACTTGGTTTCTATATCACTCTATTTATTCCTATTTTTCCAATAAACTAAAATCCAACAGAATAACGTGAAAATAAACTTAAACAAATTTTTAATTTAAATCCATTAACTTAACACTGTTGAAATACGAAAAAAAGGAAAAATTTTTTCAAATAATGTCAAATGCGTCAAATATTTTATCTCTGATCCTGTTTTCTTGTTTTCTTCTTTCTTCTTCTTTTTCTGTTATTTTTTAACCTGCATACGAAAATAGGACTTGGTCGAAGCGATACTAAACTTGCAAATATTGTAAATATTCAAAAGTGCGGCCGTTCTAAATATCAGATCGATCGACACGTGTTATGGGTGCAAAATTAATATTCAAATATTTAAACTCGCCGATTTCATGGCGAGTTTCATGGTTCGTGTACAGGTATTTAGCCGAAGGCTTATCGATGGGAAAACGTCGAACGGTTTGAAAGCTTGGAAAGTTACGCGATAAATTTCAACCTTGACATTTACAAATTGTTCAAATTGTTGAAACTGGTATCATCAATTTTATTAAAAAATAAAAAGGAAAAAAGGGAACAGAGTCGAAACAACAATATCTAGAAACAAATTTAATTTTCTACAGCGACATGAAAGGTTAAATTGAAATAAATATAACATGCAACACGTTTTATAAAAATATAACCTAATCGTTATCGTTTTTAAACCTCGTTGAAATTTTTTGAAACCTCCGATGTCCAAATTTGATTAAGGTATCATCATTTCTCACACGCCATCGCGAGAAATTTTCGATTCGTAGAAATTCGTTCTGAAGTAAAATGAAATTTCTGAAATGAAGCATTAAAAAAAAATAAAAATTGCAAAAATGATATTTTCCTTTAAAAGGAAAAACTAAAAATTATTCGTTTCAATTTTGAATGCATGTATTAATTAGGTATTTAATATATGATTAATATATTTAAGTACATAAGTGGATTGATATATTCGAGCAATTTTTAAATAACAAGGATATCTTTGATTATAAATAATTTTAAGAAATAATTTTGACGTAAAAATTTCCACTAATTTTAAAATTTAATCCATTTAAATCCAATCCAATTAGTCCATTTTAACATAACTTTTCCTAATTCCTCTATTAATTTTGAATTTTTGTAACGTTTATCATCATGAATATGTGTTTTCTTTATCAAATATTGTGTGCACACATACACGAGTACTCTTGTATTAGAAATTACCCGAATTAAAATCAGCATACGTTGAAACACGCGTATTTAAGTACCTCCATTTTAAAATGCATCTAGATAACCATTTTATCAGTGCCATTCAAGAAATTCACGACTTTATTACTCTGTTTACTTATTTACCTCATTTAATCCAATCTTTGTATTTTTTTACTTCTTATACTTTCTTTGAAACTATCAAAATAAATTACGATAGTGATGTACGTGATATTCCATGTATATATACCCACGCAAAGGTTCGAAAAGGTCTCTTACCCAATGTTATCCACACGAAATACCTCGTTGCGTGGTAAAGAAAAATCACACTATTTTCATAGTTAAACGTACCGAAGATGGCAATCTCAAAGCTCTCCATGAAAGCCTGGAATATCTTCGAAAAACTATATTTTTCCGTTATCCGAGGTTACGTTCTCTTATCCGCAGCCTTAACTATGAAGGACGTGGAAGTACAGCACGAGAGCTGAGATAAACGAGAGAAGGATCGAGGGCTGGAACTCGCAAAGTATTTTCTGAAATATGAAAAATCGGAAAACTAAGAATCTAATCCGAGTAAATATTTCTCAAAAACAACGTTTAACGTCAAAAATTTAAAAGATGCGTTTACAACAGGTGACATAAATGAAAATTGAATGTTCATTAAATAAGATTAAATACCACGAGAGGAACATATCTGTGTGTCGAAGATTTATAGGTAAAATAAATTCAAATTCGACGAAAACCAAGGATCTGTTGAATATATTAAGAGTCGAATATATTAAGTATAATTCGAATCTCACATAAACGAAAAATTTATTAAAAAGAATTTAGTTTTATTATTATTAAAATTATTTATCATTAAAAATTTATTAAATTTATTAAAAATTATAAAAATTTGAAATAAATTCGAATTCTCATAAACCAAAAATTTAATAAAAAGAATATATTTGTTAGTCAGATAGCTGCAGACAAAATAGATTCGAATTCAAAGAAAACGAAAATTTGGTCAAATTCTATACAAATACACTTGCAAGTCGAATATTCGTAATAGCAGTAGATTTAAGCAACTATAGATTGGGATTCGATGCTGATCAAAGACCTGTTAAGCAAATACAGCTACGAGTGAAGTGTTTACGAGTGCAGTAGATTCGAATCCAAACTAGAGACCTATCAAACGCATTCTTCTGCAAGTTTAAATCCATTACAATCGAAGGCAAACCGAAACAGAAAAATACTTCTCTGAATCGAAATAGTTTCGGATTCAAGGCGAATAGAAAATCTGTTAAACAAATTCACCTGCATACGGAATATTTATAAGTATAATACATCGAAATCCAACATAAGAGAGCATTACGTTTCCATTATCACGCAACTCGTGATAAATTTGGATTCGACGTAAACCAAAGACCCATTGTAGAAATACATCTGCAAATCTGACATTTATGAGTGCAATAAATTCAAACTAGAGATCTATCAAAGAGATACTGTTGCAAATAAAAATACATGTTGAAGTCTAACACGAAACAGAGACTTATCGAAGAAATACCCTTGCGAATCCAATAGTTGTAGGTATAATAGACTTGAATTGAATGCAAACGAAAAACCTATTAATCTGAACCAAGGACCTACCAAATATACACCCCTGCGACTCGAAATAGATTCGAATCCAAAGCAAAGACAAAACCAAATAATAATAGATCTAAAATCAATGCGAGCGAAAGACCTATGAAAGCAATAAACCTACGAACCTGACAGTTGTAGGTACTATCGATTCCAACCCAACGCAAACTAGAGTTCCATCAAACAAATACTCTCGCGAGTCGAACATTTATAGGTGCAATAAATCCAAGTAAAAATCGGTTCAAAATCAACCAGAACAGAAAATCTCTCGTGCAAATAGACCTAGGAATCGAAGATTTCTGAGTACAATAGACTCGAATCTTACCCAGAGTGAATATTTACCAAAGAAATTTACACAGCAGTTCAGTAAGCCAAACAAAAGTCGAATATGCATCACATATTCGTCAAAAATATCAAATCCACAATTTAAAAATTACCTGGATCTCGTGGGAAACTAAGAAATTAAAAATCCAAAAATTAAGAAAACAAAGTAATAGTTAATTGATTAAGAATTAGAAATTCATAATTATAAAATCAATGAAATTGAAACCGATCCTCTGAAGAGCCACAGATTGGTGTCCAGACCCAGTACCTCGTCAAACGAACCCACAAATTCTAAATAAAGTATTAAATCCGCAATTTAAATACAACTTAGATCTGACGAAGAACTAAGAAATTAAATATACAGTGATTATGAAAACGAATTAATGGTTAATTAATAAAGAATTAAAAATTAATTAGAACCAAATCGATAAAATCGAAACAGATTTTCTGAAGAGCTACAGATGGGTGTCCAGACCCAGCAGCTCGTCAAAAGAACCCACAAACGTTATTAAAATATTAAATACACAATTCAAAGACTACTTGGACTTCAGGAAAAATTGAGAAATTAAATAGCCAGTGATTGACGAATGAAATTAATGATTAATTAATTAGGAATTAGAAATTCACAATTATAAAATCAAGAAAATCGAAACCGATCCTCTGAAGAGCTACAGATGGGTGTCCAGACCCAGTAGCTCGTCAAAAGAACCCACAAACGTTATTAAAATATTAAATACACAGTTCAAACGCTACCTGGACCTCACGAAAAACTAAAAACTTAAATAGCCAATGATATTAAGGAAAGAAATTAATGGTTAATTAACGAAGAATTAAAAACTGCTGAGTACGAAATCAATAAAATCGAAAGCGATCCTCTGAAGAGTCACAGATGGGTGCCTAGACCCACTACCTCGTCAGAGCCTGCCTCCTATAATCGATAAACTGCCCATCGCGAAGTGTAACGACGTCAGAGCTCACTCAGAGACTGGAAACGAAGGTACACCATAGCAAGAACCCGTTCGCCGATTCTTCTAAACAGTATACATATCATGACGCTTTAAAGGAACGCAAGGTTTCGTGCTACCTTGAGCCAGACTCGAGACAGAGGAAGCCCCGGTTCCCGGATGGAGACGGGTGAAGAAGACACTGGCGCAGGAGAATGAAACGGGAGCGTGACGAAAAAGGGTGAAAGTGGAGAGAAAGGGAGGGAAAAGCTTACTAGAAGTTTAGCACAGGTATCAGGGGAGCGACATGTGCTGTATCCAAGGACTCCGGCATAGAAGAAGCATACACGGCCGTACACACACGCGAGCACACACATATCGTACCCACACGCGAGAGCCCTACAGAGACACACACGCACACACACACGCGCGCACGTTCGTTGACCACCGCCCTTTTACACGGTTTTATCGGTCCTTTTGACTTTGTAGATAGAGGTACGACTTTTCTTATACACGCCGTCGACGTCGGCGACCTCCGTTTCCGGGCACGTTACTCCCGGCCGACCGGAAATCGCCGTCGTTGGATCACGATTATCGCTAATCTCGTTATTATTATTAATTATCATTACGGTTATACACTTAATGGACGCGAAGCGAAGAGTAAAGAGAAGTTACGATGAACGTTGATGTCGACGATCAGGCGGACAGATGACGCGTGTCGAAGAATACAGACGATGATGAGGAGCTCGTAACGTCACGCCGTGTTCTGGTCGGAGCCGTGTTCCTTTCGAAATTCCGGCGTGACGTCACCTTCATTATTGTATTTAATAGCATTATAATTTATTCTTGTAACATCATTATCGTTATCGCTGCGATTCCCCGTGACCATCGTCGGCCCCATTCCAGTTCGAGTAGGGTTGAAACGCGTTCGGAGCCAAGCGGATCGATGCAATGGCAGACTTATGTCAAGGTGGAGAGGGGTGAGAACGCGGAACGAGCGAGATATTTCCGCGAGAAAGAGGTTAGGGGGTGGTTAGGATCGACGCGCGTTCCTCGCTCGGACTGGGCGGTGTATCGCGGCCGATCATGGTAACGCGCGAATCGGGATGAACAGAAGCGAAGATGGAGGTAAAAAAGGGGAGGAAAAAATGGAAAAAAAATGAAAAAGCGAATTATATATCTATTATTGTATCGAGAGTTGTGCGCTGCGTTTGCGATTTAAGCTAGTTCGTTTGTAAATAAAGACTATTTAACTCTTTGAACGATCGGTGTACCGACGTTGGTCTCAGTTCACTATACCGAGTTCCTATGTACCCGTTGCTTCTCATCAGGCAGAGGCTGTGCGCCTCCAACGTCGAGGGAGGGAGCAGACCAGGTCATTCGATGCAGACGCAGTGTTTTAATTGGTTATTGCTGTGGTAAGCTACTACACATCTGGATGGCTCAACGAGACGAGTCGAAAATGAGAAACGAACGCCTAAGTGACAATGAAAATCGGAAATCAGAGTACATTGTCGATGACTGAAGATACATATGGACTCGTCTCGTTGAACGAAGTATACATTAGCACGGTAGAACGACGATTATGCGAATTAATTGGCAGACAAGACTGTTGGACAAATAATTGGTTAGGGAAAGACAAAATTTTGATTATGTCATAAATCGACTAGAAATTAAAAATATTTTCTACGCGAACTTATTGCTGTGGTGAGCTACTATACTTGGTGGCTCAACAAGACGAGTCGAAAATGAGAAACGAACGCCTAAGTGACAATGAAAATCGGAAATCAGAGTACATTGTCGATGACTGAAGATACATATGGACTCGTCTCGTTGAACGAAGTATACATTAGCACGGTAGAATGACGATTATGCGAATTAATTGGCACACAAGTCTGTTGGACAAATAATTGGTAAAATAAAATAATAAAATAAAGAGAAAGACAAATTTTGGATTATGTCATAAATCCACTAGAAATTAAAAATATCTTCTTCGCAAACTTGTATATAATACTGTGAAATTGGGTATAGATTAAATGATGTTCTGGCCAGGGTAATGCAGTACGTAATTTCTGTATTCGCATAATCGTCGTTGCATTGTATTTGATTTTGTAATTAGGGAAGCTTGGAATTTTTGGATTTTTTGATCCTCTTAAATTGACCTGTATTAAATGGTACTTAATTATGTCATTTTCATTCATCGTTTCTTGGTCTTTTGTGCACAGTTTGTGTACACTTGAAATTTTCTCTGTGCAGATTTTAGAGGATTCTGTTTTGTTGTTTATGATTTTGTTGATGGGATTTTTGGTTTTATAGACGAGGGAGGTGTGTTCGATGATTTGGTTCTTTTAGAGAGTTAGAGAGTGTAGGGAGATAATGGAGAGCGTTTGGTAGAGTGATGGATGCGTGAATAAGGAATGACACGTTATTGTGGGTGCATGGAGTTTGTTTGGGAAAAGGATTTGGGCCAAGATGATAGATGTACAAACGAAAAATGCTTGAACCAAGGTATTGCGAGTTCTAATATTATGAATATGACAAAATTAATAGGAAGAATGTTTTAATAAAATAAATGAGATGGAAGTGAAGAATTTTTGGTCTAGGATGCTAGGGTTATGAATGAAAAGTGTTTTGACATTTCTAGAGTGAAACTACTGTGAAAAATGATTAGATAAGAGTGCTAGTTCTGTGCAAATACAGAATTCTGTGGTATTATGAAAATGATAAATTCCGATACTAATTACTCGGGTCAAAAAATAAGTGTGCAAGTGAACAGTGTTTGGTTTAGGTCTTTAGAACATAAAATAAAAGTGCTTTGATATCATAAAAATTATAAAATTTAAGTGTGGAGTATTTAATCTAGAAGTGGATGATGAAGAGTATTTTAACAAAATAAATGACATAGAACTGAAGAGTTTTTGATCTAGGATTCTAGGGTTATGAATGAAAAGTGTTTTAACATTTCTAGAGTGAAGCTACTGTGAAAAATGATTAGATCAGAGTGCTACTCCTGTGCAAATGCAAAATTCTGTAAATTCTGAAATATGAAAATTCCGATACTGAGCATTTGGGTCAAAAGATAAGTATGCGAGTGAACAGTGTTTGGTTTACAGTGCTGAGAACATAAAAGAAGAGTGCTTTGATATCATAAAAATTATGAAATTTAAGTGAGGAGTATTTAATCTAGAAGTGGGTGATGAAATATGAATGAAGATTATTACAGCTAAGAAAATAGGCACACGAATGAAGAATAAACTTGGTTTGGTATATTAAAAATGTAAAGACATGTCGTTTTGACATTATACGAATGGAGGAATTTACATACAAAGACTATTTATTATAAGTACTTATACGTATGAAAAATGCTTGGTCAAAGTTTCAGAAGTGTGACAGGAGGATGCTTCGGTATTATAAGAATGATGGAATTTATACGAGGAGTATTTAGGACAAAAGGTATATAAGTGAAGGATGTCTGAAGACTCTTGATCTAGAATGTTAGAAATATGAAACAAGTGTGTTTTGATACCATAAGAGAGATTGAGTTAATACGAGTGATATTTGGACCGAGAAAATGGATACGCGAGTGAAGGGTGCCTAGTCTAGATGTCAAAGAAGAGTGTTGAATCAGGTGCTTCAGATGGATTTAAGGGTGGACGTGGCTGAATGTCTTTGAGAAATTGCTGAGCAAAGCAAAAGAAATAGAGAGCTAAACAAAGAGCAACGTACAAGTGTGCAAGGATATATGGGGATGGGGAAATGTGCGAACTGAGGGTTGAGGTACAGTCAGTTAAAAGTATGAGTCCAGAGCCAGAGAGAAGAGGGTTGACAATGTGGGTAAAAGCGTGCAGTTGGAAGTTCAGCAAGAGTGTGATGAAAAGGTGCTCTATAGTTTGGCAAGTCTCTGTTATATTTACATTTTGATTAATAAATATCATTTGCAAAAAGATTTTAAACAATGAAGGTTATGTTAAAAATTCAGCTTTTTTAGTTAAGATGAACGTAATAAATTTATTTTTAATAATTTTTACTAATTCTTACTTTATAAAAGATTTCCTATCTACAGTAGAATAGTAAAATATTTTGGTCGAAGAGTTTTGAGCAAACTTTAAGTTACTTCGATAGTTTTGGATAATTACAAGGTCAACGATAAATACACGGTAAACATATATCGTCGATAAATAATAACAAATTGAGTAACAATTGGAATTAAGAAATCTGATGTATTGACACTTTAACGACGGAGAACGCCAATAATTTTAATCATTCGTGTAATGACTATAATTACCATTAAATGGTCTGTAGACGAAGATCGTTAGTTTTTATTATTAACATTATTTATTTATTCATATTAAGTTACAATGGTTTCAGTTTGGACACCATGTGGCCTTCCCCATCGGTAGTGTTAATATTCATACACTGGTCTCGTACATTTTCACCCACTGAGTGTCGCAGGACGACTGATAAAACGAGACGAGAAATCGTTCTTCGTAAAGAAGTAAGTCTAATCGGGAAAAACAAAATTTCTACCAAGTTAGGAAAATTGGACAGAAAATTATTCTACAAGCAAAAATAAGAGAAAAAGGAAGAACAAAATTTTTTCGTTTACCACCTCGTTTTCGATAAAATCGAGGTTGACTGTTCGGTGGGTGCACGCGCACTCGAGTGCACGTGTACCCGGCTGACGCGTGCACTCGCGATCGAACGCTGAACGCACTGGCTGAGTGCACGCGCACCCACGAATATTCGAAGTCTCCTTTCTCGGAAATGAAGCTTCAAACGAAAAAATTTTATTCCTTTTTTTCTTTTTATTTTTGTTCGTAGACTATATTCCTTATATTTTTGTACATTATTACTCTAGTAATAATTATATGTAGAATAATCTGCACCCCGATTGTATCATTCGTCCTAAGACATGGTCTATACAGTCAGTCACGAAAGCATGCATATATACATCCAATTGACAAAATGACACCCGCCAATACAAAACCCGCAATTTTTTTAACCCACAATTGCCACAAAATCTGATAGGGTCTACTTGATATAAGTATATACCACTTTACTTTCACGCAGTTGATAATTTTCATTTCTAAATAGCAACTAATCGAATATTTCTATAATTTCGTAATCGTGAAATAATAGATTATTTCAGTATTCCAAAAACTGAGTGTCAGTGCTCAAGGCTTTATTGCAGAAATATTACAAATATTACAACATTAATTCCACCAAATTTCAATGCACTATAAAATTTCCCTTTTCTATAATTTCATAACACTATTTTCTGCTTGATACATATCTAAATTCAATTAGTATAAAATTTGATGTCAAGAAGAAAATTCGTTTTGCTACAACCCTCGTTGCAATATTTCAAATGAATCAATTATACGTGGCTTTTCGTGGCTGACTGTGCAGCCAAACCTTCACTCTCGTAGGAGAAAGAAATGTGACAAATCTGACCAAGGACCGCGAAGTTCCAATTGCTAGAGAAAGCAATCCCAAATCGTACCAAACGCCAAAACCGTGCTGATGAAATATTCGACGTGCACCCAATCGATCTTTGGATAACTCATGAATTTCGAACTTGTTCTACCCGGCATCGCGACTCATTTATCACACGAAGGCCGTTCAGGCGACGCAGGGTAGTTGTTCGTACACGAGACACATGCCAATATTGTCCTCGAGCGTGGTCCCGGTATCCTGTCCAGGGCCGAAAGCCACCCTGATACGAAAGGGCGTTGCCCAGGTCTCCACGCGGCAGTTACCCTCTTCGTCCAGCTCGTTTCGATCGCACAGCGAGTTGCCGCAGTGTTCAAGGTTGCAAATCCCGGCCTCGTTGTTGCCAGGCTGCAACAGGAAATTACGAAAATTTCGTTCGGCACGCCAGCAACATCGCGTTTCACGGGGATCGACGTCTGATTGGTGCAGGAAGAAAAGGTTGGTTGATCTTCAGTTGGATTGAAATTGGTCTTTCGGAGTTATTGATTATGAGATTTTCTTTTTCATTCTGTTTGTTTGTTCCATCTGTGTATATTGGAAATTTTTAAGCGATTTCAATTGCGCATTCAATAAAGCAATAATAATAATAATGATAACTTCGAAGAATACTAATTTTATATTATTACCATAATTAGTAATTATTTAATTCTTCCTCCTTTATTTTGTTTGTTTGTAGGATTTGTATACATTGGAAACTTTTAAGCGATTTTAATTGCGCATTCAATAAAGCAATAATAATAATGATAACTTCGAAGAATACTAATTTTATAAATAATAATAACTACCATAATGAGTAATTATTTAATTCTCCCTCCTTTATTTTGTTTGTTTGTCGGATTTGTATACATTGGAAATTTTTAAACGATTTTAATTACACATTGAATAAAGCAATAATAATGATAATAATTATTATTATAACTTCGAAGAATAGTAATTTCATAAATAATAATAATTACTATAATTAGTAATTGATTAATTCTCGATTCTTTATGTTGTTTGTTTCATGTACATTGATAATTTTAGAATAATTATGACAATGTTAATAAGAATAACTTTTTGCATAATTTGAATGTAATTAAAGTGATTCTTTAAATTAAATGGTAAAAGAAAATTTTTTTTTAGTAGTCAAAAGTGTTTTTCTGCTTGCGATTAGTAAGATGTAATTTCTGGAATAATTTATTTTAGCTTTAGTATTACTTATTATTGTAAGTAGTATAAAAGTGGGAGCGTAAGTTGCAATAATCGTTAACAAAGGAGTGATTTTGTTCGTATTAAAAGGTATGTTAATATTCTAAATATTTTATTTAATTAATTATACTACTGAAATATGTAATTTTTTTTCCAAAATAGCGGGGTACATTTAAATTTGATAATTGATGTGCTATTAATTAAATGAATAACAGGATAAGAATTAAAACCTAATATAATTATTGAAATATCCTATTTCTAAAAATTTCTATAAATTTCGAAAATAATAATTTGGATCGCAAAAATCGTTTTTATTATAATTTATCTCAATGAACACGTATTTATTTATACCTTTTAAGCATTTAAAATCGCGATTTTCTTTACACTTTTTGCAATTTTTACACTTTTTTAAAATATAAGTATGCTCAAATACTATTTTTGATAAGGAGCGACGTTTTTCCACGTTTTAGACACATGCTTTGTAATTTTTCGCCTTGCATAAGCTCACATTAAGCATACTCAGCTGGAGCCTTGTTCGTTGTTGTGAAAAATGAACGAAATTAAGAAAGGGGAAAAGCTGTTTTCTACTCTACCGAGTTTCATCTCACATAGATTTCTTCCTATTTGAATTCTAGTGTAAATGTAAATGATTAACGTAATTAGTATTAGTAATCAAATAAATTGAAATAGCTGTTTTCAAAATGGCATAATATCAAGCATATATTTGTATCAATATTTCTTAATTTTATCAAAATTAAATATAATAGACTAGAAAGCAAAGACATGCATAGAACATCTAACACATTTACATGCAAATCTTTATCATGCATATAATACTTAAACCAAAAAGTATAATATTTAAGAAAAAAAAATTTTTTTCATATTTAGTAATGTAAATATTTTATATATTTGTGTTATATTATATTCTATTAATTTTAATTATAAAAACAATTTACTTAATTCTGAAATAAAACATAAATAAAAGGGGAAAGTAAAAATATGTTAATATTAAAATAAAAATATAAAAACAATTCACTTCATTCTGAAATAAAATGTAAATAAAAGAGGAAAGTAAAATTATGTTAATATTAAAATAAAAACATAAAATTAAGTTCATATTATTATTTCTCATTTAAGTACTAAACTACTAATTTATACAATTTGAAAATTAAGTACATTTTCCCGCGTAATTTTTTAGAAATATTGCAGTGTCAGTAATAAATTTTTCTCTATGACATTTTACAGCGTGCATAGTAACTATTTACAACTACAAGAGCAACTGCACTGGAGATGCCTTACTAAATTGCACTGCTCCATGTAGTCTCCTGTACAACAAGCCGGATGCATGCTTGCTTCTACAATGTTCCACAAAGTTTTTAATTGTCCAACAGTTTAGTTATAACTGCTTACAAAAATCAGTTGTTCTCGAGCAAACAACAAAGTTGCAGTAAACAAGGAATTATCATCTAAATTCCACTGAAAGTAAAAAAAGTCACAAACGAGCAATTAAAATGACATAAATTATTTTCATCTTGAACGAGGTAATTCATAATTTTATTCCACGTGCAAATGCAGCGAATTTAAACTGCAGTAATTGAGATTAAATAAATTGCTGAACAATCATCGATATTATATTCATTATATTTATTATTTCAACACTGAGTTTATTTTTCAACAGGATTAAATTAAGATTGAAATCAAAATTAAATTAAGATTGCTTTAAACAATTAAATTAATTACGCTTTCAATCTCACGAAATAGAAACTGCACAATTTTTCCATAATTTATTTAACAATTTTCTATTCGTATTAAAAACAATTAAAATCCAGATACAAAGAAATATTGAAAAATAATTTTTGCACCTCTTTAAATTATATAATTTCATTTTCAAAAATATTATGAATATTCTTTACAAGACTACGAATATTATATTTTAAATTTATAAATTTTTATAAATTTTCCATCAAAATTATTAGCTAAAGACATAATTGATATTACAATTTTTCTACTCATTTTGAAAACAAATATCAAAACTAAGTATAAAAATAATAAAAATAATTATTTCAATAATACCAATATTCACTCCTCGAATAGCCATTTATTAAATTTCTATTTTCAAAAAAATTACAAATATTTCACGGAATTTCTAATACTTTCTTTAATCCACCTTATTACAATATTAAAGGCATCCATCTTACCAATGCACTTGTTGAGTAAATTATTCCCCAACTTGCAAGCAAGAACAAACATCCCAATCATTGACAATTCGCAGTTCGTCAATGGAACAAGTTTAATGATTCCATGCCAAACAAATAACACTGCAATCCTCAAACTACCAAGCCCAATAACATAACTCACGAACCCCATCCACCGTAACCAAGGAGCTCAATTCGGAATAACCAAATTCGTATTGGAGCCATAACAAAGTCAACGAGATAACCGATTTATCCTGCATCTATCCAATAACCAAGCCCAAGCCGAAGCTAAAGAAACCAGCAACCAACCTCTGTCCACTCGCAGCCCCGATCAAACAAGAACCATTACCGTGATAAATTCCTCGAAGTCACAGGGGATGAGCACCCTATTCCTGCATCGTTCCTGTCCATAAACCGTGTTGATCGAGGGGACTTCCTCTTCCATGGGACTACTACTGTTCACCGATACACCGGCATCCTCTACTGAACTGGATCCAGATCCCTCGACGTCGGTGCCATTCACAGACCCAGCATCAGTCGCGTTCTGAGCAGTCGAATTCCCATTCAGGCCCTCGTCGACGTTCGAGGCATTCAAGCTCGTGTTATTCGTCATCTGCATCCTGGCTGGGCCAATTCGGAAGGAGTCAGGCGAGCAGGGTGAGTACGAGATGCCGCACATGCCTCTCTCCTGCCGGATACAGAGCAAGTAGTCCTGGTCAGCCAGGAACCTCCCATTGGACAAGAAGTTGAAGGTCTTCAGCGTGCCGTTGGCACTCTGGAAGTACTGTAAGCAGCCGCTAGGGGCGCGCTGCTCGAAGCCCAGCTGAACGATGCTCATCTCCCACATCCTGGGCTGCAGGCTACGGGGCAGCCGGAAGTCCAGAGTCAGCGACTGATCGTCCTCCTCCAAGTCTATGTATACTAGAGGCAAGAGAGAAGACTCTGAACGGCTGGCTTGGTCACAAAGAAGCTTGTATCGGGGAAGATCGATTGATCTGCTAACGAAGCCCGGCCTGGACTGCGAGGTTGTTAGAATTGGGAGAGGAACTCGCAAAGTATCGTCTTCCAGGGCACAATATCCGCTCTTTTTCTGCTACTGGGAGCTACCAGTTCTGCCTGGAAAATGGATTGTTGGCTGTCGTTTCGTTCGGAAACGCGATATCCCAGAGGTTTCCACCGTAAGCGACGACTTATCTCGAGGATTTGGTTTATTAATTTCGAGACGGGTCTTTCGGTAAGCAGATGGTCGGAGGATGGGGTGGAGGAGGAATGTTCGGGTGGTTTATGGGGAAGAGGATCGAGCCGGAAATGGTCGAGCCACGTTTTAAAAGCAATTTGCCCGATTGATTCGCTGCGATGACCAACGAGTGGGAAAATAAATTCGCATCCATTTGCAACTCGTTTCCCGCGAATTTGAGCTCGATGAGCCGATACCAGGCACTGAGCTTTGTCCTAGCCTCGAATGTTATCCACCATATTAACCTTTTACTCTGTAACTGAGTTTGTAACTTGCTACAACTGCGACCTTTTTTACCTTTTCGACTTTTTCACGCGTTATCTGTCCTGTTTGCACAATGACTGTGTAATGAGATTTTTCGTTTTGATTTTGACTTCGATTTACTGGTTTGTTCATCGTATCGATTTATTCGTCAAGTTTGTACTTTTGGTAGAATTTTCGAGAATTTTAAATCACGAAAAGAGTGCAAAGTTTTGAAAATTGAAATTTGTGTAAGTTTGCACTGTGTACGTATTCTGTAATTATTTATATTATATGGAAATTTGTCATTTGATTCGAAGAGGAAAAATTAAAAATAGAAAAATGGGTTTCAATGACAATTTTATAATTTTTAGACAAACGTATATATATTTGTTGTACATTTTTCAACTATTGTTTGATATTTTGGTGCAATATGTATCGATTAATAATTAAATAATAATTGCGAAATAAACGTAGATATTAATTAACCTATACCTGGAGAGAATATTATTGCAGTAAAGGATTTCCATTATTTCCCATAGCTAAAATATGGCTTCTGTCGTGAGAACGTTTAACCATCCCCACTATATATCATCTAACCATTTTAAGAAAGGATACACACCCCTGTTCCTCCCACATGCACCACCAATACAAAAATTCCGAATCCCAGTATATTTCACAAAATCCAAACCCGAAAGAGAAGAAGAAAAGAGAAAATATCGCTTAATTTATTTATTAATTAATATTAAAATGATTATATGTGAAGACAATTCATAAAACCGAAAAATTAAAATAAAGAAAATAAAGAGATCAGCTGGCAATTTTATCACCTCGGAAAACTTTTTGAACAAAATTAGTTATTAATGTAATATATACAGGCTGATTTTTAGTTAATATCAGGATCGAAAATAAGAAGGATGCAGATAAGATTAGCTTCAGAACGCATAGGGATAGCTCCGAGACACTTGCAGGCGAAACATGCTCCCAGTAAAAGGAAAAAATACGAGGCTTGAATATGAAAAATGTTCTCACGAGGCATAAAGGAAAGTCTTACTTACGATGCTGGCCGCTGTTCCAGCCGCACATTTGAAACACGCTCCTGCCATTTCTGATTTCCATGATATCTTCGTCACATACACCAGTCCTGGAGTCGGGTTGACCCTACGACGATCGATAAGTCTCTTGAATGAACAAGCCGTGCAGTAAATGCGGCCGATTTTTATCAGACAGCCAACACACGTGTACCATGCTATTCGAATACCCTAGGCTACCCCCTAGATCATGGCAGCCTTTCATCAGCCTTCCTCAGTGGCCAGACAAATTAATTATCCTACCAAGTGTGTTTTGACTTCGTGATTATTTATTAATTAAAATGACAAATTAATTTTGTTCTTTGTTATTTTCTACTTACTTCTCTGTGAAGGGAAAAAGAAAATTAGATCCACGTGTATTTTTATTTCAGAATTATTTATTAATTAAGGGGTCAAATTAATTTTGCTTTACCTATTTCTTTCTCCATTTTTGTTTTAAAAATTATTTTACTTGTTATATATTTATAGTAAGAGAAAAATGGAAATTATCTTCCAATTGTATTTTCACTTCGTGATTATTTATTAATTAAAATGACAAATTAATTTTGTTCTTTGTTATTTTCTACTTGCTTCTCTGTGGAGGGAAAAAGAAAATTAGATCCACGTGTATTTTTATTTCATAATTATTTATTAATTAAAGTGACAAATTAATTTTGCTTCGGCTGTTTCCTTTTTTTTATTTTTGTTTTTAGCTTCTTAAATTTTTTTATTTGTTATTATATATTTGCTTTCTGTGAAGGAAAATGGAAATTATTTTCCAATTGTATTTTCTCTTAGTGATTATTTATTAATTCAAATTACAAATTAATTTTGTTGTCTTTTATTTTTTTACAATTTTATTTATTTTTTTGTTACTTTTTGTTTTTTTATAAAAAGGAAAAGAGAATTACCCTGTGAATATATTTTCATTTCATAATTATTTATTGATCCACGTGACAAATTAATTTCCTTCCTTTGTATTTATTTTTCTATCAACTCTTTCTTAAAAGTGAAAAGGAAATTGGATTATTTTTAGCTGTCTTAATCAACCTATTCGAATAATACATTTTAATAAATTAATATCATTAAATCATATTTATTCTTACTTTCGAGAAGTTTCCAACAAATTACCAACTATTGAAAAATAAAAAGTTTTAATGAATTTGTGGCTTCCCCCTAGTTCGTGGCAGCCTTTGAACAGTCTCCTTCACTGGCAATTTTAAAGACAAATTAATTATCACCCAAGTATATTTTCGCTCCATAATTATTTATTAATCGAAACGGAAAATCAATTCCTTTTTTTACATAATTTTTATTTTTCACACTTTTATTTTTCTTTTCTTTTATAATTGCTTCCCTGTGACGGGAAAAAGGATTAGAGTATTTATGGTCGCTTTAATCGTCACGCCTGGATAATTCGTTTTGATTAGTCGGTATCATTAAGCGATATTTATTATTGCTTTCGAAAGGTTTTCGACAAATTGCCCGCGATTGAAAAATTGAGAGCCTTAATGAATTCGCGAGGGTGAGGTTTAAACGAGTAATTATTGGTAATGGATTAGTGTCGTAAGCGGTTCTGATGATGGACGTAGGCTGTTTCATTGAGTTTGCTACTTTGTTAGGAATAAAGTGGAATGGGATATTTGTGGCATGGAAATTGCTTTGGATTAGATGGAAGAGAAAATTTGATCCTCCTGTGTACATAATTGGAAGGTTGAATGAAAAATATCAAATAAAAATGATACAAAAGTTTTAGGTGATATCAAAGCCTTTTTCTTTCTCAGGAAATTTAAAATTGCAAAAAAATTCGAATACCATCTAAAATATTTTATTCCTTAAAATAAATTTATTATAATTATAGCAGAACCTAGATATACCTTCTATATATATTCTCATTTTTATTAAATTTTCTGAAATTCTTGCGTAGCTTCAATATAATCTGCATATTTCTGCTCCTTCCATGAGCTCGACAACATTATTATGAACTCTGAAGTAAAATTTGAAGAAATATTTTTAAATAATTCCTAAAAAATTTGATTTCTTTCAACAAGCTTTCTAAAATTATTGCAAAATATTCTTTTCTACTCTCTTGAATAAGCTTACAAGATGTTAAAATTCGAGAATAAGCTCAAAATATTTTGGTTTCTCTCAGTAACTTTATTAAAATCACAAACAAATTTTTAAAAAGTGGTTTCAAGATTTGTATTCCTTTTTAAAATCTTACCATTAAAATATTCCGAAAATTTTTATTTTGTCCAATAAACTCATTAAAATTACAAAATTTTCATTTTTTTCGATATTGGAAAATAATCTTAAAGTTTACTCCTCTCGATAATTATCCTAAAATTATTATAAATCTCGAAGATAATCTCATAGTGCTTATAATCCAGAAAATTGTATTCTGTTTAATAAACTTGGACAAATTGTAGTAAAACTTGGCGGTAAATTCGAAGCTCTTATTTTTTCAATGAACTTTATCTTTAGATAGATGGTAAATAATATATCTATGGAAAATTATAGAGGTAGACGTAGCGCCCAGTCTTGTTAGCGACAGAACGTGTCCGACGTTAGACTATCCATTTTTCCTTAGGTTCCGTTCTCGAACCCTCGGGTTTCGTTCCTTTTTTAAAGATCGATCGTATAGAGTTTTTAATCACACTCCGCCACATGGTCCTTGCAATTCGCGTATATATTACGAAATATATTTCCAACGGTATTATTGACTTGGAAAAATGGGCAAAGAATATACAGTCCAGTGGTAATTTAAAATTCGCTAATTTTACGATTACTTACTCTTTCACGAAATAACCTCCTATGATTATTTGTGTATTATTTATTCGACGAATATTAACATTAGTATTAAGCTTAATAGCAATTTTCTTATAAAATAATATTTTATTATTTTTAATATCAATATTGGAATAGTATTATTATTATATTAATATTGTTATAGTAGGTATTAACATTATTGTAATGATAATATTAGTTTGTAATATTAATATTTTTGCTTTAATTTGTAATTAATAGTAATAGGAATAATTAATTAAATACAAAATTTGGAAAAATTAGATAATTGAAATGTTATGAATATTAAATATTGATATTCAATATTGAATAGTAATATTGTTATTTTATTTATACAAAATTACTGTAATTGCAGTAATTACTATACAAATATTTCAATATCATTATAATATCGTTAATCTATTACTCATGCAATTTAATACCTAATATTAATATTAAATGTTACAAGTATTAAAATACTAAATTTTTAAATAATAAAAAATATTAATATTTAATATGTAATATTATTGTTATCATTGTATATACACAAAATTACTATAATATTATAATAATATTGTTAACCTATTATTCGTTCAATTAATCTCTGATAATATAAATAGTACTATTTTCAAAGGACGGAGATTTAGACAAAACACGAAAATCTGGTGGGATTATATGTGTACAGCAGTGTAGGAAGGGTTGTTAAAACAACGAGAAACACAGAATTCCCTTTTTTTTTCTCTTTTTGGAGGGAGAGGGATTTCAAATACCACGTTTCTCGTTTGTTCGTTGGAATAAAATCAAACCTGAAAAATAACGATTCCGTAGTATCTCGCATGTGATCTTGGTTAATGGGTCACTCAGTTGAACGAACAAAGCAAAATCCAATACGGGACTGTTAGTTATTTATATTAACGAACGTGTTAGTCAGAAATGTTTCGTCGAATAGTGTATCACGTGAGTCGTATTTCAAGGGTCCTATTGCACGATATTCTGCCATGTAATAATATCAACGAATTGACAAGTTTCAAATTCTAAGTTCCATGTTTATACTGCACAGATTTTTGAAATTCTACAATTTTATACCCCTATATAATTCTACAATTTTCATCGTTTTACATTTTTACATTGTTACAAATATGTAATACAACATGGCAATTCTATGATTTTACAGTTCTATAATTTTTTAATTTTACGATTCCACAATTCCGCGATTCCGCAATTCCACGATTCCGCGATTCCACAATTCCACAATTTCACGATTCCGCGATTCCCCGATTTTGCAATTCCACAATTTTGCAATTCCGAAATTCCATAATTCCATAACATCTCAATTTTGCAATATTGAAATGATGTAATTGTATAATTCTGCAAATCTGCTATTTCACAATTTTACAGTTTTACTATTCCATGATTATATAATTCTATAGTTCTACAATTTCACATCAAGAGGTACATATAGTTAATTTGATATTCTCCCAATTTAGTTTTAGGAATCTACTCGTTATATTATCACATCTTGCTGCTTTTATACCGGAAAATTTGTTAATTCTGGTAACGTATCACTTGTCAAACATCATTAATAATATAAATTCATTCGTGCAAAAGAGTTCTGGTTTTCAGAATTCTCAGCTTATCACGTTATCAAATATTCAATATTAAATGTATTTAAAGTGACTTTGAAAATGATATTAAAATTTTATTGTAACGAAAAGAAAATTACTTGGTATCAAATTACAACTCAATAGTTTAAACAGAAGGAAAAGGTATTATTTTTCCTCATGAATATCTATTCAATTCGTAAGCAATACAATTAAAATAATTATCTGGAATAAGAATTTTTCCTAAAAATTAAATACAATAATTTATCGAACTATTTGTAACATAAATTATTAAATAGTACAATAAAATTTAGAATAACTTCCTTAACCAACTATAGCAAATAGCAGTGGAATACTACGCATTCGTCTCTACTTAATTTTTAAACCCATTTCTTAAACCTAATTCTTGAAAAATTATTAAACGTAACATTAATACAACTAATTTATTAATAACCCTTTTTCTCAAAAATTCCTAACTTTTCAACCATTTCCTCTGCCAAATTTGAATAAAACATCTGAAAACCTATCATACAAAAGATATGAATAAACGTATCCGTCATAAATTACGTGTATCTTAAAATCAGATAACGTTTAATTAATATTTCATCTCTTATGCAGCCATTCGTGGAACTCTGTCGACAGTCTGGTATTTATGCGTTCAAGGAAGTGCAATACTCTCGTTTCAACACTGGTTACAATTAATATTTCATCTCTTATGCAACCATTCGTGGGACTCTCTGTCGACAGTCTGGTATTTATGCGTTCAAGGAAGTGCAATACTCTCGTTTCAACACTGGTTGAATGCACGTCGAAAAGAAAGCATAGTAAGTTTAATTCGCGAACCGCTACACAGCGAAGTTACGAGGGTGTCATTAACCCTCGAGAACATAGTGCAACTTTCGCGTATTATATTCTCAGAGATCTTAAATTTGATCTCCTTCATCGTGCATCTCCATCTTTGACTCGAAACATTCGTTAAAGAAAATAAACAGTATTTCTGCTGTATAAATTGCAAAATTGTTATCCTAATTTCGTAAGATAACTGAAAATAAATCGTGATAATGGAAGAAGGAATTTCTCCAAATTAAAATTTCTTTTGAAAATAAATGATTCACGTCCGAATGAAATTTTTTGATTAATGATAAAAATTAATAACAAATAATTGATAATAAATGATAAAATAATAATAAGTAACAAATTCATTTAAAAAATTTGAATAATATTTCTGTTGTTCGAATTATAAAATTGCTATTATAATTTCGCAAAATAATTGCAATTAAAAGAATGAGAATTTCCTTTAAATTTTAAATTCTGTTATATAAACGTTTCACGTTTAATTGGAATTGATTGACCAAAAAATTAATTTATAGAACTAAATGTGAGATAACGTGATGACTTTATTGAACATTTCAATTATACTGCAGTTCTAAATAAGTGGATCATAGCTTCAAAAGTGTATAGCTTTAAAAATGTATGAAAAATGGAAAAAATTTTAGTAGAGGAAATAAAATAGTTTCGAATGTTGCATCATGTGGAGGATGTATGCCTCAGTAGTGATGACGTTTTAAAGGTCATCACTATTTTTTTAAGCGAAACTATGTTTATTTTTATACATTAATCGATATGTTTTTTCTTTTCTATGAAAGGTTATTTAGATACTAGACTAATTCGAAGGAAAAGAATAGTTCTTCGAAATATAACATAATTAGTAATTATTTTTATATCTAATAATAACTGCATTCAATAATCACTATAATTAATAACATAATTGTCATTGTACGTATTCGTCATTCAATTATTCAAATGTTCATTTATCTAGTAAATAAAAGATTTTCAACGAAAACCACATAAAATTCTTCTCTCGAAGTAAATCATTATTCAGACCTAACCTAACCTAAAAATCCCATAAAATTACAAGATCACATTTCACGCAACATGAGAACACAGTTATATAATTCCAGAAAAATCGTGTAACTAAAATCATTTAAAATTCTCTCTTCTTGAAAAATTAACTTAGCATTCAAACCTAACCTAAAAGTGACGCAAAACTGCAACACTGCATTCCTACATAATCCAACATAATACCTCCAATTAAATAATTCCCATCATCTCCCTACGTAAATAACCTGTCATTTAAACCTAACCTAAAAGTCACCTAAAGCTGCAAAATCACGTACCAAGTTTCATGAAAATACGCCCATATAATTCAACAAAAAACCTTCAACCAAAGCCATACAAAATTCTCCTTCCTCAAATAACTAATTTCTTACTCAAACCTTGCATACAAGGCCCCTAAAACTACAGCACTACACTCGACGCTAAATGAAGATGCGCCTATATAATCCAACAAGACATCTCCATTATTCTCTCTCCTTAAATAACTAACCTGGCATTCAAACCTAACCTAGAAGTCACCTAAAGCTACGAGATCACACTAAAACTCAAAATCACATGAAAACGCACCGAAAGTCAGGATTACCACTAAGTACACAGCTAGAGTTAAAACCAGCATAAAACATGCCACGTCTCAGCCAACGAATAAAACCGTAAAAGGAACATTGAGCCCTCCGAACGACTTTGCCCCTAAACACGACTATACTCTAAAAAATTCCCCTCTCACCCCAACCAGCTGTCTCATCTACCAAGGTTTCCCGGTTAATTTAAAATGTGGTAATCTAACGGGGTTGAATTTTACAAGCCTGCCCGGTCCCCCAGGAGGCGCTCATAAATGTCAACCTCAGGACACCGTTAGGGAACAGAGCAAACGTATCCGGGTTACTGAACCCTTGCTTGCGTTCTCGATTAAGGGTCAACAGTTCCGCCAGGCAAACGTGTGCTAGAAGTCGTACTGCGTGTCCTGCTCCCCTGATTGTTCCGCTTTTGGCGTAAGCCAACAGTATCCAGTGTAACATGTGTTGATATATACAGGGTGATCCCCCAATTGGGCTACTCAGGGAGGGTGTCATCGAAAAAGTATTGTCGGAAGAACTCCTTATCGTGATCTACACTGTAACTTAATCTGTTGATATGGCTTTGGTATTATAGCGGAGACTACAGGCGGTTTGAAACTAGCATTTGAATTCCCGATATCCGAGTCTGAAATTAGGTAAGGTTTCTAAACTCGAAATTTTTGAAAATTAAATTCTTATAGATATATAATAATCCAAGAAAGGGGACAGCTAGATAGGTACCATCTTTTCAGATCATAAAATTATAAAATGGCTTTTAGTAAACTCTTAAACTCCAGAATCCTATTTTTTAAACACCCCCTATGCAAACGATCAATAAAGGAGATAGCCATGCGTTAGGAACCACTTTCTCTAATCATAAAATTGGAAAATGACTCTTTTTAAACACTCAAATACTAGAACTTTATTTTTTAGACACCCTCTATACAAAGGTCCGACAAAGAGGGCAGTCACATGATTGAAACCACTTTCTCTGACTACTAAATTGGAAAGTGACATTTTGTGTACCCTCAAACCCTAGAACCCTATTTTTTAAACACCCTATATGCAAAGGTCCAACAAAAGGGTACAGATATACAATAGAAACTACTTTCCCTGACTACAAAATTGGAAAGTGACATTTTGTGTACCCTCAAGCCCCAGAACCCTATTTTTTAAATATTCTATATGCAAAGGTCCAACAAAGGGGTACAGATATACGACAAAAACCACTTTCCCTTACTACAAGATTGAAAAGTGACATTTTGTGTACTCTCAAATCCCAGAACCCTATTTTTTAAACACCCTCTATGTGTAGGCCCAACAAAGGGGTACAGATATACAATAGAAACCACTTTCCCTGATTATAAAATTGAAAAGTGACATTTTGTAAACCCTCAAACCCCAGGCCCCTATTTTTCAGACACCCTCTATGCAAAGGCCCAGCAAAGGAGACACCCATACATTAGGAACAACTTCCCCTCACTATAAAATTGGAAAATGATTCATTCTAAACCCTTAAACCCCAGAACTTTATTTTCTAGACACCCTCTATGCAAAGGCCCAGCAAGGGGGACAGACGTATGCTGAAAAAGCGTGTCGAAGCAAAATCACGAATGCGTAGTATTCCAGGGGTTAATATGCCGTTAGTGGAGCAAAGAATGACACGGGCTGCGTGGCTTACTATGTTGAAGTGGACGAAATCGATCCTTAGCTGGCTGACCTGCCTATCGATCTTCTGCACGACCACTGAGCAGTTCATGGGCCAGTCAATGAGGTTGGGGAAACCGGGGCTGATCACGTAAGTCAGATTATTCTGCACCTCCTGCTCGCAGGTTGCTGTGACTTGCGACAGAGAAGAAAGAATAACGAGTTAGGGTGGGGGAAGATGAACGAGCAAGGTTGCCAGATGTAAGCAGGGAGGGGGATCCCGACGAGTGGCGGATGTGCAGCGGCCGTTAGGCTCTATTTCTATGCGCACGACAGAACGGCCGGAGTAAAGTATTTGTTCTACGCGGTGAATATCGACTCGAAAATATTGATCCGGTTTCGGTGTGTTGCGCCGCCGGGAAACAACGAATTCGAGTGCGTTCGCGTGGTCAGAACGTGTTCCGATATGATGCGTTGATAACGATTCTTTCGTACCCCTACCACGCTGTTCCCGAATCGTTTCCGTGCCTGGCGAATCGTCGAATACGTTGGCCGATTAATTGACGGAAATTTAAGACCAGTGGCGTAGCGAGATGTTCGTCGATTTCGATCCTGCCCCCTTAAATTTCTAATCTCTTAATCATTTTTGTGGTTTTCTGCAAATTGATATGTAATTGAAGAAAATTGAAAAAATTTTTAATTTTTTATTTTGTTTCGTGGGTAAAAGTATTTTATGGAAAAATTTTGGAAATATTTTTAATAACGTCGTTGGTTTCTAGGGGTTTTTGATTGATAGAATATTGATTTTAGAATTTTATTGCATTTTATCTTAAATTAAAATGTTTATTTTGACATATAACAAAGTAATAGTGTAATAAAATGCTAATTGATAAATTATTGTTTCTAGTGCTGCATCTTTTATCCTAATTACGAAAAAAAAACGTTTTATGTTGAAGAAAATTATATCTAGCACCTTTCATTTCCAAAATGGGAACTAAGTAAAAATGGCAAAAATGTATTACCATTTCAGATAATGGAGAATGAGGTGCATTGTTACAAAAGGGCCATTTACGTAATATTTTCTGAAATGTACCTATTCAGTACAAAATATTTCAATGTATATTTATATAATATTACTTCATCCAATAATTATTATTTATCTAATAATCTCTAATTATTTATATTTATTTCACACATTTGAAGATTAATTTATACATGTTTATTTTATAAACTTTTTTAAACAATATTTATTCACTATATAAAAATTAAAAACTTAGTTAATTAAAGCTATCGAATATTGTTCTTTCTCTATAGTGTATGTCTCAGAGAAATTATGCTATATTCGTAAATCATATTGGATATTAAAAAATTGAAACACCCAATATATTATCATATTACAAGTTAAGATACTACTATAATATTCATTGATTTACCAAATTCTGCATACATAATTGACAACCTGCTCAATAACTCCATATGACTTGGAAATTACATATTCTTATACCCATATTTCCAAAATTTCATTTAATTCTATTATATCCTGCAATTTCGTTTAATTCAAATCCCCTTCCAATTTCATCTATCACCATAAGCACTAATATATTTTATCAATTCGCAATTATACTTAACTAATAACATCGAATGATCCATTTCCATTAATTATCTCCCAATCTATCTTTCAATAAAAGCTGGAAAAAAGAAATTAATAAATAAAAAATAAGAAACAATTATATTCGATTAATAAAGTCGAACAATTTATTCGTAACCCACACCTTACGACCTAAATGAAAAAATTTCATCAGGAATCAGAGACAACCAAAATTGTGGTTGCACAAAGTGATCATTTCCCTAGCCACAAACATATATAGGATTATATCCAGAAACCGAGGATTCTATCAAATACTCGACTGTCCTCTCGGTTTTATACAGCCTGTACAGCCGATATTTTTCTGCGATTCTGACCACGATAACGGGAAAAAGAAGTCACTGCGTTCCTACAACATGGAAACTGTGACAACGGTACACGGTGAATTATGACACGGGGTACTGTAATACCTGTTCGCTTGTAAAACAGGACGCAGACCAAGAAACCAGTCCAACGTGGATTAACCAGCGTAGATCAATGGCCGTGACGGAAAATTGAATATAAACTCGTACCGTGAACATTCTCGACGTCTTCGCGAATAAGATGGCAACGATGCGTGCAAATTGCGCGCTGCTAGTGCCCTCTACCTCCACCGCGGAGTATCTCGCAGCATGGCGTAACGCTTGGAACGTTGGAAGTTAAGGGAAACAGCGTGGAAGAACGATATCGTGGTACAGTACAAGAATGTACAGTGACAGGATGTATCAGGAAGTTTGGAAGGATGGATTTGGAAATTCGAGGACTTGAAGAAATAAATAGGCAGTGTTTAATAGAGATATATACACTGTTAATTTCAAGTGGCATAGTACACTTACATTAATGACTTATGGTACTTAGTAGTTTCTAATGAATTAAAAGATCGATTAAAAGTGTACATGATATATTTAATTTGTTAATATATTAATATATATTGTTTAGTAATTCATTGCATTTCAAGATGTCTGTGATGTATTGTACTATTGAAAATAATGTTTTAAATAGGTCATTTTAATTTTTTAATACATGATATTGTTAGTTTCTTCTGTAAGTCATTTTTCTCATGTTGTTGGTATTTGTTTAACAATTTATATTAACAGATATCGTTGCTTGAAATAATAATTGAATTCTTTTTATATGAAAAGTAACGTTTGGACATATTGTGCTTATTTTCTCATGTCAGAAATGGTAAAAATAGAAAGCATAGATAAATCGCCGGTTACCTCCAAAAAGCTCATAATTAATTTGTTAAAACTGCTCATTAAGACTACGATAAATAATTCGTGTCTCTTAAGTATTCCTTGGAATTAATAGACAGACGTGAGCACTTAAGATTCATGGAATTACGCTGGAGGCGTATTAAAGACAAATTAGTCTAATTATAAGAAGCTTGCAAGTGAAAGGATTAAATAGCTTCGCGAGATATAATGAAAAATGGAGAATAACATACTTAATATTCTAAAAAATGAGTATTAATATTTGAAAAATAAATGTCATAGAAATAATCATAAATAATGAAATCCCTACATTTGAATAACCTAAACCTAAATGTTAGAGTATAGTAAGTCACACGTAATAAATTGCGCTATTAAGAAGCTATATTTAAAGAACAAAAGGATATTGGAAATTTTCCAGTTGACTTGACCTGCATAAAATAAAGATAGCCCATTAAAGCAAAACTTAAATAAATGAAGAAAGAAAGAAAAAGAAAAATATTCCATTAAAAACAAAAATTGCTATATATGCAATATATAATACTCTACGTACTCGCAAGATTTCACTCGAAATGAAAAATTAAAAGAAAAAGGAAAAAACTACGCTTCTTTTGTTATTAATACCCATGATAGTAACCAACAATGTCAGTACAATAGTGTCCTCCTATAACACTATTAAAGCAAAACCTAAATAAATAAATAAAGAAAGAAAAAGAAAAATATTCCATTAAAAACAAAAATTGCTATACATGCAGTCTATAATACTCTACGTACTCACAGGATTTTACTCAAAATGACAAAATAAAAGAAAAAATGAAAGACTACGCTGCTTTTATTATTAATATCCATGATAATAACCAACAATATCAGTACAACAACGCCCTCTCGTGACGCCAACTTAAATCACATAACCTCTAAACGCGTTAACCTATACACGAAGCTGGCCGCGTCGCAGTGCCTCCTCGTATCGAATCATCGAAGCTGATCCGCAGAAAAGTTCGAAACCCCGACAAACTATGTTCGCGGCGGATTATTAATCGCAACGCGACGCTCTCCCAAGCAGCCCCGATAATGAGTTCTCATTCAGCCATTCAGCGGTCGTTTTAGAGTCACCGTGGCTCTATTCAGCGGCCCGCAACCCCGAGGAAGCGGTTAACAGTTCCCACGCAGACATTTTTCGCCCCCTACCGTTTCTCACGGGAAACAAACGGGTGGACAACCTTAAAAATTTACGAAGCGGCGTCTCTGCGGGGAACGATGTCTCGTTAGGTCCTTAAGACTTGACCTTTTCATTATTTGCATCTCTCCTTTCTTCTCTCCTTCCACTTTCCTCTCCTTTCTTTTTGTTCTCACTCCCATCTTTCTTCTCTTCGACCTTCCTTTCGTCGTCTATTTGTTTAAACAGACTATAAAATTATTACGAGGCAATAAAGTGAAGTAGAGGGATGAATGGCCGCCGTTGTGGAATTAAACAGTTTGTTGGCAAGGTGATAAAGTTAAGGGGGTAATTGGATCGTTGGCAGGGACGTTTGCAGGAATTAAATGGTAAAAGGTTGGATAGGGTAAACATTTTTATTGTGAGATTTTTGTTGGACGATTGGAAACTTGCTCCCTTTTCGAGATGTCTGTGTACTATGGTGCATTGCTGGTTTTAGGTTATGTTTGAAATGGTATCGAACGAGGTTTGAAAAATAAGAGAATGGAATTTAATATGAATTAAATATTTGTAAATGCGAGTAGATTATTAAGGAGAACTGTATGGTGGAATTATAAATTGTTTATCTGTGTTATTATTTAAAACGAATTAGTCGGATATTAGTCGATATTACTGCTGCGACATCTGCAGTGAGGTTTTGAAATAGTCGTTACTTTACTTCGGACAAGAATTTGAATTTATGTGAAAATATTATATTAAAATACTGTTTAAAATTTCATGATCGTGTTAATATTTTTATTATTTTTAATACAAGAATATTTATAATATTTATATTATATTTCTAAATTTTTGTTGGTTATGCTTTTACATTATTTTATCATTTGAATGCGTTACAATTTTATTACTTTCTTTTTGCTGCTTAAATTGCATCTATCAAAAAATTCTGTATTTTAATTGAAAATGGAAAGAATAAAAAGAAAATTAAAAATTTTGCATTCTTCCACGAAAAGTAGTATTTTAATTATATTTACGAAGAAGCTTATATTTTTCTTAAATAATCGTCATATTTTACTATGATAACATTTATTATTCAAAATTATTAAATATAAAATTAATATTTAGTTATCAAGAATTATTATATATAAAATTAACGTTTAATTATCAAGAATCATGACGAAAAATTGTTAAATGTAATTCTGAATAAATCTCATTGCATCAAATACGAAGAAATACCAAATCAAAGGAACAAATTTAAGGATTCGATGGGACAGATGAAGCAATTAATCGAAAGGACTCGATCAAACAGTCTTCTATAAACATATATAATGGACAACCGTTTGCCCAAACATGTTTGCAAAGGAAGAACTGTATCATTTGATTAAATAGTTTGGCAAAATTGATTAACCTAATTACAAAATCAATGTTTGATAAATATTTATCGACGGAATATGGTTCCACTTTCATGATTGGAAAGTCCTACGAAATCATATCAAATATTATTGTTGAAATTGATAAAAAACTTTCTTGAAAATTTAAACTACAATATCTAGTATTTAATATTTTTAAAAGATATTCAGTACTGGTAGTCTGAACATATAAATAATAGTTACAAATAATGTTTAATAATACAGAAAGCTATCAAAGTAATAAAAATAGAGTTCCCATTTTATTTTCAATTCCCACTTTCAATTTTTATAGAAATTACAGAAACTAAGTCCCAAACATTACGAAATTATAATTGACGCTCAAATACGAATGAAATAAAAATCCAGAGATACAAATGCAATTGAAATTGCAAGTAGAGATAATTCAAAAATTAATATGAAAATACAAACAAAATTACAAGTAAAAATGAAATGAGAATAAAATTAAAATTAAGACTTGAATAAAAGCAAAATAAAAATAAAGGGACGAAGAAAATTAAAGTTAAGATTAAAACTCGAACAAAAAGCCAATAAAAATAAAGAAACAAATAAAAATAAAATGCTGTACAATTTTTTCAAAAAATTCGAACTTCCCAGAAAAGGAAAAAGAAAAAACAAATAAAAACAAAAGGCTATAAAATTTCTTCCAAAAATTCCAAATCTCCAGAAAAGAAAAAGAGAAGAAATATACCGAAATTAAAAGAAGCTTGTGATATTAGAACAAAAATAAAATAATTATACAATAAATGTAGTCGAAACGTGAATCACCTCTATCAAGATAACGTAACCTTTTCTTACGTCATTTCCAATTTGAATACCATACTCAAAAACACTTCTAGTAGACCTACATATGCTAGGAAACAACTATGCGTGCGAACCAAGAATGGTCTGCCTAGAAATCAAGGCCGCGACATTCGGAAACTGGTTGAAGGTACGTACTCGTTTCTACACAACATATTCCATATGCATAACTAGATGTAAAACAGCCACTTCTACGATCGAGGTGTTAGTAAGTGGTCGAAAATGAACTATTTAAGATGAAACTGTGCCTGGAATGGAAAATAAGTTTATCTCGCGTCGATTCACGAGAAAGAAAGAACCCAAGGAATTATAAGATCGTATCAGTCACGTTGTATTTCTTCACCAGGATCGTTAATGAACGACAAACTATTCAGGATACACGATTTCTAGGCTACATCGAAGTATTCGAACTATTCTAGTTTTACCGCTATAGTGATCTGAAAAAAGTTTTCCTGTAGCAGCTTTTAATTTCGTGCAGAGTGCTTTATTTTCCTGCTGTCAACGTTTCTCCTGTCGTGTGCTAATAATTTATAATTAATATAAATAAATTAAATTTTATTATAATTATTGCAGTAAATTTCGATGTAAACAGGTATTTAATGATATATTATTTTAGGATAAATATTTAATGTAAAGTGTATAGAATATTTTAACACGAAGAAAGTTATTTTAATACAGAAATGTTAGTGATCAATTTATTTGCATATTTGATTATCGGTTGTTGAAAGTATTGAATTTTCTTTGCATAGATAATATGTATGTACCAAGCACGTTTAAATGACGTAAATGATTGAGAAAGTTGGAACATAATTTGAGGATTTGAAAAGGGATGTTATATAAACAAAATTGAAATAATTTTAAATACAGTATTTTAATTATATTGAAATAAAGCTTCCTTTTTCATTCAAAAAATGTCTACATTTATCCATTTATGTTGTGCATTATGTTTTAATCTGATATACGAATATAGTTATGTGAATTTTCAGATTATTATTATTATTAATTTGGTTATCTGTATTATTACTATAATTTATTATTTGTTATTATTAATGTGATTAATGTATCATTTCTCTTCCATTTTACGTTTGGAATTGATGGTTTTTATTAATGATATTTTCAAAAGATAAGAAATTATTGATTAGGATTGTTCGAGTAATTTTTTCGACTCGAATTAATGTTTCTTATTGTTGAAAATAAAATTCTAGATTACGAGGAAATACTCGGAATACATTAAGGGCTTGTGAATATTTATATAAGGTTAAGAAATTCCTGATTGGAATGCCATTTTGTAGAACCATCCTGACCTCAGTACAGTATTTCCTCAATACCTTGCTTTTTCCCTCTTTCAGACACTGGCTATGGTATTGTTATCGTGATTCCTTGTCGAATAACATATAGAAATGTCTATAAATAACAGTCAGTGTGTAATAATTAAAATTAATTGGTAGTAAAAATAAAAATAAAATAAAATTTAAATTGTTAGTACAAATTTTTATTTGAAAATATTCAGAATTTAGAAAAATTGCATTTAAATGGAAACACATGCACTGTAATTTCATAGTGAATTTTTATTCTACTTCTATTTTGTTAATGATTAATATTATATTAATTAAAGAATTATTAAGGACAACTGAAAAATGTAAGTGCAATAAGTGTAATAATTATATCTGATTATTTACGTTATACTAATTTCATGTCATACGTATTTATATCTCCAAATTAATTAAAGTGTTTCTAAATTAATTTAAATTCTTTCTCCAAATTTTACTCAAACAACATTTCCTCAATTTTTTATTTATATATATTTTATTACATTTCATATACCTTTTATTTTTATATATTTTTACATATTTTAATACGTCTTTATATATTTCGAAACACGTGAATGAACTTTTTACTAGACTTAGCAAGAAAGCACATTCTCATAATTATGACAAATTTGATAGAAGTATTAATGGACGTAATAGGATGAATAAAGGTAATCTCGAAAATAAAACGTTTCTCGGCTCATATTTATTCGCGTAAATCTATTTCGGATATCGATTAAAAATTTCGTGTCATTTAGGATTTTATAACAACAAAACGTGGAAAACAATTAATTTCGCGATACACGATTTCGCAGTTTAAAATTGAAAACGAACCACGAGCGGGTATTATTGGATATCTGGAACGATATTATTTGATATCACAAGCTGGCAATCTTCGAAAACATTCAAATTTTCAGGTCACCGAAGTTCCCTCGTCGAACTCAATTTAAAATCAATATACCTCGGTCTACAAGACGATATACACTACCACTCATAAGCATTTAATACTCGTTGAAGACACTCGTATTAATACAAAACAAATATTTTCATGAAAGTTGCCGAGAAGAATAACCACTTTTCAATCGATTATCGAAAACTCCGTCATTTTTTAAAATATACTTCTCGATACTTATAAACCTGCATACAACAAAAGCTCGCTTTGCAAGTGACGAAAATGAAGAAAATAACAATGAAAATAATTGTAAATTGTTAATTCTGTGAAAAAGAAAAAGATATTTAAAATATTTGAAACTATCATATAGAAAAAGATACATTAATGAGAAAAGAAAATAAAAATATTACATTTAATTAATCTTTGTCCAATCTCAATTTCATTTACTATCTATATTCATTGTTATTTCATAACACCATTTTATAAATAAAACACTATATATTAATCTTAAATTTTCTTTAATTTGCGGTACACGCTTTCCGAATAGCGCGAAACTTAAAACCGTTAGTGCACGTGACCAGTAGTCGCAAAATGACGTTGGAAAGATGGCGAAGTGAAACACGCTTTAATAACTTTTCTTTCTACCATTTATATTCTATAATTTCATTTCGTGAGTAAATAAAACCCTACATATAATTTTAATTTAATTACAATTGAAATATATTCCTGTTTTTAACATATTATTTATTATATATCTATATATCTATATTTTATATGAGGTATTATCTATCAATTATATTTATACATTTATAATTTTGATAATATCATTTATCAATTTATATATTTATATTATTAATGATACACTCTTTGTCGATCTATATATCTATATTATTTACAATATGTTATTTATTAATCTATACATCACATGTTAACCTATATATCTATTGTTGTTATTATTTATTATTCATCAATCTAGAAATCTATATTATTTATGGCGTATTATTTATTACTTATATATCTATATTTATTAATCTAGAAATCCATATCGTTTATTTTATCATACCACAGATATGATCTATATACCAACAATTTTTATGATATATTATTCCTCGATCTATGAATCTACATTATTTAAGATATATTTCTTTAAATCTCAACGAATAAAATTACTAGTCTCCCCACATTATCCCAAAATTTTTTCAAAGCTTCACAAACTGGCCAAGCATCCCGATACTCGAAGGCATTCGCACGACCAATACAAGATGGCTGCGTACACAGGACGCGGAGCCAAACACCCAAAGGGTCCACCTACGTGTCACACAGAAGGATCCCAAACGGAACACATCCTGGACGCAACAAGAAAGGTCCACACGTTTATCGAGTAATCCCGAAAATGAGCACGTGAGCACAATAAAAGGAGCATTCGCGCTTGTTCCATCAGTTTACTCACGTTTCACATCGTTCGGGGGTCGTTCTTCCGTTAAAGTGCTGTACACATGTTGATGCGACGAGGAATCGTGCGATCTGAATTTTAATAAAATGATATCGGGCACAATAGCCTGGCTGGTGAAGCAATCGTATAAAATATGAGCGTCGACGTAGGTTCTCGGTTTCGCAGAGATGGAAGTCGGCTGGTAAAGTGAATGGAACTGGGCTGATCGAACGTGTAAAAGAATTGATCGTCACGGTCTACATTTTCATCGTTCGGCATTGCTTATCGTAGTGCTTGGGGGGAAGACGTTTATTTCAGCGATGAAACGAGATGGATTGAAACGAGACGTGTGTGAAATTTACGATGTCGGCTTGGAATGCTGGGTTTAAAAGGTTCGGTGAATTTGTCTTGGCGCGTAGAGTCATTTTGGCAGCTGGATTTGACTATTCTCCGTTATCTCAGTAAAAGTGGATGGGAATAGAATGGCAGTCGAGAAATATTTTTCGGAGAAAAACATCTACTCGTAATAATACTATATACACTATTTTAATAATACCCCTATGTAATATTCTAGGTACTGACAATGGTAATAGTGCTAATAATAGTAGTAATAATAGTAGTACGAGTAATAGCTGTAAACTTCAATCTTGTTATCTTTCTCAAATCTTGCTCCATCACACTATATCCTACTCTGAAATTTTAAAAACGTCAACGTTCCTTCCAGAAATAAATTATTACGTGCAGACACTATATCTAGGTAAGCTTGATTGTAATTCAGTCAGATGCTCCATACATTTCTAAGAAGAAACAAGTTGTAGCTAGAAACTTCATGCATCCTTTGCATTCCTAACCTCCAAATCACGTGACATCACAGAAGACGAATAATTCGGTCGCGTATATGATTCGAGTGAAACAAATATATGATTGTTACAGAAACAAATTATAAATCGTATGTTACCCTTGAATGAGCACCTTCACTTCTGACCGATTCTTTATATTCTGACTTTTATTCCTCCTTTATTCTTCAAGACTCCATCTCACGTCTTTTATTCCTCTGATGTGACTTAAATAAAGATATGGACCTGGACCCTACGGAAACAAATTGCAAATCGTACACGTATCATCCTTGAATGATTACATTGACTATTCTTCAATCCCTCAAAGTCTACCTGCTATACCTGTTACTCCTGTCCCTCTTATACAATTCAATACTTCCTCTCACCGCTTCCATTTCCCTAACATATCTCAAATAAAAATACTGTCAGTCCTAAGGCAACAAATTGCAAATCGTATGTCATCCTTGAATGATCACCTTGACTACCATCCAATCCCTCATAGTTCTATTCCTCCTATACAACTCACTACATCGTCTCACTCCTACTCCATCTAAAGGATGTCCCAATATTCACGCAAGATTTGAATTTCGCGCCATTTGTGTAATAAAGTATTGCCATCGAGAAAAAGAAGACAGCGTGGCAGCTGACAAGTCAAGGTTATTAAAAATGGAGCGCGATATGAAAAACAATGCGTTTTTATTATTAAACAATATTTACAATCTTTAATTAAAAATCTGTTTTTTATTAAAATTATTTCCTAGGACACCGAATATATGCCTCAACTAAGAATATCGTCAGCCCTAAGGAAACAAATCGCAAATTATGCATGCACTATCCCTGCACGATCACCTTGACTACTATCCAAACCCCTACAATCCAACTCCTATACTAACTCGATAGTTTCTCTAACTCTTCCTGTTCCTCCTCTAAGACTCGAACAAAAATACCAACAGTTAGGAAACAAACTCATAAATCGTAAGTCATTGTTGAACCCCCATACCTCAACTCCTCCTATTCCCTCTAAAAAGCCGATTCTCCGTCCATGCGGAACCACCTGGGGTCTCGTTCCGAGATTCCAGCCACGAACGTGAATCACTTGTTGATCACTGGCAATCTCGGAAGGCAGGAGGCCGAAAAAAGACCGGAACGCTAGCTGTTCCCAGCTCGCGAGATCTAACGGGGCGTCTGGTCGAAGTGCCCCGATCCCGAAAAAGAAATTGGCGGAAAAGGTCGACGGGACTTGGAGTCGATCTTTTATCTGGGACACACGAGCGAGGCGGCGGGCCAATTAAATAACTGTATAACCTGTGCTGTACGTCCTCGAGCTTGTATCAAGCGTTCCAGTCGTTCCTCCCGTTTCTCGTGCCCCCTCCCCCGGTTTCTTTTCCGCGCCCGTGGAACGGATGCGCACGTTCCACGAGATCATTCCTTTCGGCGTGCGCGGCCACTGTGATACCGTTAGCTAAAACAGCTGCTCGATCTACCGAATTGCGCCTGGCGACCTTCGGTGAGAACGATTAAGGTGAAGAATGGTGCATTCCTGGGGATAGCTGGTTTATCTGGACGGGAGAATGAAGGGGATAGACGACAAATCTGTTGACACTGAGGTAATTAATTGGGTTCGGGAGTTAACGCTTGGGCAACCGCTGACGCAACTGTTGCGTCATGCTGGGTCCTATGAGGTCTTTGTATTTAACACTAGAACTACCAATCTAGTCAAAATGACTGGTCTCAGAATTTTCCTTTTTGCAATCACCGAACACATACAACTGCTTTAACCACTTGCGCTGAAAAGACGTGTCACGCACGTCGTAATGCTTTTGTCACAGAATCGCCAGCGACGTGGTATACACGTCGTTAGGCAATTGTTACAGAAACACTGGACCGTTCTGGCACACGCGTGAATTTCTTGTCACCGCAAGTGGTTAAGAATAAAATTGGTATCAACTCATATTAACACTTTACCGGCCGCTCATTTCTCGCCGCCGGTGAATTTCGCGCGGGTTCTACTAGTTGCTGATGGTCATATTTACGCTATTCTTATTATTTAAAAAGGCACTAATATTTGAAACTAACGGAACAAGCATCTGCTTAAAGAATGTCGAGAAAAGACGATCGGAAGGATAAATTTTGTAAGCGGCCGGCAAAGTGTTAAGGAAGAACTCGCTGGAATTACTATAATGTGTGCACGTTATAGTTAGGTATCCATTAAAGATCGGTAGTTCTAGTGTTAAATGTTGCGCCCAATTAATTGAATTTCTCCAATTGTGAAAAATGTATTACACGCCAACTTATTATTGCGTGATTAGTTTATATTTTGTGGATTGCGAGTGTCATTCGAGGTAAACTATTTATTCTAGTTCGTGGTTGTTTATTGTATCTGAAATGTGCAATATCGTTTCGAACACGTATGTTACAGTATTTGTAAGATGTTTAAGTGATGGGTATCGAATACGTACTTTTGTATTTAGATATATGACTTAATCCGCTCAGAGGACGGCGAGGCACGTCTAACCTTCGGAATTACAGTCGTAATACAAAATAATAAAATCTTTAGAATTATCGAAAATTAAAATGAGAGTTATGCTATAAACATGGCCTCTGGAACGGAACATTAAATATATATTTTATATGTTTGTTTGTTATATTCGTTTATTTATTTGGCTATATGTTGGCTATATTTATTTGGTTATATTCGTTTATATTAGTTTATTTATCTGTTTACTTGGTTATTTGCTTATTTATTGCGTATGTGTGATGTAATATGTAATACTGGGTGTTACAGGTACTTCTTATGGGATTTCAACATTCTTATGTTGATTGCAAATATTGTAAGAAATTATGTGGTGATACTTAATTATGTATGAGGAGAAATGATACAGGAAAGTAGTGTTATGTATTTGTTTATTTATTTATCGTGTTTAATGTGCAGATAAAATTATGTATAGTATAATATGTAATATATTTTATGTGTAATTTTTGTGGAATTTGAAGTCATGTTGACTATGAATTTTGTAAGAGATTATGTGGTGATACTTAATTATGTATAAGGAGTAATAGGGGAAAGTAGTGTTATCTGTATTATGTACAATGTGTAGATGAGATACATAGAGTATAATATATTTTATTTACATATTCTATCGGATTTGAAGTCACGTAGATTATGAATTTTGTAACAGATTGTGTGATATATACATAGTACATTTGTGTACTATGTTATATAATATATCTAATATATAATGTTATATACATTATCTGTATTTTTTATTGAATTTGAAATCATATTGATTACGAATTTTGTACTGCTGTAATATTATTATTCATAATATTTTAGACTACTGTAAACTAATTATTAACTTTTATTAAATTTTCTATGTATGGTTAAACTATTAATAACAATTTTTATTCCATATTAGAATTTCTAATATAATATTTGTAAGTTCCCAGAAAATTTTCATAATAATGTACCTACTTCTATTATACAATAAAATATATAAATTCAAATAAATATTATGAGCTTTAATTCATCACAATATTCATTTTCATCATATTTTTACATGTAACACAATTCTACAATTACATCAAAAATTTAAGTCCACACGTGGTATAAAAGTTATTACACAAATATTTCATGCACTCTCGCTATAATTGAAACATACCAGTACCAATTACTTAAAAACTGGCCAATTCTAGAATTGAACCATTAAAGTGCATAAATTACTCGAGATTGAAATTACTGCATAAGTTAATCCATAAAATAATTAAATAACAATTGGCTCCAAATTTCAAGGCATCAGTGAATAAAATATTTACCTAAATTATAACTACCTTAAAGATTCAGCATCTCGACGAAACAAACATTCAAAATCCACTTTTATACAACCATACTTTATTCCTCTCTTTCATTCTCGTCGCAAACAATTTGTCAAAAATTAAATTTCCAATATTCCTTTCTCAGATCCTTTTTCCTACCACAATCTCAGATGACGAGAGTAAAAGATATTTCCTCCGTTAAACGAAGGTTAAAGCGTCACTTTATATCTTTCAATTTCTCCTCGCCCCCTGAAACCACCCTCTCTGTCCTTTCTTCTTTCTTTTCTATCACAAATTACGCTACATTTCGTGTTTATACATCGTGACGAAAGTTCTCGACGAGAGTGGTAAAATCTTTCCGCAAGTTCAGTCTACCAATATTAACTCTTTGCACTCGACGATTTTTTGGCTAGAGAAGAGTAGAAATTCAAAGATTCTCTACTAAAATACTGACGATACCCATTTTCAGCACTAAATAAAGAATTCTATAATAATAGAATTGTAGAATTATTTGATTTCGATACCTCGCACACTGTAACATTACAATAAATTTGATATATTAATTAATATCGATCTTCCAAATTTTATGAAATGGTGACTGAAGCTCACCTCTCGAGTGCAAAGGGTTAATAATACAGTGCACATCGCGTGGCGAATTTATATTTACATTTGATGTTACAAATATTTATATTTTAGGTGAATGCTATACTTGTGTTAAATAAATATTCAAATTTATATTTATATTAATTATTTTAGTAAGTATAAAAATTAGGTTTGCATGTTTGGGAAATTGAATATTCGTATTTGCACGACTAATAATTATTTCTTGAAATTTCTTGTGATTAAATCTCTCACGCTGGATAGTTATAGAAATATTAGCATAGTGTGTGAGGTGAGATAGTACTCACTCTAGATAAGAAGATTATATCAACCTCGCAATTAATAGTTTGCTATCTGTTTCGAGTATCGATTTGCCTTGAACAAAATTGGTGAAATTATAACGTTCGAGACAAATAAAGTGATTTAGCGATTGTACAGGTTTATGGTTCTGCAAATGTAATTTATGATCCAGCTAATAATTTACAATTTGTTTACGAGTAATTAACCTTGCATTGTTTCCCTAGTACAGACGGATCAAACGGTAGGTTGAAATTTTAGATGAATAGTATCATCGAATTGTTAGAATTGAATTACACTGAATTATTAGGTGAGACGACAGAAGAATTATAATGAATAGACTATTGAGAGGACAATAATGATAGGAAATTGAAAGATAAATTGCATGGTTTACCTGCTATAGAGGCTTGCTATAATTATTTATGATATTATAATTGGACGTAACGAGAGTTTCAATGTTTAATGTAGGTTTTGAGATGAACCTTTCTAAAAATTAAATCAAATATTCTTTATTCTATCCATATATATTTTTTAATAATTAATTGAAAATCAAGGAAATAATAAATTAAAAAGTTAAATATTTATTATAGATGTTTGTCATAATACTACTAATTGTCAGATGACATTGAATAGCTAAAGTAAATTTTGAGAAAAATTCCTTTGAGCAGAAAATTAAATGTTTGTTATATTTCATATTATTCATCATTTAATAAATATTGAATTGGAAAGATTAAATATTTATTATACATTTTTTCTATAGTAAAATACCATTGAATTCAAGGAAAGACTCAGAGTCTAAAGTGATTTTTGGAGAAAGAAAATTTTGCTTATATAGTGGTATTCTTTTAAAAACGTCTATTCTAATATTTACTCGAAACATTAAATAAACATTAAACTGAAAAATTAGAGCAAACACCCTATTGCTTCATTCCAGTGCCAATATAATTTTCTTTCTTATTAAATATTCATAGAGACACTTTCAACTGCTATTCTATTAAATCGAATAATAAATTCGCTCACATTTCGTCGGTGTGTGCATTTCAAGGGATGATATAAAAATGTTACGTACTGAGGAAGAAATTGCCAGAATCTAAAGTAGTCTACAGAATTCAATTTCCTTTTTTCTTTACTTTTTTTTTACCAAATTTTCTTCCTTTTCCTAGAATTTCACTTGCTTCAATTTTTCACGTGTAATATCCAGGTTTTGCATGCTTGTATTAATCGAGAAAAATCTGCCGACCATATATATAATTATAAATCGAATAATAGGCTTTTTTTATGTACCGTAATTAATTATTAAAAAAAGAAAAGATATATATATATAATATTAATAATATTTAATAATTAATTACGGTACATAAAGAAAGCCTATTATTAAAATTATTATCTTTAATCAAGACAGTAATCTTTCGTAGCAACATAACCACAATTAGATTTATTTTTCCTTTTCTTTTAATAATTAATTACGATATGTAATAATAACGTGTTATTAAATATTTAAAGAAAAATTACTATTTTTAATCTGAAGAATAACTATCAAAACCAACATAACTACAAATACTTTGGTCATCACACTCTGATATTTACTTCCTTCATTACTTTTTCAGAAGCTTTGTAAAGCTTCATATATATATAATACAGAATACCATTTCGAAGGAAATCGCGAATCGGCCATTGCGAACAAAACAAATTATAAACCGATCAATATTTTCTAGAAGCAAATGGAAAAGCTATTTTGGGTAATAAAATTAAGTTACGTTGTCCCTATGGGGAGGTGAAACCTAGGTTAAGAAAAGCATAAAAGCATGGTCCTTGATGACCAAAACAGAGTCCTTAGAAATCAATTATGACCATCACGAGCGTGAGTCGCTTGGTGTTGGAAAGAGAGTTAAATTAAAGTGCGTCTTTGTGTGATTTCGTTTCGTTATCTTCATGTTCTTTTCCTAAGTTAAATTAGTTTTATGAATTTTGAGTTTGTGTAATTCTATTCTTGTTGTTTTGTCAATTTTCGGTGTCTCAAAACCAGTTTCCACCATCCTATAATAGTTACTCTAATATCTTTCCATATACTACAAAATAAATCGTGTCCAAAAATTCTCCTAAATTAAGAAAAACTATCAAAATTATTTCAAGCAACGATTCAAACAAAGAATCCCAAGTAAAAAGTTTCAAAGAAATTTCCCATTAAAATATCCTGTCCAAAAATCGACGACACATCTCACCACCGATATACTATACATCAACGTGTATAAGAAAATTACTTCGCCTTTTTTATATTGTACTTATATCGTATACAAATATTTATATTGTATTGTACTTATATTGTATACAAAGAAAAAAGAAAAAAAAAAAAGAAGAAAAGTAACGAATAGCATAGGCCGGGGACAAAGAGGAATTAATTGGACAGTTGTGCTGCGCGCGCAGCCGTGTATCAACAAATTAGAGGGCGCCAGTGGCGGGCGTAAATCCCCGGAAGTTTAAACGCGTCCGCACGCCGATCCTTTATCTTCTCCCTCTGACAGAAAATTTCGAAACGAGGAATTCGCGGAACGTTTCCCTCGTGTGCCGAATGAATCGAGAATAACAGGACTGTAACTCATGTACTTACATATGCAGCACACGCCAAAACCGAGGGCGCACCGTCCATGGGACTTCCCCCGTTGAATGCGGCACTCATACGTGTTCATGCATACGCCGCGGCGCCGCTTGTCCTGCGATAGGCACTCCTCTTGCACCGGGGTGGGAAAGAAGTTGAGAACTGCAAAGGGGTTGCAAATGAGAACTCGAAGGAGATAACGTAAACGAGACGGCGCTTGTGAAACGAGTTTCTGAAACGCGTCTCTCGTCACTCGTCTTTCTTTCGTCATCGCGATGCTGAGTCTTACAATTAGTAGGGAACGAAGTGAAAAAGAGAGGGAGAAAGAGAGGAAAGTAGAAGGTGAAATGGAAAATGAAGGATCTGCTTTTAACGCTTTCACTGTCGCAGGGGCGGATTCGGGAGTATTTCATTGGGCCAGGGCGCGGAATAGGGTATAGTCCACGATATAGCGAGATCGTAAATTAAACTCTTAAGAATCAGTACTGATTGATGCTTCGACACTCAGGGCCGTCTGTGACACCCTGCTTGAGGGTGCCAACGATAAATTAATAGCGCATATATGATTTTATATTTCAATTAGTAAATATAATTTTATTTACAGATACAAAATATGTAAATACTGGTCACTATCTGGAATATTTAGAATGTCTTTCTGAATTCGTAACTGCACTATCTTTTTTCTTTTTTCGCCTGCATGTATTATGAGCAGGTAAATTAAGATATTAAAGAATCGAGTAAGATATTTACCTTAAGGGAATCACTAAAAGTACCTTTCCTCGTATTAGTGAATATTACAGGGTAATTCGACACTGGATAAAACATTTCTTCGTACGGCCCTGATTGTGGTCTAAGGTCCTCAAGTGCTCGTATTTCTGTCAATTCGCTTGTTTGGGCACTAGAAACACGTTTACTTTGACGTCTGGCCGATTTTACAACCTTGCTATATCGTGGCCTGGACTATAAGTACTATATACTATACGAACTATACATACGTTTTTTAATTTTTTTTTAACCAATTTAAAATTGACCTGTAATTTATATTTTATTAATTATAAGACGCATAGTAGGTTATGATGTTTGAAGATGCTATAAGAATTGGTTTTAATTGTATTTATCAGGACAAATGATCCTGATTTGCACAATTAGAGTACTGAAAAGATATTTATACAGGGAAGATTAATTTCTTTTGCATCATTATTATATAGCATGTTATTATTCTTTTTTTTTGGGTTCATTGTTATTTCATTGTTAATTTTTATTACATTGTTGTTATTAATTTTCCTTATCATTATTAATCCTGTAAATATTTTTTACTCTCCTCGTTTGTAAAAATATGAATACTGAGTAAATATTAAGTAAAAAGTAAAAAGTAAATATTTCTTAATCTCCACGTTTTCACACCGACTGCAGAAATTTTTGAGTAAGTAACAATGTTTCTTTGGAAAACCTGAAGAAATTCGAGTAATATCTCCAAACATTGTAAATTAGAACTGAATTCGAATACTTTATTTAAATACATTATTTTTGGTATCATATAAAGTGAAAAACGAAAAACAACCGAATTTAAAAATTCTGCAAGAGTTAATCCTTATCCAATAATTTTATCTTCCATTTTCACCTAATAACTGAAATAATTAAACTTGCGTTAATTATTTAAGTCACTAAAATAACAAAAAAAAATGTGACGTTACAAAAAATACTTTAAAAATTAAAAATAATAAGACATGATTTTCCTTCGTACTACTCTCTTGGGGAAGATCCCCTCTGATGAATCCGGCACTGCTCCATAGATGTCTCTGCAGGACAGCAAAAGCGTAATACGTATAGGGAGGTTATGCAGTTTATTTTCGGATTGTACCTTTCGACCGTAAATCGTAGAGTTTAAATTCGAGTTTGAATTCGTGTTATAGATTGCGTATGGTGAACGTTTAATGGGAAAGGGAAGTGCCTCTGGGCGGCGCCCTTGTAATTCATGAATATTGTAATCAACGTTACAGAAGCACCGCGCGTGCGCGTGGATCGCGTCGCTTGACACTAGAGTAGAATTGCATTTTGTTTGGAGCAATGGATGCGCGGTAATGAACACGCAATTACCGAGGCAATTAGTTCGTCGGTTTTTGATTTCTCCTCGATGGAAGGATTATTGAATCACTCTTACTTAGCGATTGGTAATTAAACGCTTTGCGGACTGCGTTCAGAGGAATTTCGGTAACCATTTTGTGAATTGGAGCATCCATCAGATATATGCTTTACGTTTATTAACACGTTTAGATTTTAGAGAGAAATAAGCGATTCGTCGATATCTTGAGTTCGGGCAAAGAAGTTAAGTGGAATAAGTTAATTGATGGAAAATGGTATTTTTTATTTTTAGTCAGACTTTGAGATTTTTGAACATTGCGATTTTTTTTTGATTTTTCTTCCATCTTTCCCAAGTCTTTTTTTCCGATTTTTATTTTTTTATGTATTATTTATTTCTCTCTTTCCCGATTTTCATTTTCTTTTCCGTTTGCTATTTCCTTTTTCTATTATTGTTATTTTCTTTTTTTAATGTTGATTTTGTTATCTATTGCTGTCTTCTTTTAATCTTTATTTTTTTCTCTTTTGTTTTCCTTTTATCGATTTTTCTTTCTTTTCTCATTCCTTTCAAATTTTCTTTTCTTTCTTTGCCTTCCTCTTCTCCTTTCTTCGTTTGCTTTCTCTTTTGTCTTTCGGAATCTCTGCTTTGTTTCATTCTTTTCTATTTCATTTGTTTTCAAGAGTATACATAAAAGATTTATTTCTTTTAATTATTCCATAATTTGCTTTTGTCAGATCATGCAACATTTTACGTTAAGTACTTGGGTATTGTATATAAATTATAATAACTGAAAAACAAGAGAATATTCTAATTTACGTGTTACATGAGAAATTATTTTAAATTTCGAAAAATATTGATCTGTTCGTGCATATTAATCATGGGTATTGTAAGCATAATTATAATAATCACAAGCAGTTGATTAATAATTTACTCCTACGAATTTTAAAATCACTTGTAGATATTATGCAACTGATTTGAATAATAATAACATTGCATACATGTATTTTAATCGCTATTAAATTAATTTTGAGACGACCAATAAACGCATTATCTTTGCACGTATTTAAGCTGCACGTAAATAGCGAAGTAGATGAATGCTGGTTTAATAATAATGTTTCATGCATACGTTTAGACTGTAATTATAATAATTTACAGACGATCGATAAGTAATTATAAAGAGAACAAAGTATAGGAAATTGATCAATCTAGGTATAAATTTTGAATTTGAATTTCTTTCATCTTCACGTTTTATACTATCACTATGTACACAGAAATTTTAATTTTTTTACATTTTTTTCCTTTCAAACGTTTGTCAACCGTGAGATATTTATAATAAAAATTAATACAAGTGATATTTTTACGTAAAAAGTCTCAGAATAATTGTTAATGAATTCCTGCTAAAAAGCCCATTAAATTTTTATATAAAATATACCTTGAAATAATCATTTTCAAAAATTTCTTTGCTATCGATATATCTTTTACGTTCCTATCTACGAAGAAATTATTTTTGTTTTATGGCAGATAGAAATAATAAGGTGAATAGATGAAGCTTCCGAAATTTTGACTTATTTTTGTAAAATAATTTTGATAAAGTAATACTGTACATTATAAGACACATTGTATACATTAAATCCACGCAGACCCATCTGTTTATAAATTTATTTAAAAAATTATTTCATACTTTTGTTATTCGACTATTTTATTTCATTGTTATGTTACAATTTATATTTATTTAATTGGAAAAATTGCAATGAATAATATGTACTATACCAGTTGCTCGAAACCGCGATAGAACAACCTTCAGGTCAGAAAACCAGATCCAAATCAAACAGGACGAGCAACTGTTTCCAAACTTCCCACGATCTAACCCTGCCAAAATGCAATTCCGCCAGATAAAACAGATAAAACAAACTCTCACATCCGGAAGAAAAATCATCCTATTTACCTTCAGTTCCACGACCAAACTGTCCACTCGAAACTAAAGCTGGATTTCTCGAAACGTCAAGACCTTGGAATCCCTCGAATCCCAAGAAAGTTTTGAGTTTCAAGAATCCAAAATTTTCCAAGTTTTTCATTATTTAAAATCCCTTGAGTAAAATTAAGAAAACTTTTTTAATTCAATTAAAATCAGAGAAATAAGATTTAAAAAATATAAAATCGACTGAAAATTTAGAATATTCGGTAGGAGATTTTTTGAAAATACTTGGCAATCGTCATCTTTCTTTTTTTTTTTTTTAAATTAGGGATTTTAAATCATAGTTGGATTTCTCGAAACGTCGAGATCTTGAAATCCCTCGAATCCCAAGAAAGTTTCGAGTTTCAAGAATTCAAATGTTTCCAATCTTTTCATTATTCAAAATTCTTGCGAATAAAATTAAAAAACTTTTTTAATTCGATTAAAATTAGAAAAATAAGATTTAAAAAATATAAAATCGACTGAAAATTTAGAATATTCGGTAGGAGATTTTTTGAAAATACTTGGCAATCGTCATCTTTCTTTTTTTTTTTTTTAAATTAGGGATTTTAAATCATAGTTGGATTTCTCGAAACGTCGAGATCTTGAAATCCCTCGAATCCCAAGAAAGTTTCGAGTTTCAAGAATTCAAATGTTTCCAATCTTTTCATTATTCAAAATTCTTGCGAATAAAATTAAAAAACTTTTTTAATTCGATTAAAATTAGAAAAATAAGATTTAAAAAATATAAAATCGACTGAAAATTTAGAATATTCGGTAGGAGATTTTTTGAAAATGCTTGGCAATCGTCTTCTTTCTTTTTTATTTTTTTTATTTAGAGATTTTAGATCACATAAACTACTTATATAAGGTTATTTATATTTTTAATGATCTAAGCAAATTGCTGACCCAAAAATTATTTATTCCAAATAAAACAGGAAAGACATTTTTGTATTCAATCTAAATCAATTACTATCACCTTATTTTCAATTGCTACATGATCAGTACGCAAACTTCTGAAACGTTTTCCTGTGTTACATTTAGAAATTCATTACCTACTTCGTAAATCAACTATATATCAAATGAAACATGGATCTAATACGTAGGACATTATACTCCAGGTTAACGTAAAACATTTCACACAGAATGAAATTATTATTAAGAACAGAAGAGGAAAACAGTCGTAACTGTAGAAGTATACCATCTATTTTGGGATCAAAATATTCCTCTTGCGAAACAAGATCAGAATCTCGAGTTTCGAGATTTTTATGGTACAGGGAAAGATACGACGTGAAATAACGCGAAATAAAACGGAAAAGGAGAGGAAGATCGTAATTGTAGAAGTGTAAGTACTTCGTTTGAAATAAAATATTCCTCTTACGAAACAAGATTAGCGACTCGAGTCGCAAAAGTTTCGAGAGTGTCTCGGGGTACCGCAGGAAACACGGTACAAGACAAAATAAAAGAGAAGAAATAAGAAAGAGATCACGATCGAACGAGAACAGGTCCAGGTCTCACAACAAAATATTCTCTTATGTAACAAAATAGGGACACATCGAGTTTGGAAAGTATTCGAGGTACCACCGAAAATGCAGCGTAAAATGAAATAAAAAAGAAGAAGAAGGTCACGATCGTAACATTTCAGGTTCAGTTCTTGAAATAAAATATTCCTCTCTTATCGAACGAGATCGGCAATGCAAGTTTCAAGAGGTTCGAGAACTAATCAAGATACCACGGAAAAAATTATGTGGAACACGGCGAAAAGAAGAAAATAAAGATCGTGGGCGTAAAATTGCACGTCCAATTCTTCAAATAAAATATTTCTCCCGCGAAACAGGATCAAGCTCCAAGAGTTTCGAGATCTCTCCAAGAGAGCGCAGGAAACACCATGTGAAATAAAATGAAAAGAAAAAGAAGAAGATCGTGGACATGAAATATCCCTATGACGAAACAGGATTAACACCTCGAATTTCAGGAGTGTCGAGATCTTCCCATGATCTTCCCAAGAGCACGTTATACAGAGTAACGTAACAAGAAAAAGAGAAGAAGAAGATGGTGATCATACAATTTCAATAAAATATTTCTTATGCAAAAGGATATCGACAAAGCAAGTTTTAAGATTTTCAAGAATTTCACAAGATACTACAGAAAACACTATATAGAGTAACGTAACAAGAAGAAAAGAAAAGAGGGATGGTGATCATATAATTTCAATAAAATATTTCTAATGCAAAAGGATATCAACACATCAAATTTTTAAAGTTTCAAGAATTTCACAAAATACTATAGAAAATACTATACAGAGTAACATAACAGGAAGAAAAGAAGAAAGAGACGGTGATTTTAAGAGTTTCAAGAATTTCACAAGATACTACAGAAAACACGATGTAAAATAAAATGACAAGAAGAAAAGAAGAAAAAGATGGTGATCATACAATTTCAATAAAATATTTCTAATGCAAAAGGATATCGACACATCAAATTTTTAAAGTTTTAAGAATTTCACAAAATACTATAAAAAACACTATTCAGAATAACATAACAAAAAGAAAAGAAGAAAAAGATGGTGATCATACAATTTCAATAAAATTTTTGTTTTGAAATCTTCTCATGATGTCATAGAAAACATAACGTAAAATAAAATTTTAAAAAAAAGGAAGAAGAGAAAGAAAAAATACCGTAATTGTAAAATTGCAAAACCCTTTCTTAATTGATTGAAAGCCAAGCATAAAAGTCCGGAAATTTTTGAATAACTAATTACATTTAATTTAATTAAAAAATTGAATTAAATTTTATTTATTCTATCGATATTCCTCTTATTAATTATAGTGATCATTAATAGTTGTAATAATTTTAATTTTTTCGTTCAGTGATATATTTTTACCTTAAATGGAATGAAAAAATTATTTATGAAGTAATTATACAGTTACATAATGGTGAGTTTACACTGAATCTACCACAACTGGTCAAATAACCGGTGAATGAAGGAACGAAAGCAGAGCCCCAAAGCAAACAGACTAAGGAAAATATCGAAGAATTGATTACACACATACAAGTGACCAAAGCCACATCACTAAATACGAAATTTTTATCTAAATCATGATAGGTTCGACATTAAAACAACATAACCTCGAATTTCCCACAATCTCAAAAATTAATAAAACCGATAAAAATATATTTAAAAAAATAACAATAATATTAAATAAAAGAAGTTACAAAAATTAAAAAATTCCCCTTTCAACCCACCCCTCTTCCCCAATTAAACCCACAAAGTCTTTCCGAAAACTCTTTCCTCAGACAGCCTAAGACTTTACTCATTGACAGCCCCGCCTGAAGGCAAGACGCTTCCGCATGCGCGTGAGATTAGAGGCAAGAGAAATCCTGGGGCAAACACAGGACGTGGAGTTACGTCGCAACGACAAAGAAACACGGAACGCCACTCCGGGAACTTACCCCTGGAGATTGAATTTCCGCTCAAATCGAATCCATCCAACGGCTTCACAGCGGCCTGGCTCGGCCAGAGGCTCAAGCCCAGCAAGGACCATTGCTGGCTGCTCGATGGGAACACGATCAGTGTGCAAACACAGGGCGACAACCACCACGCGACACTCCAACGCGCCACCGTCGACGAGAACGCGAGGTTCGAGAGTAAGGCCAGTTGCAGAAAGCGGCCAGCGAGGCGCCTGAGGATCATGTTCCGACTAACCGGGGACCGCGCGACTCGCGCGCCACGATGCACGAGGACTCTTGAAAGGTACTGCAGCGGGAGAGGTTAACCGACCGACTGGCCCGTGTAACTAGCGTTCCGCGCCAGCGACACGTGTTGGGCCCCCTTCTGCCGCGGTTGACGCTAGGGATCACTGCGATCGCGAGCATCCTCTTACTGCGACGGCGCACAATGAACCACGAAGCTACTGAAACTGGCCAAAAATTAAAAAGTACGGGGATTTTTATAAATTTTGGTTATGTTCTGTTTTCGGAGTTACTGATTCCGAATCTAGGGTCAAAACTTTAAAATTCGAGTTATCAAATCCAATATGGTGGATTAAAGTCGAAAATCAATTCTGGGAATGAGGGATTTGTATAAACGATGGTTATATCCCATTTTTTGGGTCGCTAATTCCAAATCTAATGTCAAAATTTTTGAAATCTTAATAATGGATCCAATATTGCTGTTTAAAATTTGAAAATTTTTTGTGTTTGCATAAAGATGATTCCCTCTGTTTCTTCCGCCACGACGTAGCGATTTGAACAGTGAGGTTATGGAGGAAGTCGAAATGAGCGATTTTCGATTTCTCGGATCGAATTTGGGAAATTTTTTAGAAAGCTTTGCTGCAATAAGGATGTAACATATTATATGTAATTATGTATTATATATCGTCTATTATCTAGCCGCACTTTAGCTGCCATAATAATTATGATAAACAATTAAATGATTATAAAATTATATACAGGGTGTCCGATTTGAAATGTCGGATTCAATTACTTCCTGAACTATAATTCGTTTCAAAAAATATTTCAGATGAAACTTGCTCTATTTTAAGGGAGGTATTTTATGATAGTCATAAATTTTTTCCAGGTGAACGTGCTTCCGAGATTTCAAGGTGACTTTGCTTTTTTTAATGAAACCTTATATTCTTTTTTATCTAAACGGATAGCTTATTTCAAGATGAATTCATTCACCTACAATACTTTAGTCTCTGAAACTTTTCAACTGGAACATCCTGTATATAATTTTATACTTATTTAATTGCTTACTATAATTATTTTTTATAATTATAGTTATTGATATAATTTAGTAATTATTTAGTTTCCTGGTTTTACTGCATACATATTGATTATTATTTAAATAATCTTTCTCTTACTAGCTTCAACAGTTTTGATAGTCGGTATAGTAAATTTGGTAGAAAATATAGTAAACTATTGGAAGTAACGAACTATTGGAAATTTTTATATTATATGAAATATATAAATAAATATATAAATTTTTAGTAATGTTATTTTTTGTTGCATATTGCATTTGTCCTAATAAGTGAAAATATTACACGTATATGGCAAAATTTAACTGCACAGGGCCAATATTATATTATCAGTGTATACTATACCATATATCACAGGTTAGTTCTAGTGTCTTAACTAGGATAATCCTAGTGCTAAAGTTGCGGGTTGGAAGTTCAGTTAGAGCATAACGGGTAAAGGAATAGGCTGCTGCAAAAGTAAGTTGGGTATCTTTGGTGGTAATTAAAGGTTGGTTAGAAGGTAATTTTGAAATTCTCGAAACTTGAATACGAAGCTTTGTAAGGCTTCCAAGCTCTCGAAACTTTTGGAACTTGAATACGAAATTTCGTAAGTTTTCGGAACGTTCCAAACTCTCGAAAGTCCAAGTGCGAATTTTATTTTCTAATAAGAGGAATATTTTTTCTCAAGAACTCAAATCGGGCCACAATTTTTCCATCAATTTTTGCATCGATACTTTAATATATTCCTTTATCATAGTATATGCGAATAAATTTTTTCAAAGATTATTTGAGTAATTTCATCGAATTTGAATATTTTTTATTACTGTTTCAAAATTTAATAATAACGAGAAAGCGAAAAAGTATTTTAAATTATTTTCTTTCACTTCTCCTATAATTTGACACGAATTGTATTCAGAAATTTTGTATTCCTTCATCCCATTTTCGAGTAATAATTTACTAATTCGCTATAAATGGTAATTTAATTTCCATTTAATTATGCTTTCTGCAGCTTCGACCCTTTTTAATATATTCAAATTTTCGTTTCTTTCTAAAGGTTTTTACATTATCAATATCATAAATAATTTGTTATCTAGCTAATGGATAGTAAATTTCAAAATTTTTTTTAACAAAATATAAAATTCGGACAATTTTGTTATCAAACAAATAAATTCTTCGAAAACTATATTTTTTCCTAGTTTCATGCTCTTCGAACTTTATATTTATTATATTTTTATATTATATCATCGTTTATCTAACATTCCATGAATAAATTGTGAAGATAAAATAACATTCGTCATTGTAATTTAATTATCCTTGCAAAAATATTACACTAATTTGGAAATTTATTTAATTACTGTTTTTAATTGTATTTTTTAGACTATGATTAGATTTGAACGTAACTTCAATCATTTTAAAAATTTTATTTAGTATTTTATTCATTCAGCATTTATTTTTTTAATCTCAGAGATTGGCTATATTAATTAATATCTTCCACTCGTATTTAATTGTTTCAAATATTTACCGTTCACTGCAACACAAATCACGAACCGCCATGTTTGCGATCTTTCGACATTTTAATCCATCTTGATCGGAATTTAAATCACGAAACTTGTTCGCTAATTTTCCAGAAGCTGTACTGTATATTCTTTCAATTTGGTCCACCATTCTTTTTCAATCTTCCCTTAATCCCGTTTATTGTGTAAGGTATTCTAATTAGGATACGCCTTGGAAGTTTTTCAATCTTTTTCAATTCTCGTCGTTGAAAATTGATCCTGATGCTTCGAAAATACTTTCTACGTAGGCACAGTTCGAAATTAGGTATTATTTCATTTGATCCATAAATTGCACTTTTCATATAATAATAATAATAATAATAATAATAATAATATAATA
>NW_016909918.1:1109156-1125277 GCF_001483705.2 Eufriesea mexicana
TTTACCGTTCACTGCAACACAAATCACGAACCGCCATGTTTGCGATCTTTCGACATTTTAATCCATCTTGATCGGAATTTAAATCACGAAACTTGTTCGCTAATTTTCCAGAAGCTGTACTGTATATTCTTTCAATTTGGTCCACCATTCTTTTTCAATCTTCCCTTAATCCCGTTTATTGTGTAAGGTATTCTAATTAGGATACGCCTTGGAAGTTTTTCAATCTTTTTCAATTCTCGTCGTTGAAAATTGATCCTGATGCTTCGAAAATACTTTCTACGTAGGCACAGTTCGAAATTAGGTATTATTTCATTTGATCCATAAATTGCACTTTTCATATAATAATAATAATAATAATAATAATAATAATATAATAATAATAATTTTTATTTCTAACTAGAGATTCTAGGAATCAAAAGAATTGGGAAATAATATCTAATAGTTTTATTTATCATTTAAAAGTATTAGGTGAAGTAAAAGGTAATCCATTATTTTTGCATGAAATTGAATGCAAAAATAATGGATTTCTTTTTATAAATACAAATACTGGAATATTCAGGTGGTAGCCAACATTGTTAATTTATTTCGTCTTTCATTATATTAGGTGTAGTAAAAGGAAATCCATTATTTTTGCATGAAAATAGTGGATTTCTTTTTACTTCACCTAATATATTAATTTTTCGATGGTAAGTGGATAGTTTTAAAACTATTTATAAGCTTGCACTTTCCAACGACTATTATTCGTCACTAATCTCTTATTACTAATTAAAAATCAGGAAATTCTAAGACATTGGAAAGTAGCATCCAATAATTTTATATTTGAAATTATAATTTTTCAATTTCAATAGCACTACAAAATTGTTCGAAATATCAATAAATAAACGACTATTTGCAAAATTGTTTTATCCTACAATTATTATTCGCCACTGATTTGTCATTATTCGATTAGAAATAGGAAGAATGTGTGGAATTGAAGAATTACGTATAAAGATTTTATCAATTATTTGGAAATGTAATTATCTGGTAACGAGTAGAGAATCTTACTGCCTTTTACAAAGTTCTCCAAAATATCAAGAAACAAATGGCACAGAACATTCGTATACCACGATTAAGAGGAATTCCTGCCTTGAAACTGGAAACTGAAAGAGCAGGAAAGATTCAAATTTCACAAAGTTGCGACATAGTTTGTCAGCATCCGTTTACAAAGGCAAACACGCCAAATAGCTTTCCGATATTTTTGATCCACCGATATATCTCGGCTAAAATATTGGAAAACTTTATCGCCAGCATCGTAGTTCGGTAAATAATGTAGAGTTTCGGAATACGATTTTCGCGACTCTTCTGGAATTTCCATGAAAACAACTTCGCCATATAACGAGCACACGAATTTTTTATACCTCGTATTCCATACGAAATCCCACATCTCAGTGATACTGAAAATATTTGAAAAACGAGATATTTATATTATTTGTATTATAAAAGATTCCTAAGCTCGAGTACCTTAATTTAAATCCATACCATATTCTAAATCAGATATTCTATGTAATTATTAAATTATTAAATATTTATTAAATATTTACTAAATATCAAGTATAACTGGAATAAATATTTTGAATTAAATATTTTCATATTTCTAAATTGAATAGGTAACACTTGTGCGAAAGGAATAATTAATTGGTGCTCATAAAATGAGTAATTCATTTCCTGTTGCATGATTTATACAAGAGGAATAATAATGTAAAATTTATGCCAGATGTAATCGATATCAAGCAAGGAAATATTGTATTCTAGATTCGATCTTAAGCACAGTTCTTATGTATTTGCATGTTCATTTCTTTGCATTTTATTATTGTATAATAATAGATGAAATATCGTATGTAAAGGTAAAATTATTTTTATTAATTTAAAACACAATATTTTATTAAAATCTCAATTTAAAAATTCAAATTTTAGAAAAATTTATAATAATGTAATTTACCACAATTTATAGTAATATAAAAATTTGGATTTCATTAAATTTTTGATATGTTGCGAAATAAATTAATGTTTAAAAAGAATAATATAAAAGGAATATATAAAATTAGAAAGTTCAGAGAAATTTAATTTAAAAAAATTAATATAGAGATTTTGGAAATAAATACATAAATTTGTATTTTTTATTGTATTATAATTGTATCCTGTTTAATTCACAAAATATTTATTTTCGTAACAATAGAAAATAGTGGAAAAGAAGAGAATTAAACTTTTTGATATTCTTTTTTAATTTTTTTTTTATTTTTATTATTTTTTATTAATTACTGTTAATTATTGTTATTATTTTTTTAATTATGAATATAATTAGTTGTGTATTTTAGTATAGGCCATGCTAGTTTTTGCATCATTTATTTAAAACACATCTACATTCGACAGAATTTGTATGATTTAACATTGACTGGGATTAAAACGTTTTTTAAAAATGATAAATACGAATGGACTATTTCATACTTATCGAGTGTTGTAAAAACAGGAAAAAAAGTTTCGTTGGTAATAATGTTTCCTACCAGCAATTAATTACCGAACACGACCTCTATATGCAGGCCAGTCATGCGCAGATCTGTGGTCGTTGAATATTTCTTTTTCGATATGGCCACCGAAAGGTTTTATCGAAAACAAAATTAAAGAACGAAAAATCTACACGGACGGAATTACTGAGAGTGACCATCGTGCATTGGTAATTTGGTAAGTCAAGCTTACTTTTTTTATCTCGTTACTATCAGAGGTTACAATTTAAGCGTAAATTTGCCGAAAAAATAAAAAGACACCAGTATGAAAGGGAAGATTAATTAAAAATCAAGAGATCGCCATTCGGCTATGATCGCTTGGTTGCCAAAGATTAACGACGCGACTGAAATCAATTTACAATATTTTTATGGATGATAATCGGTCGAATAACCTTTTGGTTACGCGTATTACAGGTTGTTCCGTAATTTTCACCATGATTTTGTTACTCCTATTATGTTATTAGCAGCATAATTTATTTAAGCAAGCACCGCTTAATAAAAAGACACGTTGTTTATATAAGTCTCGTTTATTCTCCTGTTACAATGAAACTCACAGCATTATTCGTATTAGCTGTGTTGATTCTATATATAACATGATTTTATTTCAACCTAAATGGCTATGTTTTTCTCTTTTTATTATAAATCGCAAAGTTATTTTAAGCCATAACTTTGTGTGATATTAGTGTCTTTATATGGTGCACTTTGTTTAATGTTTTGTGGTACTTGTGCATCCTGGAAACATTATTGGAAATATGAGGTTTCCTTTTTATCGGTAAGTAGCTGGAGATTAATTCTTATACTCCAGCAAACCGTAGTAATAGTAATACTAATAAGAATGATAATAATAATAATAATAGTGTTTATAATAATACTATAAATTAGTTCTTATATCGAAGAACAAATCAACTTTAATGTCAGTTCCTTTAGGAGCCCAATTACTCTTTAGAGTTGTTAGCCTAAATGTGTAAGTACATATAATAAAATTGATTTATTTTATAAAGTGCGTTATAACAACTCATTTAAAGCATATTTTAAAACTTGTGTTGTATTTTGTGTTGCTGAAACTATCTGTTCAGCAATGTGTTACGACACATAGTATAAGCATTTAGCATTAAGCTGTTTGCTTTTAAATGCAAAGTTATACTAAGTTTTTAATTTAATATAAAATTAAACGTATCAATGGAAACTTCACATTTAAATAATGTTATATGTGTATATAAATTGTTTAAATATGATAGTATATACAACATTAAATGGGTAAGTATAGTTCTTTAAAATTTGTAGCTTTACTATAATAAACTTTGAGAAAAAGAAATATCATACATGATTAAATCAAATTGCTGCTGCAGGGTTGGCTTGTAAAATAATGTTATTATTCTAAATAATTTCTACAAATATTAATGAACATTATCTATATATGTTACTTCTAAATTCTTAATTTCTTTCAGATTAACTATATATTTATTTTCAGTTTATTATTCGCGATTAATCAGGAGTTTATTTTTCTGTAGCATTAACTTATATACTTCATAATTATCTATTAGTTTGTAACTTTTACTAATTCTTATCGTTTTCTGCCAGCCCTAATGCTGCATTGTTATTGTACTGAAACATCATAGCACTTTTGTGTTTTCAGAAAACGTGGTGAGAATTTTTCATAGACGTGGGTCAACCATGCAAAACTTTGACGATCTCGACATAGAGGGACGCAATCCCTCTCATTTATCAGAAGCAGATAAAGAGAAGGTAATGCACAGTAGAAATTGTTTGTAAAAAATGTTGTTATTTATAACTGATACTGAAAGAAACTGTTTATAAACAGAGTCAGAATTTTAAATATATTACAATACACATTTGTCAAAATTAAATACAAACATATGTTATTTTAAATTACTATACTAATCCATAATTATATACTATGCAAAACAAAATTTACCAAGGAAATCCGTGTTTTTGTATTAAAGAAACTTATATTAATTTTACATTCAAATTATCGTTATATTCTTATATTCTGTGATCTATTCTTGAAATGACAGTTATCTGTCAATTTTATGAAATATTTGTATTTCACAGGAAGAATATGATCGAAAGCGTTTAATGAGGAGCAGTGTCACTGCTGAAGATGGCACGCTCAGACCTGTGTATTCTGAAACAGAAGATGGTGATATATGGTGTCATATATGTAATATTGCTCTGTTTGGAGCTCATAAGTTACTAAATCATAATATGTGTAATCGTCACAAAATGAAATTAAATGAATGGCCATATCCAGTTTTATTATGGTCCAAACGTTCAGATATTGTGAAAACAGCTCCACCTGTACAGTCAACTGCCATTGGTGATGGTCTGGCCCCTGGAGAACCAGTACCACCTGGCATGGAAGATCAAATAACTAGAACAACAACGATTCAGATGAGTCTGGATCGACACAGAAGTTCTCCACTCGTTGGTCTTGAATATCTGCTTGAACTGGTTGATAATGATTCTTGTGAACCCAGTTATACATGTGTTTTGTGTGATAAACGAGGTGATCCTCGCACTGTTATGGCTCACATTACCAGTTATAACCACAGAATAACTTATCTAAATAGACATTTCCCAACAATATCGCGAGCAATTACGGAATTACCGCGTACTCCGAATTATAAGCGTGGAGCTAATGAAATATCTGTGTTAGTGGCTAAGAAGATTGAAGAGCGATTTGGAAGATTACAACCGCAGTTGGTAGACAAGAATCAATTTGAAAAGAATAAAATGCAATATATCAAACGGGTCTATCAGGATTACCACTTTAGGTAAGTCATAATATTTTTCTTTTCACGTTTCCGATTTTTTATACTGTTGAGCACAAACGAATTGAGCACTTCGGTTCGCGATGTTTTACGAAAGTTTATGGACGTGATTCGACGAGGTGCGCGCTAATGACTTTCGTAATTTAATTTACCTTTCCTTAAAATCAATGGCTGTTTCCTACGTGCAGGGAAACGCCAGAGTTAACATTTATGGATGTTTACGATGTGCGATGGGTAACAAACTTTGAAGAGAAGATGGCAGAAATGACTGGTAATAGTAGTACAAAGAAAGGTGAGTATACAATAATTTATATTTTTAATTTACAATATTTATGGTTTTGGAAGTATTTATTCATTCATTCAATAATCTTGTATTAAGATTCTCAACCTATCGATGAGAAGCAAGACGATAAACATAAAAGTGAAGACAAGAAAAATGAAAAATCATCACCGAAGAAAACAGATTCAAAGACAGATACTACAAAATCGTAAGTTAATACTTACCCTGAATTATTAACTTTGTATATAACATTTTAATTTGGCAGAATTCATTTAATACCTTTACCATTGCTTACTTTCTATTATCTTTTCCATTTAAATAAATTTGGCAAATAATGATAATTAAGAAATAATACAAATACATCGAATATAATCCTATCCCTTCCTTCGTTAATAAATTGCCGGAAATCAAACATTAAATTAATGTTTTATCTTCTTTTAGGGGTTTCAAGATTCGTATTCTCACGAGGGATAAATTAAATATCCGTAAACCCCTAGATAAAGACGAAGAAAACGTGAAAAAGTCCCCCAAACGTCCCTCTGACGAAACAAAATCTCTCTCGTCACTTTCAAGCATATCGAGTAGCCCATCGCCATCGCGTTCGAGGTCACGATCACCTATCCGTAGTCGTAAGGCCAGTTCAGTAGATAAGAGTGGTAAATATCGTAGTAAATCGCGATATTCGCGGGATCGTACCCGTTCTCGTACTCGTTCGCGTTCACGTTCTCCGGAACCACTTAGAGAGCGAGATAAATGGGATAAATATCGAGAACAAATTCGACGCGCCGAAGAAACACTTGATCGCGCGTTAAAGTTTCATGAGAAAAATCCAGAAAAGCATCCGTCTTATCCTGACGAATGGAAAAAGTTTTGGAACAGACGGTATAAAGAATTGCAAGCTGAAGGCAAAGATCCAAGTAAACATGATTTTAAGCCGGAGTGGATCGAGTTCTGGAACAAACGAATGCGTGAAATTCATAACGAACAGTTACAACAGCGAAAAGAAGAAATCAGGAAACGATTAGAATTGCCGGAAGATAAACCACCAGAAAAATGGATTCCGTCAAATAGGCGTGATAGATCGCCCAAGAGAAGTCGCCATCGTGTAGAAAGCGATGATGAGGTGGAATATGTTGGTACAAAAACAATTAAGACGGATTATTATGATCGTCATGATATGAGGGAACGTGATTATGCGTATTCTTCGTACATGCGTGGAAGAGGAAGTATGTACAGAAGTAGTTATTATCCTCGGGGTATTCCGCCTCGCACAAGATCGATACATTACGCGACACCATACCCGGTAAAAGATAAGTCACCGAGTCCTATACCAGATGAAGTATTGAGTGAAGACTTAGAAGTTGTTGGTTTACTGCGATTACTTACGGCACTGGAGGGTCAATTAGGCTCTCTTGGTCCGAAAATAGTATCCCTCCTTTCAAAAGCATTAGCAGCAGAAAAGGCGAAACCTAATTCTGCCGAAGAGTTATTATACGATGAAGAAGTGAGTGTACTGTTTGAAACGGTTAAGGAAAAGTTAAAAGGTCAGTTATTTGCGGGCATGATAGAAAAAATGGCTATAACGCCAACGAAATCCGCGATACAAAATATTGCTCAATTGCTGCATAAGGCAGCGGAGAACAAAAAGAAAATGGAAGAGGAGAAAAAGAAGAAGCGGGAATTGGAAGCTGCGAGGTCGACGAGTTACATACCTAGAACGGTGTATCCGAGGCCAGTCGAGATAATTACACCTGCAATTAAATCCGAACCCGTTAGTGTACCTGGTGTTGGTACAGTAGACAAAGTCGCCATAGCTCAACAAATAGCAGCTGCTTTAGTAGCACAAGGTAGATCTAATGTATCGCAAGAAGAATTAGAAACTCTAATTAATGCCGTTGTTGGAATGGCCGAGGCATCTAAAAACTCGGATAAGCCAGTAACAACTGCGGATTTTGTTAAAGGGCTATCAAGTGGCAATAATTCCCTTCCTCAGGCTACAACGCCTGCACCCGCGACTTCGACAATAGTAGATACAGTTGAACGCCAAACTTCTAGAATGGAGAGTTTGTCAGATACAGACTTGAAGTCACTTTTACAAAATTTCAAAGACTTAAGTACTCAGGAACAACATGGACTTATTAATTTCTTAAAGAAGTTAGAGATAACTGATCCAGTTCGAGTAGAAAAATTAAGAGCATTTGTCAATTTGGGCACGACGTCAATAGCGACGTCAACACCCAAAATCAAGTCTCCAACACCAGAAAAAATGGAAACTATTACCAAGTCAAATAGAAGTATTTCACCGTTCTCCGGGCGCAAGGGAAATCAAAATCTTGTAGAGGAGGAAGATAAATGGAAACCTAAGATAGATATGTTTGCAAATGATGACGAAGAGGAACAGACAAAGAATGACAATGAGGAGAAACAGAAAACGAAATTAGATCTATCGGATGACGATGACGATTATACGTTTGAAGATATATATAAAGCAGCAGACAAAAATGTCAACGAAAATGAGAAAGCGAAGAAGAAATCACGAGCATTTTCGAAATCGATGTCAAATTCACCGAGATCATGGACGCGCTCTCATTCTCGTTCGAGATCGCGCTCTCCCGTACGATCAAAAGAACTGACGAAAACTAATGATCCAAATGCGATTTTAAACGAGACCAAACGATTAATAGCTAATATAATGGGCGATCTTCCAAATAAATACGTGCCAAAATCGCATTTGCAGCTTGGAAATGAAAGTACTGATCAAAATATGACAAAATCAGTAGACCCAATGACTAATACGTCAACAGCTTCAGTGTCGAACTTTTATAATCAAGATTATGTTCAAAATAATCAATCTTGCTCCCGTCCACAAGGACCTCCTTTAAGTTATCCAAATATGTCCAATCAACAGTTTTCAAATTATCCTCAACAAGTTTATAGTGGTAATCAGGGTTACATGGACAATAGTTATAATTACCAAGGTTACGGTGGTCTAGGAAATCAGGGTCAATACAGTGGACCGTCCATGACATCGAATCAATATCCGACTCAACAAAATTACGATGGATCAGCTTATGCTGGACCACCCACAGGTCATTCTTCTAGTTATTCACAGCAACAACCACAGCAATATGGAAATTACGTGCAACAACAGCGTTTCTATTAAAGTGACATTCAACTTAAGGATCGCTCAGAATATATGGAACTTTTACATAATTGTAAACTATTTGCAATTGTTATGGGACTAGTTTTTACCTTAGACACTGTGCTAGTGTCTAGTGGGAATGTTTCAATGTTACTAGTTCAAGAATCTTAATTGAGGTATAGAAATGACCAGGATTCTGTCTAATTTCTAATTTAATTCAAATAATATTGTAAATACGTTTTAACATCCGTTATAAATAGTGATGACTTTCTCACTACTATGTTACATAAGGACTATCCTGATCATTTCTATGAGAAAGAAAAAAAAGTTGAAAATACGCTTATTTCATTGTCACAGGACTTCCCGATAAAAAGTTTATTTCCCTGTCGTTTTTTATACGTTTATAATCGCGCGTCTTGCCTCGTCGTTCACGAGAAATTGAAATACGCAAAGGAAATGTTGAAATTTTTCTCAAAGTGCGCATAGGCGTGGAGTGAATGTGGATTTTCTAACGATGGAGTGTTTAAAAAATAAAAAAAATGAAAGATGGTTATCACCGGGACGAAAGTAAGTAAAGAAAAAAAGAAAAAAAAAAAAGAAACTTGAAACGAGAAAACGACTTTACTCTCAATTACAGTTTGTAATAATATATTTTAATTAAATTTTATTAATCGGTGTTACGTTCATCATCTTTATAATTTAGCAGTTTCAGATACGTGTGATAAAATGTCAAAGGAGTCGAAAGTAACGATGTTATTTTTACAAGCACTTTTAATGTTTAAAGAAATATATATATATATAATAGCAAGAATAACTATGTGTAATTTTTCAATAAAAAAAAAGTTGTAAAAGAGCATTAGAGTAAACGAGTAAACAATAACCTTCGTTTGTAAATATTTTTAAGCGTGTAAGTTTTTTCATGTCTCCGTGAAACTACAAAGATACAAAGGAACATGTTTTCTTAATACTCGATAATAGTACTAATAAAATTATCCATAAGTTTAACTGTATAAAGAAGGAAAAAACACATAAACAAACTATATTTCATCTTATGTCTCGTAATTTCCATTCTAACAAATGTTACAAAAAGAAGGAAAACAAAAACTATGCAACACATACACGAATAATCCAGTCTTCAAAAACGAGTAGGAATCTGACTTGGACACGATAATTATTTTATATTTTATTAATGCAATAATGAAATAATCGATATATTAATACCATGTGGCTGCACAGTGCACATTGACTAGAGAATTATAAAGATTTTTAGCTATTTCGCGCTTATTGATACACACAGAATACCATGTGTCGTATCACAACGAATCATATAATTATATATATATATATATATAAATTAATCAAACAAAGCTCACGATGCGGTTCGTACAATATTTACACGTTTCTTTACAGACTTTACTGGAACGTATTAAAAATTTCCTACTTCGGCACGAGACCTCTCGTCTTTGGATAAACCGGCGCTGGAATCTGTTGTACCTTCCCAACACTTTTAGGTCGTATTTTCGCAGATTGTAAACGTGGTTTCGATTTAAGCTTCGCACTAGACGCATCCACGTCGATGTCCCCTTCGTCCCGCAGCGCTTCCTCGAGAACAGCTTGAATCGTAGGTGCAATAGCAGGCCCCTGATAGTCCAGCGTTGTTCTGGCTGGCATATCTAGGTCTAGGTTCAATACATTTTCACCCGCATAACGACAACCCCTTTCCATAGCTAGGGCAATTCGTGCATATTCTGAAACTGGCCTACGGGCACCAGGAATCGACGTAGGCCTCTTTATCATGTCTATACTGGATGGTTCCGGCTCTTTCACTATCCAGGAGTCTTCCTCCTCGTCAAGGTGAATCCTCGATAGAATTTTATTTTTCTCCTCCTCTGGAATGAAATTTTCTATTATGAGGTACTTCAGCTTCAACTCCTTCATTAGCTCGTGTTGGGTTTGCTCTAAGTCTCTCCTGTCCCTGTTAAAATCGTTAGTAACGTCTTCGAGTTCTTGTTTGAGAACCTGTAACTTATTAAAACATTTCCTGAGTTTCCTCGATTTCACATCCACTTCTTGTTGCAAGTTCGAATAGGTTTCTTTCACGCCTAACATTGTCAGCTCCTCGTCTTCGAGTTTCTGCTGCATTTCGACCTCTCGCTTCTTCCTCTCGGCAATTTCAGCCGCCTTCTGTTCCAGCGCCCTCTGTTGCTCGTTAGTATGGTCGATTATGTTCTTACCTCCACAAAGCATCTTACTCTCCAGGTCCTTTATTCTCATTATAAGCGTCTCCGTCTCTTGCTTCTCGGCTCTCAATTGCTCCGCGATTAATTTCTTATCCGTCTCTATCTTATTATCTTCGCCTCGGCTGTCCTCCGCCTCAGACTCCGAATCTACGGCTTCGTCTCCTTTCTTCTTCTTCGACTTCTTCTTTCGCTTCACCACCGTACCCTTCTGGGCCAATTTCTCTTTCAATCGGCCAATCTCTTCCTGATACTGTCTCAATAACGCATCCTTCGGATCTTCGTTTATCCTTGGCTTGTTCTTAATATTCTTGGCCCGATTCGCATACCGCAACGTGGTCAAGGTCTCGTCGTAATTGTAACTCGCCGGCCCAATGTTGGCAACCATGATGGTCTTGGAGTTACCGCCTAGAGAGTCCTGCAGTAGTCGCGTTAATTTAGAATCTCTGTACGGCACGTGCGTGGTTTTCCCGTCGACCAAGGCCGAAATTACGTTTCCTAATGCTGACAAGCTTAAATTGATCTTACTCGCTTCCTTAAGCCTCTCGCCAGAGGCCCCAGTTTTGCTCTGCCTTTCACTACCCGCGAGATCGACCAGGTTCAAACGGCCGACCCTGATTCCGCCGCTATCGCCGATCGATCCCATTTCAATGGTAATCAAAAATATCGCGTGCGACCTAGAGCTATGCTCGTTCATATTCGTCGCGCCTATGGTTCTATTCTGGTTTCCAGTGTTCATCAACTGTTGAATTTCCGCGGCACTCTTGCACACAGACGTGGACAGGTCCTTGACGAATACACCAGTGTCCGGTTTTTCTTTCAACTCGAATCTCAGGCTCTGATCAGGCTGCAAAAGGTCACGAATCTCTTCCTGGTATATCTCGAGGTAACTGGCTCGCACCAAGTACTGCATGTTCTCCGATCTACCTATGTGATTAAAAATATGCTCGAACGAGCGTGGAATTACGCCACGTCTCTCGTGGTCGTTCTTCAGGCCTTCCATGGTATACGTTTTTCCAGTACCGGTTTGTCCGTACGCGAAGATAGTGCCATTGAAACCGTCCAAGACCGAAGACACCAACGGCCTGACCGTCTCCTCGTAGAGATCTTGCTGGCTAGAATTCCAGTCGTAGACCGCATCGAATGTAAAGACTTTCACATTGTCGCTGGACGGATCGTCCCGCGGATGACGAATCTCGACCACTCCCCTCGACGGGTGCACGTCGACCACGCGCGTGTAACCACGGGTCAGTTCTTTCTCGTCCATCGGTCTGCAACGCACGACCACCTGGACGCACTGGGTCACAACGTCCGCTGAGCCGCTCGACTTCATGCTCTTCTTTTTCCAGGTTTTCAGCTGGTTGTCCGACTTATCCATGTCGATGGCCGATGCTTTACCTGTGCAACGAGAGAAACGCAACGGTGAGCCGAGACACTCAATCCGGACTCAAGCACGCACATCTGCTTCGCAAAATCAATAATCTGCCCCTTGTAAAAATTGTGAAATAATCATGTGGTAAAAGTAATCGCTGGTTTCGCAAAGAGACACGGCGGTTATGGTGCTTGTAAATAAATAAAAGTTCTATGGAAGAAACGTGTGACGTCTCCTTTGTTTAATTAGTACGGTTGTACTTCTTAATAATTGTTGCTGTTAATGGAGAAGTGACGAACAAGACGCCGGTTGACGTAACTGTTTGTACTTGAGTGACTTTTCATGTGTAGGATGTACCGTGTAGGATCCGTTGCATGGTCATTGATTAATCGAAACATGATTGTTTTATTCTCGAGGAAACCTGTCCTTCTTCGTTAACCACAACAAGCGCGGGGGAAAGGGGATTCAGGCATACTATACTGATTCTTAATAATCAATTACATAGAGAAATCGTTAGAAGAAATTTCGTGGGATTGCTGGTACAAATTTTCTACGTTTAACGGAAAACTTTCTTGATTTTACATTTTAAATATTTTTCGAATATATGTTCTGTCACCTTTAACGTTAGGAGGAAAAAAAAAAAGAGACAAAAAAAAACGAAAGTTCGACGTGTAAATCTTAACCAAACATGATGTGACATACTAAATGTTACGGGCATGTATTTTTCTATAATTTCACTTACCTTTTCAAGCTATCAAACACGACAAGCACACGGAATGTAAGAAACGTTACTATAAAGGAACGATGATTTTTCGTCGTATCCGCATGTTACCCTTCCCTGCAAAGTATTGATCCATTGTTTGCTTTCTAGCATTTACACTGTCAACACGCGCTCTTTTGATTTCCACTTATTCTAACGGTTCTAATTCGTCAGTTGCTAGAAGTCCCCGCTTTAATTACAGCTCAGAAACGCAGAAACTACAGAAACAAATGTAAAAACAACCGTATCATATTTTGACAGTAAAAAAACCACTACAGTCTAGCGTGCGCAATGAAGTTCCCTTACTCGTTTCCACGGTCTTACTGAATCGATCTCTCGTTTAACCATTGGATATGTTCCTCGAGATAGTCGTGTTAAAGTTGGTTACGCGAGTTCATAATAGGAAATTTACTTTATCGACAACTCGAATTTTTAATTTTTGTTGAATTTGGAATATTGGACTAATGCTGACGTTATGTATTTAGCTGAAATTGAATTAATGTAATAGAAAAGAATTTTATTTAAAAAAATTATTTTTTTCTTTTTAATTTTTTTAACATATTTAGAAATTCTTTTTAATAGCAACAATATAGATTATTGAATATGACATTGAAGTATTTATTTTATTATATTAAGTAATATATTTTTGCAACATAATTTACATTTAAGTTGGTTTATATACTTCAGGTTGTTTTTTTTATACGTAATAGCATATTTAAATTTATGAACTAAAATTGCAATGTTGAAATAAGTATCATTTTTTATGACGTTTACTATGTTCATGATTATGTAAATTTCATAAATTTGAAACTATCAACTAAATATTACGTGTTAATCATCTGTAACAGGAAGTAGCTTTACATTTCATTAAGCAAATTAAAAAAAATAAACGATAAAATAAACATACTTTTTATTTATATGATTGCTCTTTAATATGTTAGAATGTTCTAGTGAATAATACTTCATTCTAAATTATAAATATTTTTATATAATTTTGTATTTCTTAACTGAAAAACGTAATTGAAATTATATATATTTTGTCAAAGAATTATTACATTATATATAATAAATATTTTATATTTTCGAAATATTAAATAAATTTTATGGAAAGTTAACTTTCAATAAAAATATTATTTTTGTCTCCAACAACAAATTTTTGATTAAGGAAATGACGTTACGCTGCGTGGCTAGTTTCGTGGCGTGCAAGTCACCTTCTCGAAAGGGTGCTGTGACAGTATTATTTATTAGAAACGTTACAACCTTTAATTAATAACTGAAATCAATGTCGAAAATTTGGAAGTGTTTTATATAAATTTACAGTGAAGTTAGTGTATTATAATTAAATTGATAAAAACAATAATTTTTTGTATAAAATCGTCGATGAAATCTTTTCCAATTACTTGATACTTTATCGTAAAAACATTAATTTTTTAAGTTACTTTTATATAGTGATCTTAAATAGTACATTACTTAAAATTACATATTTCGAATAATTTTAATATAGAATTACCTATGTATCTATTACAATTTACTAATTTAAGCATTTAACTGTTATTTTTTTTGTTCCAGACAAAATGAAATTGTGGTTAGTTATAATTCATATCATTTTGGTTGCAACCAATATATGGGTCACAGCACATTTTCACGAAGAATTACCTGAAGACAATGAATTTGCAGAGTTTGAAGATTTTGAGGAAGAGAAGCCAACTCAAACAATCAACGACCGTAATACTGAACATGTCAAAGAATCACATGATAATCAAGATTTTGAAGAAGAAGATGTTTTAATTGTTGATGGTGATAGTGAATTTGATCACTTCCAAGATGAAGAAGAATTTGAAGGATTAGATTCAGCTGGAGGAAATACAGGGCCAAAAAGTGATGAACCATCTACTTTAACAATTACAAAAATACCACTTCATTTACGTGCAAGATGGGACAGTTTTTACTTAGAAATACTAATGATCATTGGATTATTAGTATATTTCATCAATTATGTAGCAGGGCGTTCCAGAAATGCTCGTGTAGCGGAGATGTGGCTTATAGAACATAAGCAGCTACTGCTAGATAATTTTTCTCTTGTTGGTGATACGGGAAAATCAAATGAAGATATGTCTGAAAATGGTTTGGTAAAAGAAAGTCAATCACAGTATAGTTTATATTGTTCAGGAAGAATTGGATGTGATTCCATGTTAATTGAATTAAAATTAATTAAAAGACAAGATTTAGTTGCAGTATTAGCACAGCTTGTTAGACCTCAAAATGATCAAGCTCATATACGCGTAGAATTAGCAAAAGATGAAACAGACAATTTTGTGTTAGCAATAGCTACAAAACGGACTGCAATGCATTTAGTACGTGATATGGCTGATATTAGTGTTTATTGTCCAGAGAAGAGACCAGGAGAAAAATTTGGTCTTCCATCAGGTTTTTATGTAATGTCTGAAATTGCTGAAGTAGCATCAGCTATTTTAGATAGAAGAATTTTACAAGCATTTTCAAAATTTGCACCATATTTAGATTATATACATATTAGTGATCAATTTAGTGGTCCAAAACAACAAGAGTAAGTAATGAATATATTTTGCTATAGAAATAAATATTTTCTTATTATTTATGTATTGTGATATTTTATTTTTAATTTTACTTTAGAGATACAACTCAATTAACAATGCCTGAAGTAAAAAGAGTTTTACTTGTTGGACTTAATATAAGTATTAAAGGACGTACTACTAATGCAGAAGGTCAAGAAAAATTGAAACTCCTTCTACAACTAACCTTCTACTTATTAGATAAATTACGTCGTTTTAAATTATCTAAAGAGGTTTGAATATACATTTTTCTTTTTAATTACGTTACTATTTTAATATTTGTTCTTAGCTTACATTAAGTCTTTATCCTATTTAGGGTAAAAGTAAAGCAGATAAGAATAGATTAAGGGTAGAAGAAGCATTCTTAAAAACAAGTCATGCAGCTAGAGCTGAAGCAGCTGCGCAGC
>NW_016909918.1:1125472-1287536 GCF_001483705.2 Eufriesea mexicana
TAGAGCCGAAAAAGAACGTATACTACAAGAAGAAGATCCTGATAAACAAAGAAAATGGGAAGAAAAAGAGCAACGAAGACTCGCAAAAAAACGGGCACCCAGAATGAAGCAGCTTAAGGTGAAAGCATTATGACGAAGTTATTAAGTAATTAATTATAGAGAATTTGTTGAAACTTCTGAAGAGCTATAAGTTGCTCAGTTGGACTGCCGATTTAATTTAACTCATACAATGAAACTATATCATTTAAACTTTACACATCTATTAAAACTACCAAATTTCCATTAAATGATTTTTAATTCACACAGAAAGCAATAGGTAAGTATTGCATACTTAAAATCGACTTCTGTGAGATAAAGTACTTTTATATTTTTAATTTTTAATTTGTGATATATACCTCCATTTTGTTTTCCTGTTGAAAGTATATCATTGCTGTTATATATTTATTTTATGCCATAATTATTATAACTTGTGAAACGAAATCGACTTAAAATGTTATAAAGATCTTTTTGATTTGATAAAAGTGCAGCAATATGTTATGGAAACAATATATATAATTGTTGTTTTGAACCAATATTAATATTATTTATTACACGATTTTTGTTGAAATCCACCCTTTTATATCATGACCTTTTAACTAAATACTTATACAGCAAACTATAAGTATAAAGAATTTATATACATATTCTTTTATACTTTCCTTTTTATTCTTTTATTCTTTAAGTTTTTATATTAATTAAAATAATTAAAATCAAATAAAATAGATTGCAAATAACAAATGGAAAACAAATATAAGAAAAGAATGTTTACATTGAATACAATGTTAAACACTATTTCAGTGTTCATAAAATGAATATATAAATGTAAAAGCTCACTTAAAATCCCCAAAGTAATTAAATGTCATAAAATATACTTAAAATATTTCTTCATGAATATTTTTTAAGCGAATCATTGTTATTTATTGATCTTTTAGTACTATATTCATGCAGTTCAAGGAAAGTAATGTACAACACAGAAATTAATATAATGATTATTGTTATTGAATTTTAGAAATTATACAAAGATTTAGAGTAAAAATAAAATATTTAGATTTTTAATAAAGTAATACAAACGTAAATTTATTATACTATTTATTATACATACAAATAAATACTTCTTTTGAAGTAAAATATGCAGAGCATTTTATGCATTTTACTATTGGAAATGCGTAATGAGGATATATTTTTTAAATAATTGATTACAACCAGTTTGCATTGAAATTGTAAATTTCGTATATAATTTATACATACATATATGTATTCAAGTACAAAATATTTCACATAGAGTATTGTGCATTCAAGAATTTTTTATTATTATCAATGACTGTCTTACAAAATAAAAAATTGTTATCAGATATAAAATCAGCTATAACGATGTTTAAACCACCATGACCAGGTCGTTTTTGATTTACCCAGGAAATAACTGTTTTCTGACATACCGATACTAAGTTTCTCTGTAATGTGCCGCACAGGTGTTTTAATACGTAAGGAATATCCGGAGTTAGAACGCATTGCGATATGAAACCAATTTCTAATGACCGTGCTTTTAGTTCTATATCTAAGAAATTTATAAGTTCATTAACGCGAACAGTGTTAGGCCATGGTGTACGCCACAGACCACTTGGCCACAAATTTGAGTAATTTTGTGCATATGCATTTCTATAAATAATAACAACTTGGTACTTTTCCAGATTAAGCCAATGTAATGTTATATGATCAAAAGTGGAAGCTAGCGGGCATAATTTTGTTCGAAATAACTGGAAAATCGTTTCAATAAGATGGCGATGATTCATTTCTGAGAACGAATAGAAATGTTGAAAATCTAAGATCACGATCTCATTACTGTGGTAGGACAGCCATTCTGCTATTTCTTGCAGCGGTTGATATATTTTTGATCCGTATAAGCCATGAACAAAATATATATATCCATCTGTTGGCTTCGTCGCTACACGTAAGTCTAGGTATCGAATTCCACCATCGAGCTGATTCTTGATGTTTTCATGTTGCGTAATAGACCAATTAAAAAGTATGGGTTTTGAGACGAATGAACAATAACGACCAAGAGCTCTGATGTATCTCGGCTCATCGGGCCCCACATCGTTATTCCGGTTTATAGTATAAGTCATCGTATTATGAGAACCTATTAGGAGGTATCAATTCATATTATATACGCCATATTTATTATCTTGAGGTCAATATAATTCTGTAAAATGAGTTCATTATTTTTTAAATACACACAATAAACTACATTCGATAATGTAGTTTAAAAATGTAACTGTACGTAAATTTAGATAAATTAAATTCTAAATTTTTATGTTTGATTAAATCTACATTGTTACAATGTATTAATATATTAATTTTGATTAGTTCTTCTGAATTAGTTAAAATTAGTAAACTTCCTGCGCATTTAAATTATAAAGTTTAGTTTTTTAATTGGAAATATGATTTTCATAATTTGAAACTTACCGGGTATCGCCAAATGTATTATGGGAAGGTTCTTTAAAGCATCCGGAAGTCGAGTCATCCAGTATTCTAGTTCTTGATTCAAAGTGGTGTCCTTTTGTTTTGGTTTGTGTGGAAAGACGCTGGTATCTTTAGTTTTGTACTCCATTTTGACAGGTATTTTGTTTTAATTGTCGAAGTGAATTTTGTAGTAAGTTTATATAGCGAAAGGATAGGACGATGTAGGTGTACGTCACCTACATCAAGTGACTCGTCATTCGATGATCTCCATCCTTTATATCGCTTTTTCAAATTAACGTTCCCACGGTGATGTTGTAATAATCACCTCACACCTTCTTCCGACACAGAAGTGAACGATACAGATTCATAGAACCTAACCTCATGGTCATTCGCTTATTCAGCGTCCCTATTTTCTACAGTCGAGAAGTTAACTGCGGGAATGAGATTATTAAAAACACACGATACTGCCAACACACGTTACTACAACATTTATTTATTTGGCGGAAACTTCGAATGTTGACTTCTATCGTAAGTTATAAACTTATAGCATGTTTAATATAAAATTTATACTTATATATATTACTGCTCTTCTAAAATATACTTATATATTTTGGAAGAGCATATTTTTAAGAACAAAATCGCAAATTGGCACAATTTGTTCCAAGCAATTTTATATTATATATGATACAATCAATAATTTTACATAGTCTATGTAAAATTGCATATCACATTATGGTATACTTTTTTAACAAATTAAAAAAAATAAAATGTGATAAAAATAAGCTTATTATTTAAATTGAATGATCATAAATTCGAATAAAATTTGTAAAGGTTTAAGATTTGCTAATCAAAGTATAATGATATAATTGAAAATTAGAATAAAAATGTAGATATATTAATATATTAGGTTTTTAAAATTTTCCATATACAATTACAATATACATATATATGAGTAATTTGTTCTTAAATATGCATTAATATTGTAAATATTGTGATAAAATCAATATTTTATTTTATCACAATAATTGAATTGCATGATCATTTATTAAAAAATTTCTTTCTGCTCAAATTTCTTTTTTTTTTCAAATTATCTGATTTCAGTTTGTATTCCCATACTTGTAGGTAAGAGATTTTTACATTTTTAGGATTTTATAAATAAAATTATAGGAAATCATAAAATATGAACATTTAAATTAATTAATAGTTGAAATACAAGGTCAATAAACTATATTTTAGAGAAAAATTTAATAAGGTACTTTAGGTGCACTTAAACAGTACACAAGATATTTTATGGAAATGCAGATACTGTTATATATAATTCATTATTTTTATTATTATCTTGATATAAAACTGTGTATCCATAAAAAATAGATAAAATATTACATAGTTTTTATAAATTTCTTTTTTATAATTTTTACTTATTATATATTATCGTTAGAAATATATGAGTAATATATAAATATATAATATAAAGATTCAACATTATCAATTACTGTATTAATAGTTATACTGATATCACCCTGCCTAGAGTTTTTTAAATTAACAAAAGATAGATATTAACATACGTTATAAAATAGACATATATTGAATAACTTATGAATATAATTATTACTACAAGATATATTATACAAATAAGAAAAAACTACAAATAGAAGTTTTTTTAGCTTGAGACACAAAAATAATCACCATTGTACCTTATTCTAACATCTCTACCTTATACTAATATCTTTAAAATTGTAAGATGTATGCAGTTATCAAAAATATTTGAAAATTTTTTACTAACTTTCTAGTTTCGTAAATTTTAAATATATTCCGCCTTTCGGCGCCAGTAAAAAAGCAGCTGGGTCAATTACGTATGGGATCATAGTTTTTTCACAAACTTCGACTTTGTGATTGCGAAGTATCGTTATAAGGCCAACTTTCGATTGATAAACTGCAAATCGTGCACCTGAAATATATATATAAATATTACTAAATATAATATCATTGACTGGAACATTGATGATATTACAGCAACAGCTTATATCTTCAAAACATTAAAAAATACCGAGGACAATAAAATTTTTTTTCTTTTTTTTGGATCTTTTTTTTGGATCTTTTTTATAAGAAAATTGTATACATACCAATACAATTTCTTGGCCCATCACCAAAAGGTAAATAGTGCATAGAATGTCGTGTTGCAACGGCTTCAGGAGTGAATCTTTCAGGGATAAAAGCATCTGGATTGGGATAAACGTCAGGGTTATGGTGGATCGCGTATAATGGTATCCATACGTATGATTTTTTTGGTATAGTAACTTTCGTGCCTTCGAAAGTATAATTAGACACAGACTTTCTTAGTATAATTGCTCCAGGTGGATACTTTCTTAATGTTTCTGCAAAAGGAATATTTTAAACAATAGCAATAAGTATTATATTAGTAATTATGCAATATGCTAACTCTAAATTAACATTTAACAATTTAAATTTTAATAATTCAAATTAATCATGAAACATAATTTCCTACCAAAGTGATTGGATAGGTTTTATAGAATATGCTATAATTTTAAATTAAATAAAAAATTAACGAGAGTTTTTTAATTTGATATTTTATGCAATTTCTGTTGTATATAATATGTAATATATATAATTTATTCATAAATGTATGCATGATGCATATAATAAGGACAAAACTTAATTTTTGTGTAATTTAAGAATTAAATATGCAAGATAACGTTAGATAGTTGAAATTTAGTTAGAATTTTTAATCTTTTGCACTCGAGAGGCCCCCCTTCAGTCGCCATTTGATAAACTTTCGAAGCTCGATATTTATTAATCCTTTGCACTCGAGAGGTGACTATCACTCACCATTTAATCAGAATCTAAAGATCGGTGTTAATTAATATATCATATTTAAAATTAGCCAACGATGCGTGGAATGTCGAAATAAAATAATATCGTCGACTTTATGGCAGAAATCTTCGAATTACCATTTTTCTGTAACGAAAAAATCGTCGAGTGCAAAGGGTTAATATGTCAAATTTCAGGTAATGTAACGGTGTGCGAGGTATCGAAATCAAATAATTCTATGTGTTAATTATCACACGACTTCTTATTCACTGCTCAGAAAAATATCGTCAGCTTTGTAACAGAAAATCTTTGAACTCCTATTCTTCTTTAGCCAAAAAATCGTCGAGTGCAAAGGGTTAGATTACATACGCACCTCGAAATACTAGATCCAGATATGTCATCTCTTTCACTTGGTCATATTTCAATTCACCATTGTGTTTCTTATAATGTTCTTTAATCTCTTGTCGCAACTTGTCTTGCACTTCAGGGTTCAAAGCTAACTCGTAAAGAGCGTTGCTCATAGCTGATGAAGAAGTTTCAAATCCAGCAACGAAGAAAACGAATGCTTGTGCAGTTAGCAGAGTATCTGTTAGCTCTGTAAAATACGATGTAAAGAGAACATATTAATCTTTTTTTTTTAATAATTCAAATTTAAACGAATGTTTCTTAATCAAAATTATATAACTAATAATAATAGTAACAATTTTTCTGTATGTCTTATAAATTCTAAAATTCGCAAATTTATGTCAAGTTCGATTAAGAAGAACATATTTGTGCTTCAAAATTAGTTTCAAGAAAATGGATTCAATACTCATGATTTCATCAACTATTTACTTCTGAAGCCTAATTGCATTAACAGTATGAATTATTTATGAATATTCTAATTTGCTATAGGAGACTGAATAATGTAAGAATCTCTTTAACTACTTTATTATGAATCTCTTTTATATAATATTATTTAGATAAATCTTTAATATTTTTAATTGCTATTTCTGTTCTCATGATTTGCATATAATTTGTGCCATAATCTATTTTTTTCAGAATTGCTTGATTAGTTTTGAAATTTCATCCGTGACTTAATTTACTAAATTTTTATAATGCATACGTGTAATTAAAATTGTTACTGAGTTTCGTAATTTTGAATAGAATTTATAAAATATTGAAAACTACCTATAGGGTTTGATCACGTTTGTGTCATTGTATTAAAACAATTTTCACACAATGCACGAATTATTTGTAATAGAAGATTAATTAGCTATTGAATTATTCACTCTGTATTTCACTTATGGTTAATACATTTAAAGTCTTCAAGTGAACTATGATCATTATATACTTTATATAATGTATAAAGCATCGTGTAATTTTCATTAATGTATTTACACGTACATGAAGATAATAATGAATTTATTCTCAGAAGTACAGTCGGCAACAAAAATATTCTAGCGTATAAACAAATTAGTTTTTCGTTCCACTTCCTTCACTTTTGCATCGTCATAAATATTGTGCCTATACCCTAGCATGACATAATACATATTTTTGATACATTGCTGTATAATAATAACTCATTACATGTAATACAAAAATTGTTACATGTGTAATATTGTAAAAATTTTGTAAATATTTTTATCTTTTATAATATTATACATCATATATAATTTGTAATATATAATGAACTATATAATCTCGTTTAAGTTATGCAATGTTCATTTAAGATATAAAATACAAAAGCAGAACTATATGTGTATATGAACATTTTTGTGCCCGACTGTACATACTCTGTAACCTCATCGCGATAATTATTCGACTTTAAAAAATCATTGAAAACGTGTACATACTAATATTTTCCAATTTATCTGGGTGTTTTTTGAGCTCCATAAGCATGTTGACGAAGTCAGGCCTCAAGATGTTATGTTCATCCCTATACTTCATAGTATCCACGATAAGGTTCGTGAGGAACGTTGTAACTTCCGTTTGCGGCAGTACGAAGCCGAGCAAATCGTAAATCCTGGGGAATATTTGACGAAATCGGAATCTCAATATTTGCCCAAAGGAAACGGCGAATACTTGTCTGCCCACTCGACGAAATTCGCTTTCTTCATCGGACAGCGCGTTCGCGTCAATGCCAAAGGCACAGCTACCGATTACATCTGTCGTGTACTTCGCAGTTAATTCACGACACTCTATGGGTTCTCCCCTAGCCACCACTTTATCGAGGTACACTTCCAAATGTTTCGCGCATTCTAATATCAAAGGAAACATGTCTTTGAGCTTGTTGGTTGTGAATACAGGCGAAAGCCTGGTCCTCAACGGTCGCCATCTTTCTGCTTCCAAATTGAAGAGATGTGGAGACAGTGGTTCCGTCTGTAATCACCATAGGAATTAAATCGTTTTCATTGAGGTAGTGTAATTGTCGGAATTTAATGCAATTTATATTGTAAATTGTACATAAATTTAAGGAATATTATTATTACTCTTTGTAAGAGTATAGTCTTGAAATTTGAAAAGGTACTTTGTTATAATCTTAATTTTTTAGTCTATTAATTTTTAAATTTAATCGAAATATAGTAATAAATTATATATAGTAGCATGTATTATTATGTAATATTAATAATATTAGTAAATATGCTACAATATTATAATATACCATTATAATTGCTTATGCAGGAAGCATATAATATTGATCTTGTAAATATTTAATTTTAACTGATAAAATTTTGAAATTACTACTGAAGCTGGTATATGACTGTGAATATGTTAAGTAAAAGAAATGGCATCTTCTAATTATAGATTTATATAACCTAAAAGAATATGAAGTCTAAGGTCACAGGAAAGAACATGAAAAGTCACACATTCTTAGGGAGAAATTATAAGATTGAATATCTTGATAGTTAATCTATTTATATTACCAAGATTGTATTTTATTTTCTATTAGAATTAAATATATGTATATTTTTATTACCCTGAATGTTCTAAAAATATTGTCATATTAATTGTTATTCTATATCATATTAAAGTATTATCTAAGTTTACTTCATTTAGGTTATATAAATATTATAAAATTAGCAAGAATGGACTTATTATATTCCTTCTCATTGGACTTCACATTAAAGATTATACTTTCATTAAAGATAGAAGATAAAGATATAAAGTTATGTACTTACTCTTTCGTGGACTGGAATTCCTCGATCAGCAAACTTAAAGAAGTCCTTTATTAAAACATCTTTTATCAAATCTGGGTCTTGAATGACGAGTATAGGCGTTCTTCTCGTGAATATTCCAACCATTGGTTCATTTTTGTACTCTTCATAGAGATTTTTCAAATAGTGGCACAACGATGTCCTCAAAAACATCACATCTTTGATATTACCGAATACCGGTAAAGGACGTGGCCCAGGTACACCACGAACTTTCCAATAATCGAATGTCGCAGTGAAGTAATAATAAAGTGCCACGAATAAGGCGATGATGCCGCAAATAGTTACTAAGTAGTCCGCCATTGTTGATTGACGCGCATAATCCGATGAGTGAACGTAGGTTCACGAAATTAAATTTCCTGCAAGAGTATATTATCATTTGCGCTTTTGAAGATTCTGCAAAATATTGTTTAGTCAATCTTACGTGCAAATTACATTCATAATTATATTTACAATAAATTATGTATATAGAAATGATACTTAGGTAACTTTCCTGAGAAAATTATATTCATTAAAACGCAAATTATATACTTAGGTACTTATGTATTACTTGAAAATAAACTGCATTTTTTGATTATATTTTTTTTATATTTGACTTTAGAGAAAATTAAATGTAAACAATATAATAGTAAATAAATAATTAATAAAAAAAGCTCCTATGTTTAATATTTCTTAAATAATTATATTCAGTTCTGAATATAATAATAAATAAATTAATAAAAAATTCAGAATATAGTAATAAATAAATTAACAAGAAAACCAGTATTTAACTTCGAATGTAGTTAAAAATATGCTAGTAAACAATAGTTAATGGAAAAATTTCTACGTTTCACTTTCTTTTTAGATGATATTAATAATTTAATAATGTAATAATAAACAGTAGTTGAGAGTAAAAGAGTTCAATTATTTTTTATTATTTACTACAACAAATACTCTGATTCCTAAGTTAAACAAGAAGTAAATCATCTAGAAAATACAAATTTTGTATCCTTCAAAGAAACAATAATTTTAGCTAACGGGACGTTTGTTTTACCACCGACTGACTTCGTAGAGGTCAATGACCGGAAACAGCTGTAGCAATCAGGCGCGCACAAGCATTGCCAGCAAGTCAAAGTGTGCAATAAGTAAAAGTATAGAATGTTTGACATAAGTGAAGTAAAGGAATTAGAACAGAATGAAGAGGAAGAACATGTTCCGAGTATGTGACGTTATAAACAATTACAAAAATATAAAAATTTTTGAATTATTTTGAAAATTATTTATTATAAGCTACGACATTGCACGGGAAATTAAAATCAATAATATTCGATTGTAATGTTTCTATTCCTCCAAATATGTACAATAATTTGGTAGTGTTATCAAATTGTATTAATTAGAAGCTATATGCGTCGTTAATTACGATAATTCATTTTATTTATAAAATAATTCAAACTATTTTCTTAATAATTACATTGCACTTTCCTTTTTATTTTCCAGTTTTCGATTCTATATTTTATATAGATTATAGATTTTTATATTTTTAGAAAGTTTAAATATTTAACAGATATAATAGGAATTAACACACTTCCTAAAAAATAATTTACAAGTCTTTTTTTATACTTTTATATTTTTTAAATTAAGTTCGACAAACCTGATATGATAATAAGATATGACTTTTAATAGTATTTTCAGACATTAGTTTCTATTTGCAATATAGTTTGCTATTAAATACGACACGTAACTCTCACGTGTCATATGATAATGTTGAATACACAGAAGTGTAATTAATTAGTGTAAACACGATAATATTAAATATTTGAGATAAGAGAAAGGATATTGGCAATTCCTTAATTCAAATTTCGCGTATTTTTATTTGGTATTTTTATTGAAAGTAATTTTTCATCTTCCAAACATTAATTCCTAAATAATATTTATTGACGTTGATATTAGTTCATAGACATTATGAGAACACAAAATTTCATTAATAAGTGTATTAAAGTATCTTTTTTGAAATACCTATAAAATGTGATATTTAATGAGCTTCATTATCGACACTGTTAGTTTGATGAGAAAAGGACAGGAAGCTGATGATACATAGTGTAAAAATGAAGATAAATGAGAACACGACGTTACATCACGTGTTTGCACAGCAACCACTAGGTTAAATTTGCTGTATCATTATACTATCCACTGTCACTTCGAAATTACCCCTCAAGGTTGCCATGACACATAATAACACAGAGATTAGAAAGATAAATTATAATGAATCACTACATTCACTGTATATATAAACATATATTTTTCTCGCACAAGCACGTAGGACAAAGATTCTTATAATTTTGTCACGATTTGAGAACCCACTGCACGGTACAATTCGCAATGGACTAGTGCAGTGTCTTCATAATAGAATGTATATACTTCCATGAAACAAGGAAATGCTCAGTCACAATGAATTGCACGAATAAGATGTTGATGATTTTACCAGCACGGGACATAAACAGATAATAAATTAGCGTCATATCCAAGCAAGTCCATATTTAATATCGAGGTGATAAATTAATTAAGATACTGTTGTAGTACCTTGCACGAGTTTAACGAATGGCCTCCTAGGAGCAATATATTACCCTCGGAGATCTTGGCTCGACTGAGAGGTGTGATCGATGCAACGTGACGTATCAGTCTGCAGATGTCGCCACTAGTAGTGACTAGATCTATAGCTATTATAATTATATCTATACTTTTCATTGTAGGATGCTATGAACGGTCATATGATTAGTATTTATTCGAATGCTTGGTTATTTAATTATAATTTCTGAATTAATGAAAAGTTTGGTATTTTCAATATTTTATTAAATCGAATAAAATATTAATTGCTATTGATATTCACGAATTAAAGTATTTAGGAGATGAGTAATAGCGATAAAAATATTATAAGTGCATTAACAGAAGATTAATAGCAATAATAACACAGATAAGCGTTAGATAAGCAGAGAAAATATAATGAATGGTAACAACGTAAATATTATGAGTTAATAGTTGAACATAATCTAGAATAATGTTATAATATCAGCATATTGAACTTCATAATTATCGATTTTCTTTTTAGCACCAGGAATTGTAACGGTTTCAGAAATAACTGTTATATGACGATTCTTTTTAAAACAGTTATGAAGAACAGAAACGATGATGATTTCATTTTAATAAAAAAAAATGTTACGTATGTATTTAAATTTTGATTGTGACTGTAGCAGTATTTAAAATATCATTTTTGTATTGATTCTATTTTGGTTTCTATATTGATTCCCCTTCTGTGTTTGTGAAGCTTACTATTTATTATATAGAATCTACTATATAATTACTAATTAATTATTATTATTGTAGATATTAATATATTAAGTTACAGTGTAATAATAACTACTGTTATTAACTCTATATTTAATATTAATACCGAAATTAATATTAATATTAGTATTCTTAGTGTTAGTATTAAACTTACTGATTTTTAATTGTTGCGTTTTACGATGTGATGTCAAATGGTTCGAGGTATAATTCGCAACTTGCACAATATCGATAGCGATAAACTTATATGCGACTAAAAGAAGGGTGTCATCGTTAGAAAGCAATTTTACGAGAAGTTTTACTAAGTAAATAAAGATATCAACGAGATAGAGGTAGAATGGAGAGAGAATCATTATATAAATCAATATCACCACAGATTTCAATTAACTATAGTCATTAAACAATTACGCTATATGATAGTTCTTTGAAATGCAATAATGATCGTTTCTAATATCACTTTGCTATATCAAACCGATGATAAAAATGTATGGATCAAAAGTGGATTAAATTTTATAATTGACCTCTCTTAATTTACATCTCAATTTCTGCAAATGTCATTCATTTTCCATTTTCAGAGTTTAAAATAAATTTTCAGAATTTTAAATAGAACATAATTAATTTGAACGTACTGTATAATTCTTAACTTAGCACTCATTTTCTAATTCTAGGAAAAATCTTTGGAAAATGATGTCAATTACCTAATTGACCTAACCCAAACTTATCTTTCTTAGTACCTTGGGCTTAGTTACTTTTCTTCGAAAATACCTTCAATCGACATAGCTTTTCATTTTCAATATAATTTATTATAAATTTTTAAATGTGGACAATAACTGTTTTCCTTCTTTCACGTGGAACTATAAATATTTTACCATAAATTAAAAAGAAGAAACGCGAAAACATCTTTATTTTTAAGAGAAATACGTTAATTTTAATCGAATTAAAAATTTAATTAAATTAGAATTTTAAAAAATCATATATATTTTTCAAAGTATTTTTGTACGATATATTTTTTTCACGTGATTAAACGAACGTTGGAATTGAAGTCCCGACGTGCCTTATACCTAAAAATTCTTTAGTCCGAGAGACGCAGCAGAAAATATACATAAAACGTTCACGTGATCGGTGCTATAGCTACATAGAATGGCTGCCAAACGTCGATGCCCAGGGGCGAATTTTAAAGGACCCTCGCGGAGGGTCCTAGTAAGTAAGCCCAGTGTCTCTAGCATATAGGGATTAGGAAATTACGTTTCAGCCCTGCTCTGTCCAGCCATTGTTCACGTGTATTTGTTTATATTCCTCGCCACATTTGGCTGAACGAAGTATAGCTATCCCTGGACGAAATGACTCCATGTTCCAGTACCCTCGATCGATCGGTCCGCGCCCAACTCGAGCTGCAGTCAACCTCGACATAGCTTACACGCGAACGAAGGGAACGTCACAGAACCAATGCTGCTCACAGACATGACTGGAGGGTCCCTGGCGAGGCCTAGTGGCCGTTCACATCGTGTCTCTGCCGCATGGGGTAGCAGCCAATTAAGGAACCATCCCATGAGGTCTGACCGCAGACACGTATACGCGTCTATACTACAGGACCCATACCCCAGTTGAGTAGGCACAACTGTTGTGTAGAGTTCCGTAGTTTAGGCTACGCACCAGGGACGGAGTGGTATTCTGATCGGCTAACTCCACATTTGATGCTCTATATGGCTAAATTTCCAATATAATAGTAGGATAAATTATAAACCTTGATAAAATCTATCTCACGTTAAATTATTAATCCTTATTCTATCGATTCTTTAGTATTTTACCCTATTTGCTCTGTCTCTGATGTGTCCTGTCTATTCGTCCTGTGATCCGATAAAACTCTGTTTCCAGATGTAACAATTTTAGCGAATAACGGATATTATCCTTAGGATGTGACCTATCTTAGAGATTGAGTTTGGAAAGGATTTACTGTGTAGAGTTATGTAGTTTAGACTATGCGACAGGGACGAGATTGGTATTCTGATCGGCTGTCTAACTTCACATTTGATGCTCTCTATGGATAAATTTCTAATATAATAATAGGATAAATTATAAACTTTGATAATATTTGCTTATCTCATGTTAAGTTATTAATCCTGATTCTATCGATTCTTTAGTGTTTTACCCTATTTGTTTGCCTCTGGTGTGTCCTGCCTATTTTATTTGTCATGTGATCCGATGAAACTCTGTTTCTAGATGTAACAATTTCAGCAAATTACGAATATTATCCACATGCTGTGATCTATCTTAATGGCCGTGGTCTATTGTATGGTAGATCCTATTTGGTGAGATCCTGTTCTATCTGATACTAAGATAGTTCCTATCTCTATTCTATCCAAAGGTCATCTAGCTTCGCATGTTATGTGTATACCAATGTTTTATCTCACTCCTCGTTCAGTATTCGATTTGTAGAGGTGATTCTTCCAGTTAATAATGAAAATTCGTGTTAGCTATTGTTAAAATTATATTAGGGAAGATAGATATATTACATTACGCTTAATCAAATCGGGATTTGTTCTGAGTACGGACTCGGAGCTCCACAGTATACCTAGGTCGATCAGGGCTACAGACCCTCGTCTTGGCGCTGCGTACACTATCAGCCCCCATGTCATGCCAACGAACTCGTAGCATGATCGATGGTAGAGAATGGCTCGAGAGGTTCGCAGTCGACTCCAGGCAGACTTACGAAAACGTGGAGCTACCGAGTGCACGACTACCCTGGCACAGATAACTAATAATTGGATTTTATAATGCTTGTAATTGTGTCTTATTTAATGGATAAGGTAAGTGGGAGAAATTGTTTGAGGGTTTTTTGCCCTTGTTTCATGCCGAATAGTGTATGCCTGAACTATAAGCGCGTACAAAGAACATAGACTAGGGGTCTAACTTATAATTGGCTGAAAGTGAGACGCAAGTATTTCTCGATTTCATTTCTTGTTTGAAATTCTTGAACGAGAAAGGAATTTACGAAACGAATACAATGTCAACGCAAATAAAGTCGAATACTCAATTAATATATTGTAGTATTCAAATTGAAGATAACGGCAATGGTCAAAATAAAACATCGATATCGGTACAGGATATAAATAGAAATATTGAAATTTATCAGAAAAGAATTGAAATATAATGATTCATTAACAAAAATGTGTCGTCTTTAACGTAATATATAATTAATCAGATTGATAATTGAGTCGTTCACTGAACAAATCGATTAACTCCACTTGTTGAAAAATCTTAAATTTAAGTGTCAAAGCACTTGGTATAATTGTAACTTTTTACATTTATAATAACTTTCCTTGATAATTAAGATTAACACTATTAAACGACAACAATTTTTTGGCCACTGAATAATGAATAATTTATTTCAGAGGTCACTTTGATTAACTCCGTACTCTAATGTAAATCGTTGCAATAACGCAACTCAAATGCACTAGCAAACCATGAATGATAACGGTGAATTTTATAGTGCCGCCTTATCAGAATTTAAATAAAATTTAGTAAAATTTAAATTTATTACTTTTTTTCACTTGCCAAATCGATTAACTCTTCCAGTAACATAAAAATGGTAACATTACCAACGATTACCTTTTGGCTATTTTTTCTTATAAATTTAAATTTGATATACCGTTAGATGAAAGTTACATTTGTATTTATGTATTCTACGATATTTATTTCGATATTTATTTTAAATTATAAAGGGAATTTTAAGAAACAATATATATTATTTCATTGCATTTCTCCACTTTTTATTTTATGGAATTAATTAATTTGTGCAGTGAACGGCTTAATTCACATATTGCTTTTCTTGCTACTTGTATGAAGAATAGCAAATACTGAAATAAAGTTGAGTTAAAATATTTTGAAACTCAGAAATATTTTTTAATTATATAAATAATGCAATTGTTATAAGAATATTTCATCGGTATTAAGTTTCTTTCTAGTTGTAATTTAACAATCCATTGTTGAATCATTAAAAAGTTAATTCAGCTATTTCGTCATAGTTAACCAACACCCATTCTATTCACATTTCATTGTCACACGAGACGTAGTTCAAATTTCGATTAGTTCAATCCGCAGTCTAATTGGTGAAGAAGGTATAAATAAATAATAATTATTTTAAATTATTTTAATTATTTATTTTATAATTGTTTTTTAAAGTACACTTGTAGAATAGAACTGTTTAAATGGAATAATAAAGAAGATAACAATAAAAGATATATTCTTTTTCATTTTTAGATATTTTATAAACATTAAAAAAGATTTGAATATTATTTATTATTTATGTTATTTATGTTTTTCAAGCAATTGGAAATTGCCACATTTTTAATACAATGAATCAAACGTATTAAAATTACTTTAACCTATTACTACTTATATTGCAAATATCAAATATTAATATTAAATTCAGACATATATAATTGAAAGTATCAAAAAATTAATTCTTTGTTCATAACAAAAATTTATGCCGTTTTAAATAAATATTAATATTAAATTCAGACATATATAATTGAAAGTATCAAAAAATTAATTCTTAGTTCATAACAACAATTTTTCTACCTTGCTTATTTTTAAGTGAATTCCACCCATCGGAGCCAGAGTTAACGATTTTGGGTTATTTACGTAAGAAGTCATTGTCTTTTCACAAACATCAATTCTGAAATTTTCCAACATTTTTATCAGCCCAATTTTGGTTTGATAAAGTGCAAAACGTGCTCCTGGAACAATAATTAAGTTCATTAGGATGGATAAACATAAATAAATCAACTTAATGTATTCATTAATTTTTATTTTCTTCACAACATCCATTTTAATGATTTTTACTATGTTTAAAGATCTGTATGATTAAAGAATTAACTGTGAATTTTATGCATTATAAATTGCACTAAATATTTTACTTATTTTTTACAGTATAATTTTCTGTTGCCTGAGCCGTTCGCTGCACAAATTGATTAACTCCACTTTTTGAAAAATCTTAAATATAAAAAGTTATGACTATACCAAGTGCTTTGACACTTAAATTTAAGATTTTTCAAAAAATGGAATTAATAGATTTGTGCAGTAAACGGTTCGTATATTATACGTTATAAAATAAAATATTACATGATATTAAAATACATATATGTATAATATGTATGTGATTATAAGACACAATTTTACGTCATAATTTTAAAGAATTCTTGTTCATTCATTAATTGGATTGCGAATTTACTCAATTTAAAATTACAACGATTCACATATTTATCAAAAGGAAAAGGAAATAAACACAAATTGTGTATCTCAAAAACAGTTATCCAATGTAATCAAGTGCAAAGTGAACTGATGTTTTGAACTTTGAACTGCAATAACTCGAAAATGAAAATATCTATCAGAGATTCCACGTTTTCCTTACAACCACAAAAATAAACGTATAATATATAATGATGCAATATTATAGTACGTAACATCGTAGTATATAATAATGCAATATATAATTTTGTACTATATAACGTATACAATACTATAATACAAACTATACATAATTTATAATATTATATAATTACTACATCTTTTATAAAATAATTATTTAGTTATTTATTTATTATTATAATATACTTTTCCAATTACCAATGCAATTTCTTGGTCCATCGCCGAAAGGCAAGAAGCTCATCGGATGTCTGGCAGCCTCTGCATCTTCGTTGAATCTTTCTGGGTCGAAGACATCCGGATTTGGGTAGATATTAGGATCTTTCTGAATTCCATACACTGGTATAATCAGCTTGGTTCCCTTAGTGATCGTTACTTTCGTACCACTAAAGGTATAATTGCCATTGCATTTTCTCCTTAAAAACATTGCTGGTGGATACTTCCTAAGTGTCTCTGTTGAAGAAAGACAAATGTATACAATGTTATAAATATTTCACTGTATTACAGAATGGTCGAATAATATATTTCGCATAAAATTTATAATTAATATTGTAGTATCGCAGAATGCCCACCTCGTGTGTAGGTGACTTTGGGTTGGAAAGTCGCCGAGGGTTCGAGGGCCAGGTCATTTGAAAAAACCTCGGCGATGCGTCAGGCCCTTAGCATGACCATATTTGGTCGTGTTGGGGGAGGCTTTTTAGGAAATATATAAGGAAGGCACGATTTTTGAGAGAGGATTAGCGAGAGACGATTCGTGAGGGAAGATTCTTGATAGACGCTTCTTCTTGAGAGACAGTTCTGGAGAGTTGCTTGTAGTCGTGTTGTGAGTTGTTATCGTGTTGCTAGTTGTAATCGTGTTCTTAGGTATAATTGTGTCGTTGTAGTCGTAAGAGTTTAGTTGAAATATATACATATCTATATTCGTAGTCTTTACCGTCACCGCACATTGTATTATATTAATATTTTATGCTCAATAAATAGTAGTTATATTATTTACCAACCACCCACTCAATCTCTACAATATATATATATACTATCTAATTTATAATTAGAAAAAAATGAAACGATCGTGTCGCTTCATCGATAGTTTATAATTCCATATTTTTGCTGCCAAGTATTTTGTGAAACATTAATAGAGATTCTTTTTCTTTCTCTTTCTATAGAATTTCGTTAACCGTTTCTCTTGTCTACAGTTTTGAAGCTTCAAAATTATTAATTTAATAATTGGCACATACCTTTAAATACCTTGTCCAAGTATTTCATGTCCTTGACCACATTGTACGTAAGATTACCATTGTTCTTGGTACTGAACTCTTTCATTTCCTCGCGTAGTTTGTCCTGTATAGAAGGGTTCAGGGCCAGTTCGTAAAGAGCGTGGCCAATTGTCGTGGAGGATGTCTCAAATCCAGCCGCGAAGAAGATGAAAGCTTGGGCGGTGAGCAGAGTGTCTGTTAAATCTGGAAATTTTTGTAAATCTCAATTAAAGTAACAAATTAAACATCATTGAATATATTGCTATTTCAATGTTTAGAATTTCTGAATTATCTCGAATGGTTGAAACTTTTAATTTTTTAAACCCTAATAAAAGTTTCGCGTTTAGAAAATTTGAAACTTTGTAATTTTTTCGTTTATCCTATTATAAATTGTGATAACCTGGATACGAAAAAATATAAAATTTACAAATAAGTAATCGTTATCTATATTTTGATTTTTATTTTCGTGTTGCCTAAATATATCGAAAGAAGATATATGCAAGAATTTTCAAACGAAATATTCTCTTTAAATCGAGTAATTTAAATTTTAAGAGTTTCGAGTATCAAAGTTTTACGAATTTTTGGATTCGAGTAATTCTCGAATTTGAAAATTGTACGTCTCCAAACAGATATGTATATTAACGTATAATGATAATAATAATTTGAGGGGTACATATAATATCATTATTACTAATTACCAAAATGTTAAACTTATGTTAATGAGGATTTACTAAGAGCAAATTTTCTTCCGAATTTTGATTAGCTTTATTAATATCCGTCTTCATACTTTTTCCCAAAAGCAAGGTATAATGCTACAGTAATGCAACTGCAGTAGAATCATGCTGGGATTCACTGTACACGATCGATTTATTGATCGCATTATTATAGAAAGAATGTGCAATTTTTATCGAGGAAAACTGAAAAACATTGCTCGTGATAAGACCTAGTATATTATATTCGTAATAAATACAGTCTGCAATCTCTCTGACATATTTAAAGTATACACTTGTCAGTGTCAGGTACCTATACCCTCTGTGATAACAGGTAGTACTTTTGCCACGAACCGTATCTCGTTTTCTAATCATTGACATCGATAGGAAATAAAATTACTCGACTCACCGATATTCTCCAGTTTATCCGGATGCTTCTTCAACTCCATCAGCATGTTTATAAAATCTGGCCTCACGACGTTGTTCTCTTCTCTATACTTGATCGTATCCGAGATGACTTTCGTCAGGAACGTGGTTATTTCCGTTTGCGGTAACAGGTAGGAAAGTAAACCATAGATTCCTGGCGCAGACTCTCGTAGAGTGAACCTCAGTGCCAATATGAAATCCTGGTCGAAGATCTTTCTTCCTATTCTTCGAAATTCGCTGCGCTCGTTTTCCAGGGTGTTCATGTTGATCCCGAAAGCACAGTTGCCAATCACGTCTGTGGAGTACCTCGCTGCTATTTCGCGACACTCTATTATGGGTTCGCTCTTTTCTGCCACTTTGTCCAAGCATTGCTCCAAATGTTCAGCACACTCCAGTATCAAGGGGAACATATCTTTTAATTTGCCGGAAGTGAACACTGGCGACAATCTCATTCGCAGTGGCCGCCATCTTTCCGGCTCCAGGTTGAACAAGTTCGCCGTCAGCGGATCAGACTGCGTTTATAATTAAATAAAAATAATTGGATTTTAAGAATCGTGGATAAAAGAGCGGAGAAAAATGATTTTAGTTAACACGTTAAGCGCCACGGCGGTCCCCTGGGACCGACGCTAGGCTCTCCGTTCGGGCCCGGCCGGTCCTCAGGAACCAGCTCAGACTTGGACCGAACGGTGCTAACTTTTGGTGTTAAATTCTTCGCCATCTTTGGACCTAATGTTTGGGAATTTCTGTTATAGCAATTGGTGCAGTATTTCCGAATTTTATGAATACTTCGTCGGTGGTCCACTTGACGGCGGGGTTTGGGCCTGAACGGAACGGCAAGCGAAACGGGCTGGGCACTTAACGTGTTAAATGTATTTACTTAATTACATTATATATTTATAGATACGGTGTATTTGCTATTCTAAGGTGTACTGTTGATTTTTATTCAGATAGTATTGAAGTCTATAGTAAACGAGCGTGTAGATGTGTCCATTCTTTTAAATATGTGATATACATATGAATATTTATGCAAAGGAAACATAATAATTGGCTTTTATATAAATAACTTATGTAAATAATTTTCAATAATGAATATTTCTTTATTCATTTGTTATTGTTTCTTGCATTGCTTTTATTGACAGCAGAAATTAATTATTTTCAATTTGACAGACTTCATATTTCCCAAATTTGAATTTATTATTAATTTTTTTCGCTGCGATAACCTTGAAATAGAAGAAACTTTTGGTATGCAGGTAAGACATAATTATGAATATAGACATTTTTGTTCTCCATATAATTATACCATAATTGCGTGTATCAGTGATTGGCTACTAGACATTTGAGAAAATAGTATATATATGTTCTTCATAATGAAAAGATTAATAGATATCATAATTTCTTATATTTAAAGTGAAATGAATGAGAAAATGATCTATTTTATGATTTTAATAATTGTTCCTATGTTATTATTACTATAAATACTGATAGTAATGACAAAATATACTCAAAAAATTAGAATTATCAGTGCATTCCTTAATGATTATTTTCCATATAACGATATCTGTAATTATATCTCTAATTTCTACTTCGAAATCTACTTCGATTTCGCTAGAGAAAATCAATATTGAAATTATAAATAATTGAAAATTTCAATAAATTGCAAATTTTGGTTCTATTTAATTTTACCATTTACACATAAAGTATAGAAATATTTGCAAAATATATTAATAGGATATACAAATTAATAAATTCTATAAAAATTCGATAAATATAAAATCCACAATATTCATACAACATAAAACTATTTTTATTGCACACATTCTGCAAATATACAATCACTGATCCTTCAGAAAATTTCCCAAAATTCTCACCTAGCATAACTTCAGTTATACCAACGTTCTCACCATTTACAATTCAAATTCCTCAAATTTTATTCTCCTTTCACATATTCCTAACTAATAACATTTTTTCGTTAACGTGTCTCTGTCAAATTCTCTTGAATCGCTGAATTCTATATATCAAGAGTAAAATGAAAATTTAATTTAAGTATTAATCTCTCGTATACATACCCTCTCGAAAACATTCGATCCCCTGTCATCGAACGAAGAGAAGTCTTTGATTAAAACGTCCTTGATGAGGTCCATGTCTCGCAAAATAACAGTCGGCGTTACTCTTGCAAATATACCGATCATAATCTCGTCCTTGTATTCGTTATATATCTGCGCCACGTAATCACCCAAATTAATCTTCCTGAGCAGAACATCCTTGACGTTGCCGAAAATTGGTATAGGCTTAGGTCCAACCACACCGCGATTTTTCCAATAATCGAACGACGACCCCAGGTAATAGTATAACGCGAGCAACAGCGCCACGAGGACCCCTAAGATTTGCAAGTAGTCGGCCATGACAGTTCGCAGAGACTGGCTGTTGCTCAGTCCACTATTTGCCGTTGAATGCTACTCTTGGACGAAAAGTCGTTACACACATCGTTAAATTATCTTCACCGTTATTTCATGAACGTCAATGTTTACTCTTCCAGGCGCACGTGTGTATGCGTGTGTGTATGTGTGATTTGAAATGAGAATATCATCAGTTCCACCTAGATTCTACAACGAATCATCATGACTTCGTATGTCTGATACAGGAGAAGCATGATCTGCATTTCTGTTAATTGTTAATCGAATAGCTGTTAATGATATAAAATGTGCCTGATGGATTGCTTGTTCTTGAAAACTGAGTACTTTCGAATTTCTGGAAATGATTGGTGATGATTTCATTTGTTGATTAACATATTAAGTGCCACGCTGGTCCCCAGGGACCAGCGTTAGACTTTTCGTTCGGGCCCAGCCGGTCCTCAGGGACCAGGCCAGACTGGGACCGAAAGATGCTAACTTTTGGTGTTAAATTCTTCGCCATCTTTGGACCTAATGTTTGGGAATTCCTGTTATAGCAATTGGTACAGTATCTTCGAGTTTTATGAATACTTCGTCGGTGGTCCACTTGACGGCGGGGTTTGGGCCTGAACGGAACGGCAAGCGAAACGGGCTGGACACTTAACGTGTTAATTAGGGACGTAGGAATTTGATTTTGGAATTGGATATATCATTTTTTGGTGATTTTGCTTGTTATAATGATCGTTTAGACAATTTTTATAGATATTTGAACTGTAATCGGAATCTCTTATCGGAGTCTTATATTTACAACTGTTTTCTGTATCTCTCTGTCAATCAAACCTGTGGTAGATAATTGGAGATAATAGATTTTCGTTATTCTTCGATGACGGTTGTTAAATAATTTCTAATAATTTGTTTTCTTTCTCGTTTTCAACCTTGATTAATTTTTTACACTTGAATGTGAGTATTTAAAGTTGTATTATTTTATTCTGTGAAATTGTTATTCGACTTAAATTGAAATAGACATTTTTCAGTTATATTTTTTTAAATTTATAATATTATACGTTCTGTAAAAAAGTAGGCTTTATTATATATATATGCATGTATTACTAATGTAGTAATTATATTTATTATTGAAATTGTACAAAGAAAATGGTTGATTGAACAGTGATCGTTATATTTGTAGATATAAAAAGAAAAAGTGACTTTAAAGGATTTGCCCTGATTTCTCATTACAAAGTTTGTCACAACACTGTCTTCTCGAGAGAATCGTCCCTCACTTTCTCTAATTTTTCCCTTAAATCTCCCCTCACCCCAATAGTTACCGAAAATATTGCAGATCCACGTGTAAACTGTTTATCGACTAACATTTTTCCCAAACCTACCTCTTGTTTGCAGGGTTTCACTTCTTTTCTCTTTACAAAGCAGATAATACTACATTATAAATAGAAATATCTAGATTTATCAGTGAAGAAATCAAATATATATTGATTCATCAATAAAAATGTACGAAGAATAGCAAATACTGAATAAAGTCAAGAAAATTTTCTGGAACCAAGAAATATTTTGTATAAGAATATTTTAAAATAAAAATAGGAATATTAGTGTTAACCATGTCTCATTCAATTCACATCACGGTATAACTCCAGTTCAAATTTCGATCTGTCCAATCCGAAGTCTAATTAATGAACAAGGTGTAAATAAATAATAATTATTATTTTAAATTATTTAAATTATTTATTTTACAATTGTTTGTTAAATTACACTTGTAAAATAAAGTTATTTATTTTAATAGTCATTTTAACGTTGGTAAAGTCTTATTTCTTTAAATTTGTAGAAATTATTTACATCGCGCAAAAAAATGATTAATTTATTTACAAATAGAAGAACAGAGAAAGTAGCAATAAATAGTATTTTCTTTTTTATTTTTATGTATTTTACAAACAGTTTCAAAAATTTGAACATTATAATGTCGCAATGTTTCTTGTTTATGTTGAAAGATGAAGGATTTAATATAATTTTTGTGATTTACACATATTTTCGAGCAATTGGAAATTCCCTTAAGGTATTAAAATTACTTTAACATATTACTACATAGATCTCAAATATCAAATATTATTATCAAATTCGGACATATATAATTGCGGAGTATCAAAAAATTAAATCTCGCTTTGTAACAAAAATTTATGCAGTCATAGAATGTCATTTGAATATTTCAAAACAATACCATATGTTATACGTGTTCGATGTGTCTCAATTTATTTCAGTTTTGAGTTCATTTTTGTACCTTGCTTATTTTTAAGTGAATTCCACCTATCGGAGCCAGTACACGAGTCGTTGGATTATTTACATAAGGAATGACTGTCTTTTCACAAACATCAACCCTGAAATTTTGCAACATTTTTATCAATCCAAGCTTGGTTTGATAAATTGCAAAACGTGCCCCTGAAACAATAATTAAGTTCATTAGCATGGATAAAAATAAATAAATCAACTTAATGTGTTAAATAATTTCAATTTTCTATATAATATCCATTTTCATGTTTTCTACTTTGGTACAATAACAATAAATTAATTGTGAATTCAATGCAATATAAAGTGCATTTAATATTTTTCGTTCTGTTTTTAATATATCTTTCTATAATATATTAATCATAATAACATTACATATTACATAGTATTAACCCTTCAGTCGCCATTTAATAAAATTTCGAAGCTGGATATTAATTAATACATCAAATTTAAAATAATGCAACGGTGTACGAGGTATTGAAGTCAAATAATTCTGCGTTAATTCTGTGTTAATTATTATACGATTTCTTATTTACTGCTCGAAAAGTATCATTAGCCTTATAGCAGAAAATTTTTCAACTTGTACCCTTCTTTAGCCAAAAAATCGTCGAGCGCAAAGGGTAAAAAGTCATATATGTATGATATATATACGATTATAAGAAAGAATTTTGCATGTCATGATTTCAGAAAATTCTTTTTCATTCGTTAATTGGATTGCCAAACCCAATATACGAGTACAGTTTACGTATTTACCAGAGTAAAATAGAAGAAAAAGCAAATTTTGTTTCTTAAAAAGAATTATATAATATAATCAAATACAAAATGAACTTATACTCTGAACTCTGAACTGCAATATTTAAAAAATAAAAATATCTGTCAGAGATACGACGTTTTCTTTATAATCACAAAAATAAAGATATAATATATAATATCATAGTGTTCAATACGCAATATTATTAGGTTGTTCGAAAAGTCATTTCGTTTCTTTTTTTTTTTTTTTATTAAAATGAAAGATGATTTTATTTAATAAAATTTCGAAGCTGGATATTAATTAATACATCAAATTTAAAATAATGCAACGGTGTACGAGGTATTGAAGTCAAATAATTCTGCGTTAATTCTGTGTTAATTATTATACGATTTCTTATTTACTGCTCGAAAAGTATCATTAGCCTTATAGCAGAAAATTTTTCAACTTGTACCCTTCTTTAGCCAAAAAATCGTCGAGCGCAAAGGGTAAAAAGTCATATATGTATGATATATATACGATTATAAGAAAGAATTTTGCATGTCATGATTTCAGAAAATTCTTTTTCATTCGTTAATTGGATTGCCAAACCCAATATACGAGTACAGTTTACGTATTTACCAGAGTAAAATAGAAGAAAAAGCAAATTTTGTTTCTTAAAAAGAATTATATAATATAATCAAATACAAAATGAACTTATACTCTGAACTCTGAACTGCAATATTTAAAAAATAAAAATATCTGTCAGAGATACGACGTTTTCTTTATAATCACAAAAATAAAGATATAATATATAATATCATAGTGTTCAATACGCAATATTATTAGGTTGTTCGAAAAGTCATTTCGTTTCTTTTTTTTTTTTTTTATGAAAATGAAAGATGATTTTCTTATAGTGAATAAATATTTTATTTTTTATTTAATGTTTTATTTTTTTATACGAAATTACTTTCTGAATAACCTAATATATTATGTAATATGGTGGTATATAATATTGTAATATGTAATTTTGTACTATATGATATATATAATATTATGATACAAAATATGCATAATTTACAATATTGTATACCTATTAAAATTTTAATAAAGTCATTGTTTATTTGTTTACTTATTAGTATAATACATTTTTCGAATTACCAATGCAATTTCTTGGTCCATCGCCGAAAGGCAAGAAGCTCATTGGATGCCTGGCAGCCACTGCATCTCCGTTGAATCTTTCTGGGTCGAAGACATCCGGATTTTGGTAGACATTAGGATCTTTTTGAATTGCGTACAGTGGGATAATCACCCGGCTTCCTTTAGTGATCGTTACTTTTGTTCCACTAAAGGTGTAATTGCTATTGCATTGTCTCTGTAAAAGCGTGCCTGGTGGATATTTCCTAAGAGTCTCTGTGAAAGAAAGACACATGTATGCAATTTTATAAAACATTTTACTGTATTATAAAAGAATCAGACAAGAATATCTTTCGTATAGAATTTATAATTAATGTATATACAATTTATAATTAAAGGAAAATGTAACGATCATGTTGCTTCATCGATAATTTATAATTCCATATTTCTGTTGGCAAGTATTATGTGAAACATTAATAGAGATTCTTTTTCTTTTCTCTTTTTTCCACATGTTCTTTTGACTATAGGGCTGAAGCCACAGAATTGTTAATCCCTTGCACTCGACGATTTTTTGGCTACAGAAGAGTAGAAATTCAAAGATTCTCTACTAAAAAATTGACGATACTTTTTTGAGCAGTAAATAAAGAATCGTAGATAATAGACTAATACACTAATAATAATAGAATAATAATAGACTAATAATAGAATTGTAGAATTATTTGACTTCGATACTTCGCACACTGTTACATTACACTAAATTTGGTATATTAATTAATATCGATATTCCAAATTTTATGAAATGGTTTCCAACGGTCACCTCTCGAGTACAAAGGTTTAATTTAATAACAACCTAATTGGCAAATACCTTTAAATACATTGTCCAAGTATTTCATTTCCTTGACCACATTGTACGTGAGGTTGCCATTATTCTTGGCACTGGACTCTCTCAATTCCCTTCGCAGTTTGTCCTGTATAGTGGGGTTCAGGGCCATTTCGTAAAGAGCGTGACCAATTGTTGTGGAGGATGTCTCAAACCCAGCCGCGAAGAAAACGAAAGCTTGGGCGGTGAGCAGAGTGTCTGTTAAATCTGGAAATTTTTGTAAATCTCAATTAAAGTAACAAATTAAACATCCTTTAATATATTGCTATTTCTATGTTTAGAATTTCTGAATTATCTCGAAAGATTGAAACTTCAAATTTTTTAGACCCTAATAAGAAAGTTTCGCGTTTAGAAAATTTGAAACTTTGCAATTTTTTCGTTTGTCCTATTATAAATTGTGATAACCTGGATACGAAAAAATATAAAATTGACAAATAGAGAATCTATATTTTGATTTTTATTTTCGTATTGCCTAAATATATCGAAAGAAGATATATGCAAGAATTTTCAAACGAAATATTCCCTTTAAATCTAGTAATTTAAATTTTATGAGTTTCGAGTATCAAAGTTTTACGAATTTTTGGATTCGAGTAATTCTCGAATTTGAAAATTGTACGCCTCCAAGCAGATATGTATATTAACGTATAATAATAATAATAATTTGAGGGGTACATATAATATCATTATTACTAATTACCAAAATGTTAAACTTATGTTAATGAGGATTTACTAAGAGCAAATTTTCTTCCGAATTTTGATTAGCTTTATTAATATCCGTCTTCATACTTTTTCCCAAAAGCAAGGTATAATGCTACAGTAATGCAACTGCAGTAGAATCATGCTAGGATTCACTGTACACGAACGATTTATTGATCGCATTATTATAGAAAGAATGTGCAATTTTTATCGAAGAAAACTGAAAAACATTGCTCGTGATAAGACCTAGTATATTATCTTCGTAACAAATACAGTCTGCAATCTCTCTGACATATTTGAAGTACACACTTGTCAGTGTCAGGTACCTATACTCTCTGTGATAACAGGTAGTACTTTTGCCACGAACCGTATCTCGTTTTCTAATCATTGACTTTGCTAGGAAATAAAATTACTCGACTCACCGATATTCTCCAGTTTATCCGGATGCTTCTTCAACTCCATCAGCATGTTTATAAAATCTGGCCTCACGACGTTGTTCTCTTCCCTATACTTGATCGTATCCGAGACGACTTTCGTCATGAAAGTGCTTAATTCCGAAGGAGGTAACACGTAGGAAAGTAAACTGTATAATCGCGGTGCAGTTTCTTGTATAGTGTGCAACACTGCCGATTTGAAATCCTGGTCGAAGATTTTCCTGCCTATTCTTCGAAATTCGCTGCGCTCGTTTTCCAGAGCGTTCATGTTGATCCCGAAAGCGCAGCTGCCAATCACGTCCGTGGTGTACCTCGCTGCTGTTTCGTTACAATTCATTGGTTCACTCTTTTCCGCAATTTTGTCCAAGCATTGTTCCAAATGTTCAGCGCACTCCAGTATCAAGGGGAACATATCTTTTAATTTGCCGGAAGTGAACACTGGCGACAGCCTCATCCGTAGTGGCCGCCATCTTTCCGCCTCCAGGTTGAACAAGTTCATAGACATCGGATTGGCCTGCGTTTACAATTAAATGGAAATAATTGATTTCCAAGAATCACGAGGAAAAGAGTTCAAACAAATATTTTTAGTTAAATGTATTTCTTAATCTTTTAACGATCAACATTGACACCTTCATCGCTAGATGGAAAACGGAGGTTCAAGGTTTCTCGCAAGCCCTTGGTGAATCCTCGACTTCTATAAATACAAATTTCTGTGCTACCTGAGTATCCCACGTCTAAGACATGGCCTGCTAGAAAGCCTTACCGTCGAGTCGACTAGCAGGCCCAAAACGAAACGCATCTCTTCCTTGCGTCCTTCTACCTGCTATCTATCATAGCAAGGCTGCCTGCGGGATGCCAACCGGCAGCACAAAGGAACCCTAGACACAATAATAATCTCCGTGGGAGGGACACCTCCACAATCCTTGAAATACCGTTTCGACGGTATTATTACTCTCATTAGGAAATACCATACTGCCGGGACCCTCTATCGCAGGTAAAACTCGGTGGCACTTTGACGCTTGGCCTTCATGTACACCAAGTATTTGAAGTATAGGGCAATAATTCAGATCGTTCTTCCGGAAAACCGTTTGTAGCCCCTACCCTTGCATCTCAAATTCGGAAACTCTATTATTCATACCATGCAATAGCAAAATACATAGTCCTACCACAAGGGTCCATATAAAGTCTAGATTTGGTAACACGTGGCATATAAAGCACACAATATAATAACTCTGACAGTCCACTTACTATTCGAGGTTATGCACAATCTCCTCGAAGTGACGTCCATCACTAATAGTCAATCAAGAACGACCTACTGACGATATACAGTATATATGTACTCGTATAATATATTTAAACTTCGGTGTATGTGCTATTCTATAGTGTATTGTTGATATTTGCTAAGATAGTATTAAAATCTATAGTAATAGCATAGATGTACCAAATTTTTTGAAATATACATAGAGCACATAGATGTATCAAATTTTTTGAAATATGTGTTATACATGTTGTTTAATTATAATGATCTAAAAAAAAAACACATTTCATTTTAGCACTTTAATGGCCGCATGTTTACGCAGTTTAACTTTGCCAGGGGCCGGCAATATTTTTGAAGAATTAATTGAAAAAAACTCTATTTAAAATTCACGAAATAATACAACGTGTGCGAACATACACATAAATCAAAGAATAATAACAAGATAACAAGAAATTTAATATTTTTCCTTGCTGTGATAATTATTAATTGTGAAACAGTGAGCGGACAATAACAGCGGCCATTAAAGTGTCAATGTAATTAATTTGAAAACATAATCAGGGATCCCACAGAAAATTTCCACCAACGTAATTTCATTTATTCTAACGTTCGAACTATGTCTCAATCCAAATTCTTAGAATTTCATTCTCTTTTCACATATTCCTATCCAGTGACGTTTTCACGATAAGATATTTCTGTCAATTTATCTTGCATCGCTATATTCTACGTACCAAGATTAAGAGGAACAGTGAATTCAATTATTAATCTCTTGTGTACATACCTTGTCGAGAACAACCATTCCTCTATCGTCGAACGTAGAGAAGTCTTTGATTAAAACGTCCTTGATAAGGTCCATGTCTCGCAAAATTACAGCTGGATTGGCTCTTGCAAATATACCGATCATATTCTCGTTGTTGTATTCGTTGTATAGTTGCGTCACGTAATCACCCATACTAATCTTCCTGAGCAGAACATCCTTGATATTGCCGAAAATTGGTATAGGCTTAGGTCCAACCACACCGCGACTTTTCCAATAATCGAAAGACGATCCGAGGTAATAGTATAACGCGAGCACCAGCGCCACGAGGACCCCTAAGATTTGCAAGTAGTCGGCCATGACAGTTCGCAGAGACTGGCTGTTGCTCAGTCCACTATTTGCCGTTGAATGCTACTCTTGGACGAAAAGTCGTTAAACACATCGTTGTCTTATCTTCACCGTTATTTTCAGCTAGTTCGTGTTTACTTCTCCAGACACTCGTGTGTATGTGTGTGTTGGATTCCGAATGTTTGACTCTCGTCTCGATTCTGCTCATGACGCAATATGTTTGGTACAGGTACATGCATGATCTGCATTTTTATTATTTTTCTCGTCGGGCGTGTAGCTATTAGTGAAATCAATTGCTTGTTCTTGACAACCAAGTATTTACAAATTTCTATATACGTTTCGTGATGATTTTATTTGTTTGTTAATTAGGACCATGGAGATTTGGTTTTAGAATTGGATATGTCGTATTTTGGTGATTTTATTTGTCGATGTCGTAGTGACTGTGTTTGTACAATTTTTGTGGATATTCGAGCAGTGATCCGAATCTGTTATTAGAGTCTTATCTTTGTAATTGTATTGTGCTTCTCTGTGTTAGTCGAACTAGTGTTGGATAATTGTAGACAATCGATTTTCTAGATTTTTCGTTGCCGGTTGTTAGATAATTTTTAATCTGTTTTTTCTTTGAATTTTATACTTGGTTAATTTTGATATTTCCTCTACGTGACTGTTTAATGTCGTGTTATTTTACTGATGGAAATTGGTAATTGAGGTAAACAGAAATAAATGTTTTTTAATTACTTTTTTGTAGAACGTATAATATCATACATTAGAAAAAATGTATTCATTGATTATGTTATTGTCATATATTATTAGTAGCAGGTTAATGTTATATATTGCATCATACATCTAATTATAGAGTTATTTCATTTAAATACTGTTATTATGTTATACATTATTCATAAAGAGGCTCGTCTCGTTGAAGTTGTTATTGACTATAGATCATTATTTATTGAATTATCAGTTGATTTATTTTGCAGAAATTGAAAATCAAAGAAGAATTATAGTAAATGTATTATAGAATTAGAGTAAATGTATGCGTGCGTACAACTGAATTAAGTGAATCACATTACATAATTATAATTATAGTCATTTTTTGAGTGTGTCTGTTTTACTAAGTCTATTGTAATTGTGTGTAGATTATTTTATGTATAGTCGATGTTTTATCTCTAATTCCAATTTTGAAATTTTGTAATATCATTATCATACTTTTTTCTGTCTGATAAAATGTCAATCATTTTCTTGGAGGTAAGTCATGTATTAATAAGATTAAATTGTATTTACATTCAAAAATTTTTCGTTAACATGAGTTAGCTAAAAAATTAATTACGTAGTTCTTTTTTAATCTTGTTATTATAATATAATATTTAGGATAGTAGTTCAGAAAATGAAATTATTGAAATTATTAAACTAATTATTTAACATTGAAATTATTAAAATATTGGGTATTAAATTATTAAGTAATAAATCTTGTCTTTATAAGCTTACTTTTCTTTTATTTTCTTTATTAATATATATTACCATAAAGGACTTTTTAATTAATAATAAAATTTGTATGTCGACTGAATTCACTGTTGCTTATATTTCAAAGTGAAGTAAAATTGCCATTGATGTAAATTTTTGACAGAATAAGTAGTTTTCAAGTTCTATAGCGACACTTATATTCTTTTAAATTACTTATATCTTTATAAATGTTGCCTATAACTATTTATCATGTGCAGTCCATGTGCTACCTGGTTATTTAATATAAATATATATTTGATTTTAAATATCGCTTTGCTTACGAATTATTTGAATTTTAAATTCAATTAATAATATTATTGGACCCTTAAATTATGAAATTGTTAAAAAATATAAATTAACAAAAGTACAATTAGGAAAATTTATTATTTCCTTTTGTTTTGTAAAACACTTAAAAGATTGGAAAATAAATATTATGCTTGTTATAATTTATATTACGAATGTATTAAATAAATAAATTGTAAATTTATGAAATTTACAAATTTCTCAGCTCTTTATATTATTGATACAATGAACGTGTTTTATTACACGACTATCTTACAGGTGATTACAATTTGGTCAATGTTCAAGAAAAATAAATAAACCGTCATATTATACTTAACTAATCACAATACTCATCGAGATTAATATCATTATTTATTTCTGGACTGATATAATTACGAGAAACAAGTAGTGTTAAATGACACAGTGAAATCGCATATTCGAATTTTAATATGTTAAATAAAATTATTCGTGCATCATAAAGAAATAATAGAACTGTGTGTGCATCTTTAACTAGATATTATTCTTGAGTTAAGCCTAGGTTTTACAAAAATTCAAATAAATACCGATAAATACGAAATAAATGCGATAATAAATTCGAAATAAATATAAAAATTATTTAAAAGGAAGAACATGTATGTTTGCATTCGCCTCACAGTTTCGTTATTTTTAAATATATTCCTTCCTTCGGAGCCAATAAGAATGCACGTGGATTAAATACGTATGGAATCATAGTCTTTTCACAGGGTTCCACTTTGCAGTTACGAAGAATCGTAATTAGCCCAAGTTTGGTTTGATTAACTGCGAAACGTGCACCTGGAAATGATTTAATATCGGGAATTAATTAATTGCAAAATTTCCATTTCGTGATTTGTATAAAAATATTATAAAATCATTGAAACTATATTATTATATATAGAAAGCATACATCTACTATTATTACTATATAAACAGATATAGAAAATATTGTACTTTTTCCTTGTATACGAAATTGACACAATGTCACTTTTTCACGTATAATATTAATATTTTTTGGTCAATAATTTGAGAAAAAGCATAACAATATTGACTTACAGAGCAATAAGACACACTTCAAAATAATTTAGCAGTAATTAACTTATAAAATTGCTAGAAGTAATAAAAGACCAAAAACAAAGAAAAATATCTTGATGTTCAAAGATATTATTCTAAATTCTAAAATAACAATTATCTATGGACTTTCTATAATTTTCCAAGAATTCAGGGCCCAATTTTCCTTGGTTATCAGCAATTTTAATAAAAATTTTTCAACACTAGAACTATCGTAAACATAGTAGGCATAGGTAATAGTAATTTTAATAGTACTATTATATATTATATTATTATATATTATTATATTATATTATATTATATATTAAGATATTATTCTAAATTCTAAAATAACAATCATTTATGGTTTTTCTAAAATTTTCCAAGAATTCAGGAGCTAATCTTTCGTTCATCATCAGCAAATCGACACTCGAAGTTTAATAAAAATTTATTCATACTAGAATTACTATAAACATAGTAGGCATAGGTAATAGTAATTTTAATGGTACAATGAAGATAAGTGAATATATTAGTTACAGTTCTATCTCAATATCATTCTACACTAATTTTAATAAAGACAGGTATATATTTTTAATAATTGCGAAAAGAAAAGTTCTGTGACCAGTTATTTTGACTAGATTCGTAATTCTAGTGTTAAATATTTTCTCAAAAATTCTGCTATGACACAAAATTTGTTATCTGAATTTATTTAATTTTTTTTTTTCTATTTTGCATAAAGAAGTTGATAAAAATTAAAGATAGTGTAATGTAACGTACCAATACAATTTCTTGGTCCATCTCCAAATGGCATATAGTGCATAGAGTGTCGCGTAGCTACGACGTCGTCGTCGAATCTTTCAGGATCAAAAATTTCAGGATTTGGATAAATATCCGGGTCTCTGTGTATCCCAAGAATTGGTATCCATATCATTGTACCCTTTGGTATAGTAACTTTCGTATCATTGAAAGTGTAGTCCGATACGGATCTTCTCGTCAAGCGTGCACCTGGTGGATACATCCTTAATGTTTCTGCAAAAAGACATGTCATGGAATTCATACATCCATCACGAAATTCAAATACTGAACTATTACTTTCATTCTTAAGCTTGATTTTGCCGATTCATTAAGATTTAATGGGTGTTAAAGGAATTTAATATTAATTTAGGAATTTTTATATTAAGGTTGATTTTAATTAATATTAATTCATGGAATAAATAAATAAAAATTAATATTAATTTATATCATCGTTATTATTATATATATATCGATATTTATATTGTCATTATTAATGTACAGTGATAAATCGAAATTAAATATTTCAGGGATTTTAATATTCAAAACTGTCACTTTTTATTAGGGTAATTAAAATTAATATTCCAAATAGAAGATATTTTATTATTTATGAACATTCGTTTACACATACCTTTAAATACTTTGTCCAAATATTTCATTCCTTTGACATCGTCGTAATTTAATTTCTCGTTGCTTTCGCCACAATACTCGTGAATTTCTTCGCGAAGCTTATCCTGTATATCTTGATTCAAAGCTAATTCGTAAAGAGCGTTGCTCATAGTTGTCGAAGAAGTTTCGAAACCTGCTATGAAGAACACGAATGCTTGTGCTGTAAGCAGCGAATCCGTCAATTCTGAAAAAAAAAATTCGATAAATGTATAGGAATTTTACGAAGTTTCCTCTTAAATGTATCATAAATATTACTAAAAATTTCCAAAATTACAGAACTAACTTTAATATAAAAATTAACATAATTATAGTATTATATGAATGAGAGTTTCAAGCTTTGAAAAATTTATTAAGCACGTATACCCATCCTATTGAGAAGGAAATTTATGTAAATTTCGAACGAATCTTAATATTTTGAAATTTATATATCCACTAAAAGTAACGTCGAATAATATTTTAAACAAAACTCTCATTACTCTTCATGACTAACAGAGCAATTGTATTTCCATATAAGAAGATACTCTATATTTTTATTCTCGACACTTCCACGAGTAAGCGACTTCCTCTTAACTCACTAGCGCCACCACGGCTCTTAACTGCAACGAATGTCTCGCGAAGATCGTACATATCGTTGCACTATTTTCTAATTTTACTGATATAATCTTGGAGTTTTCTTTCTACTATCTGCATCATATTATTGCTATAATATTTTTCAGCCATAATTGTGAAAGGGTTAATCATTTTCTCACGTTGTAATGCTATTCTTAAACGTTTCCCAAACTTACCTATATTTTCCATTTTGTCTGGATGTTTCTGAAGTTCCATCAACATGTTAATGAAGTCTGGCCTATAAACATCATTCTCTTCCCTATATTTTATGGTCTCCATGATGACCCTCTGGAAGAACCAAGTGTACCTCTGTTTAGGTATCACGTAACCGAGTAAATCGTAAAATTTTGGCAAAAATTGTCTCATCCTCATTCGTATGGAGTTTTGCAGACTCGCTGCGAACACATCTTTGCCCATTCGTCGGAATTCGCTGTCCTCGTGCGCCAATGCGCTCGTCTCGATGCCAAAGGCGCAGGTACCGATCACATCGGTCGTGAATTTCGCTGTTAATTCAACACAATCGATCGGTTCTCCTTTCTCGATCTCCTGGTTCAGGTATTCTTCCAAGTGTTGCGTGCACTCGATAATAAGATGGTACATCTCTTTTAATTTGCCGGACGTGAATATCGGGGAGAGCTTGGATCTCAATGGCCGCCATCTTTCTGGTTCCAAGTTGAACAGATTCGGAGATAGTGGCTCCGCCTGTGGACATTCAACTCAAGTTAATTTAACTCGCTTTTAGTTAGTTCAAATTTAACACGATTGCATAGATTTTAATAGAATTGTTTTTCATAAAAATTCACTTTAAATCGATAATTAAAAATTTACATTTCATCGAGGGATTTCATTATGTATTTTCTGAGATAATTGTTTAACATTCATGAAAGTAAAAGGATTTGGTATAACGATTTAACCTTGCAATTTCACTTACCTTTTCGGGTACAACATTTCCACGATCGGAGAAATGGGAGAAATCTCTAATGAGGACATCTTTCATGAGTTCTGAGTCATTCACGATGAGAAAAGGCGATCTTCTCATATATAAGCCAACCAGTGGTTCTCCTTTATATTTATTGTAAATGTCCATGACAAATTCTCCGGTCGACATTTTCGGAAACATGATGTCTTTGGTATTACCAAAGAATGGTAAAGGTCGTGGACCAAGTACTCCACGACTTTTCCAGAAGTCGAATGTCGAGGTCGCATAATAATAGATAAGAAGGACTAATGCGACTATGCCACAGAGAATGTCGAAGTAGCTCACCATTATTTGAGAAAACTCGAGATCAGATGTTGCAAGGTATTTGAGTTACCTAAAAAATAATTTGTATTATTTTGTAATAACTATCGCAATATTCTAGACGATATGTATTATTATACCTAACTTATATAATAATTTTCGTATAATAAAATATATATATAATAATTAAATAAATGTTATATAATAATGTACATAATAACTAAAATGTATAATGATATGCAATAATAATAATCGAAATATATAGTACTTATATTATCCTTTAAAATTATTGTCATAAAAATAGTAAAATAATTTTATTATATTAAAAATATATAACATAGATAAATTTAAGGGTTAAGATGACAAATTGTCTCTATGAGTAGTTTAAAGCAATAAACAATTGAAAGGTAATGTTTGTTCGCTTATGATGGTTATCGATCGACATACTGTATATGTGTTTAATTTGTGACGATTATTTTGAAAATTTTTGATTCTGTCATTGATAGCAATTGTTTCTCTGTTTTTTAAATTTCATATGGAATTTTATATAGAAAATAAATTTAATTAGCACCTAATTTTGAAAGTTTTCGTTTATATGCATTTGTAAAATATACGTTTAAAAATGAAATATGGTATCACGATGTCGAATTAATCTTTGAGTACTAAACATGTGATTTACGATATTAGTATCACTTTCATTCGAGGATCACTTTAAGTCTGTTTGTTCCATTCGCATATATTTTTAATTTAATAATTTCAGAAATTTAAATGAGTATCCAAATTCAAGCTATGTTAAATATATTTGAACCAAAATAAAATAAGGATGGACAATAGTTTGCCATATCAAAAACGAGTTCAATAAAGAATAAAGAAAGTACAAAATTTAAAAACGACAAGATTCAAGCAACAGGTATCTAAATTTTATGCGAGATTCAAATTTATTCATCCACGTAATTGAGCTTACGAAACCTAAGCCATTTGTGTTTTAATTATTAATGCATCAGTCTACGTCAATCTAAAAAGGAAAATGTGACATGAACTCACAATAATTTGCAATTGGCCGTCCTTCCCGTCTTATCTCGGACAAATCATGTGTCAATGTTGCACTAATACCGAATGCAAATATATGAATGTTCTTTGAACACGTCTTTAACACGACTGGTTAATCATACAGGCCCTCCAAGCTTTATACGTCATTTGTTCTTTAACGTGTCATGTTACCGTTAACTATGACTTGCAATCAGTGAAAATGGCCTATTAATGCCCCACGAGTTTCTGAGATTGGGCCTATAATACGACGAATATCGAATCAGTTTAATTTCTTATCGTATCGTATTTTTTATCGTATCCAATTTTCTGTCACGTGATATAATGTTTTAGTAATAATCTATCTGCAGCTTATTGACTGCATTTATGTGTGATTAGTAATGATTCATTAATAATTATTATTATAACTATAATTATTATTTATTATTATAATTATCATAATTGTTATTATTATTACTTATTGATATATATTATCGTTATTATCATTGTAGTATTATTATCATTAGCATTGTTATTTTTGTTATTAATATAATAATAAGTAATTATAATTATTATTATTATAGTTGTTTAAAAGGGCACAAATCAAACTATTATTTGGCATAGGTGTATAAATTAATCTAATAATTGTTTTGCATGTTATAATTTCTAACATTTTATCGAAATCTTATCTTATCGTCCAATTTCATGGACACCTTTTCGACGAATTAGTTTATATTACGCGACCTATAGACAATATCTGAATTCTGTTTAGAAACAAAGGAATTAATAGTCGGATACCATAAATTTCTTGTGACTAGAAGAGATAGAATGCGTTGAAGGTGAAATTTATTTGATAATACTAGAATTCGAAACGAGTATTACTTGACAATATTAATATTCAAGGTGATGCTCACTGGGTAATATTAGCATCCAGGTGAAGTAATTAATGTTTGTCTGGTTAGACATCTAGTCTGTGTGTATGCTTTCTATTAGGTTGATTTACATATGTCATGCTGTTAAACGTGTAATTAAATTAAAGTTATATGTAAAAGAACTTATTTAAAGGTGACAATAACATTGTATTGAGGTTGTTAAGAAAGTATTATTGTAGTACTAAATTTGCAATGAGTATTTAAAGTTAGTATAAGTAGCAGGTTGATCAATATAGGCAATAAGAATTAATATAAATAGAAAATTAATTGGCATGTGCAATTAGAATCGTTATTGGCAGAAATTCGTAATAACAATTTTCCAAATTTGACATCAAATGTATTGATGAGATTAGCTAAAATGGGAACAGAATTAAATCTAACGAATTTACTATTTCTTTATTATATTATTATAATAACAGTTTATGTATTTACTATTTTTTATTATTATTATTATGATATTATAAATGATTTTATTATTTTGCTATTTATTTACTGGTTCAATTTTGAATCAATCTCTTAGTCTTTATGATCTTTTACCTTCATGGAATAGAATTTAGCAATTTAAACACTTATTAATTTAATATGTTACTACGTGCGAAAATTATCGACTATTGTTAACTTGATTTAACAATGTGAAGAATTTTAACCGTCTGAATAGGTGTAAAAGATCTAATTGAAGGAGATAACGATCTAAGAGATCATTATTAATCTTCTGATCGCGACTCTTTTAAGCCTGTATCACACTCATAGTTGCTTATAATAAAATAATTCTACAATTAAATACCAAATAAATGTGAATTTTGAAATAATCGAGAACTTTTATTTTAACCCCTTGCACTATGATTTAATTATGAGAATCTGTGCATCTTAAAATTATTTAATTTTAATTAGCCACTATATACCTGTTTTATTCGGAATAAAATTATAATAATTTTTAGAATTTATGCGAATTTTTAGAACTTATGCGAACTTTTCGCATGTTGAAATACGTTGAATATAATTTTCGTTTGATGCGAGTGTAATTTATTTTCATGAGGTTTAGCATGATTTAGACTCGTTATTGTATTATAAGGGATTAAGCCATTACCACACTGATCGATATGCCAATTGCAACGAATCAATATTTCAAAGAAAATAGATTAGGGTAGCAACAATGGGAACGTCAGGATTTGCATTGAAAATATGTTAAAATATTATAGTTTACGCTAAAAATAGTAAACTGAGCATTATTCACGAGTGTTAATTTGCACTTTGACAGAGTGGGAATACTCTAAGTGAAAAGCAACATAGATGGCGCGACCGATATGCATTAATAATTTATCCATAAAAATGATTTATCGTATTATGCAAATGGAGCAACTTATTTTTCATAAATGTAATATTTTATCGCGTAATTCATATCTTAACATTTTCTTTCTCGGCGAATCTTTGTTATCGAATAGCTTATGGGTCCTTTTATCATCTTCAAATATCTTTTCTGAGATTTTGGAAAAGCTAATTTCTTGCTTATCTCTCAAATGAAATGTGCAGAAATATATATATACATATGTAACAAATTTTTTATATATACGTATGAATAGATATATTAATATTAATATTGTTACTTAAAATAATTAATTATTGTATTATCGATGCTATATACTATATCAATTATGTATTAATATTATTATTAATATCATTAATATTGATATTTATATATAAATTATATATTATTGTTATTATTGTCGAAATGTTGTACATAAGAGGAGTTACATATTGTTATATTTATAAATTAATATCTTCTTTTTCTCTTTCGTAAGTTCCATATATAATTACTGCTGCAACCTCTATATCATATTGCATCGCCATTATTAAATTCAATAATTCCATATCTTGTTTCGCCACAATGCATACTCGTTTTAACGTGTCATCGCTATCATACTCACAGAAGTGCAACTTAACAAGTGCAAGTCGATAAGAATTCTGGATTGTCATGTTGAGGTAAGAGAGGTGAAAGTAATAGTAGAGATATGAAAATGAAATATTTTTATTATTGTTTGAAGAATACTTGAAAATGTATGTACAGAGCATAGTAAAATAATATCACACCTTATCATTTTTAATATTTCTCAAGAAACTTTAATGTGATACATCTCACAAAAACACATAACATGGTTAACCTAATACGAATCAGACATTAAAATAAATAGGATTTTAACATCGTCTAAAGAAAAATTTTCATTTAATTCCAATTTCAACGCAATTAATTAAGAAAAAATTAAACTAATTAGAAAAGTCGGCTTCAAATCGCAATTTTAATCTACTTTCGAGACATTCAAATATATCCCTCCTTTTGCAGCCAGTAAAAATGTATTTGGATCAAATTCGTACGGAATCATTGTTTTCTTGCACACGTCCACTTTGTAGTTACGGAGAATCGAGATTAGGCCGATTTTAGTCTGATATATACCGAAGCGTTCACCTGGAAATACACAAATTATCAGTGAATTATTCATTTCTTATCAAGATAATTTCCTTCGCGTGTAACAAACGTCATAAATTAATAATATTATCTTATATTATTTCAGATTAATAATATTGTCCTAATTGAAATAGCATTATTCATCGTAGATTAGTATTAGATCAAGAATTACAATAGTATTATTATATTTTAGTATTACATTTATATTTACAATTAGATTTTAGAGCTAATAATATCATGAATTAAATTAGAATATCGAATTAATATTATAATAGTATTAATTTATATTACTACATACGTTCAATCATTTTATTGGTTTATATATTAATCCCTTTCATCTTATTAGCTTAAAGTAATTTGATTTACAGGTTTAGAATATTATTATATAAAATATATAATTATTTTTATTACCTTATGCATTGAATTTGTTAAGAAAACCAAAGAAATATGTATTTTTAACGTTTTCAATAGTTACATAAATAGTATCTTTAATGTAATTTATGTGGTGACATTAATGAAAGCTTCAGACATTTTACTATTGGACTTTGGACAAAGTATAATCTAGAATTTGGATTATGAGAGTAATAAAGGCATAATGAACATGATTCCACAATTTACGTAGTTTAGTATAGTTTAGTAGTAATTTGAATAGTATTGTTAGAACCCTTCCTCATATAATTGATAATACTGAATTTATTGATTTTTAAATGCTAAACATAATTAGCTTGAAAAAGTCGATAAACGAATAAACAAATATTTCTGATAAACAATTTTCCAAAATTTGTATTTATATATTTACATTAAAAAATAATTTACATCTTAAAAAGAAATAATTTTCTGTATTTATTTTTTGGAAAAGATAGAAATTTGTATATTTACATTTTCGAAAAAAATTTTCTTTTAAATTATGAATATTTAAATTAACTTACCAATACACTTTCTGGGCCCACCACCAAATGGTAAATAAAACATCGGATGTCGGGTCGCGATGGCGGCTTCAGAGAAATTTTCTGGATTGAACACATCGGGATTTGGATAAATATCAGGACTGCGATGAATCGCGAATACTGGAATCCATACTGACACATCCTTTGGTATACTGATCTTCGTATTTTTGAACGTATAATTGGTCATCGACAGTCTCGGCAGCGTACCTGCTGGTGGATACATCCTCAAAGTTTCTGTGGAAATAATTAAAGAATAAAACATTTTCTTAATTTCCATCCTAATAATCAATAATTTTGCATTGCCAAAAATACCAATTATTAAATTATGATAGAAAGTTTCATTTATTCAAAATAATGTCAATAATTCTATTTGTCCTCTAGGAAGTATAATAATTTCTTAACAGAATCTAATACCCTTTTTAATATCGATAATACACCCATACCTATACAAATTTCAATTCCAATATTCTAAGACATTATTTTAACTTTTATTTTATTGCATTACTTTAATTTTAGTTATAATTCTAATTTTCATTTATTTATGCATGCTTTTTTAGATTATTATACAATTAAAAAATTCTGTTTCCACATAATGAAATTCTTTGCTCTAGTTACACGTACCTTTGAACACTTTGTCCAAGTATTCCATATTCTTGATATGTTCATACTTCAGCTTGCCATTGTGTTTAGCATAATGTTCTCGTATCTCTTCACGTAACTTGTCTTGGATTTGAGGATTCCTAGCTAGTTCGTAAAGGGCGTTGCTCATCGTCGAGGACGAAGTTTCGAAACCAGCAACGAAGAAAATAAAAGCTTGTGCAGCCAAAATTTCGTTCGTTAATTCTGGAAAAATACCATTTAGTTTTACCGATAACTTTATAGATTACATAATTATGCTGATAAGTAATGCGATATTATGATAATGAGTATTAGCTACCCGCCCCATTCTGATAATTTTCCAATAATATGTAGTAGAACTTGCATTATACGAAGATTTATACTTCGTTCAACGAGAACCGGAAGGAAATATTAACCCTTTGCACTCGACGATTTTTTGGCTAGAGAAGAGTAGAAATTCAAAGATTCTCTACTAAAATACCGACGATAGCTTTTTGAGCAGTAAATAAAGAATTGTATAATAATAGAATTGTAGAATTATTTGATTTCGATACCTCGCACACTGTTACATTGCATTAAATTTGATATATTAATTAATATCGATCTTCCAAATTTTATAAAATGGTGACTGAAACTCACCTCTCGAGTGCAAAGGGTTAATTAGTACATGCGAATGGTACGCGATCAGAACAGGACTGGAACACCTTTTTCTGCATAAGGAAAGAAGCTGGACTCAGGCAACGGTTCTTCATTTTTCGTCTCTGATCATCGATATTTTGCAACTACTCAGCAGACTTAGCACTCATCATATGAACCTAACTCATCGCGTGAACCTTTTGTTTATATTATAAATTGCAAAATTTTATTTCTTATTTACTTAACACTATGTTGTTGAGTTTTATTATTAAGATTCAATAATACAAATAATCCCACTATTCAAAAGTTCTTTCATCAAAACAGTACATTTGACTGGTTACGTTAGTATGAAATGGGCATTATGCGCCTAAATGCATTACACACAATGACACGAAAGCTTAATGGTATAACACTCATTGTCTATTGGAAACAAGAGATATTTCAGAATATGGAAAGAGTTGCAAGAATATATATGACTATCAAGAAAATATTTATGATATTACAGAAAGTGTCCCACTTGAAATGTCAATAAAATATAAAAATAATATAGCAACGTAAAAGTATTATATCTACATCTCGTCTTATTCTACACTCTTCCCTTCGAAGTATAAAATAATCATCAGCAATAGGATCAATGTATCTGTGAGAGTGCATATCGAATGGGTAGCTCTTGGTCTAAACTAGGTAACTCTTGAGACAGACTAGGGTTATGGTGTCCACTCAAGCTTGGGAAAATCATGGATGTGTTCCACAGATGTGCCGACCTCTCGAGCAATCGTTAAGGGTGAGGTCGCTATCGACCTAGACTCGCCACTCGATATCTGGCAAGCGTGACGTCAGAGAGCCTGAGCGACAAGGCCCGCAACATGAGGAAGGCAGCCTGGTCAGAGAGAGGCACGAATAATATAAAAGAGGATTACTACTGTGCAATCGAAATTGGTTGATGTTCCAGGGGTTATAAAGTCGTTATGCAACCTATGAGGCTTATGAGACTTGTGAGATTTGTGAGGCTTGTAAGACTTGTTGGCTCTCAGACTTTTTGGTATTTAAGCTTAGGTAGCTTTGTGAGATGTCAAAGTATCGTAGAACGACTACTAGATTGAAAAGCTCTATCAGACTATACTAGATAACAGAATGTCTATTAAACTGAAGATTAGAGCTGACATCCCCTTTTGTATAAACTCACCTGACAAATGGGTGTTGACTATTCGCTAATTACTCTACTCCACATCCATTGTGAATCCCTGTTAATTGAAATATTAGAAGATCTACTGTAATAGCCTATCAAAATTCTGAAATTTTCGTAGATTTAACAAATTTCATTCCTATAGCATATTCATGTTATTATTATGTATTAGTAGTAATCACTATTGCTACCTCATTAGTAGTAATAATAGTAGCATTACTATAATATAAACTGAAAGTTTGCTAATACTATGTTACTGTTCTCTAAATATATTATTAAGTTGGCTAATAAGCAGTATCAGTACAAGATTTACTACTTATTTTATAATCCAACTAATATAATCAGATGTCAATTAGAATTATGCATCAATATATTATTCAATAAAATCCAATATATTACTAAATTCTGAACTTACTAAATTCTTCAATTGAATCTGGATGTTCCTTAAGTTCCATGAGTATGTGGATGAAGTCAGGCCTGTACACCTTGTTCTCTTTCCTGTACTTCATAGTGTCTGCGACCAGATTGGTAAAGTATGGAGTGAATCTCCTTTCAGGGAAGATGTAACCTGACAAATCGTACAATTTTGGTAGGAACGTTCTGACTTTCAGTCTTATCGTGTTCTGCAAGTCCACGGCGACGATTGTCTTTCCGAGCTTACGAAAATCGCTCTCTTCGTCGTCCAATGCACTCGTCTCGATCCCAAAGGCACAGGAGCCGATCACGTCGGTGGCGAATTTCGCTGTTACATTATGAAAGTCGATAGGTTCTTTCTGTGCCACTATTTTGTTCAGGTATTTCTCCAATTGGGCACCTGATTCGAGGATCAGATCGAACATGTCCTTCAGTTTGCCGGATGTGAACATAGGGGAGAGCTTTCCTCTCAGTGGCCGCCATCTTTTTGGCTCTAGGTTCAGAATATTCGTCGACAGTGGCTCTGCCTGTAAATTGTGAAAATTGCAGTTTGGGTTGTTGAAAATGTTTGAGAAAATATCGTAGTGTCCAATGACAGTGCACATAAAATAATACAAAGAATAGCGAGAAAAATGTCGTAAGTAAGGTAAAAGTGAGATAAATCGAATATTAAATAAAAGATACTATAAATTCTTATGGGACTCATGGAACGTGATAAGTTCAATTTATGATCGATTTATTTCGTTAGTGGATCGCTCGAAATTTTTGTATTTGATATAATATGGCCCAAGAGGGGCTTTAAAATAATTATATTCAATTTTTTAATTTTTTTGTACTTGTCGAAGTTACCGTTAAATAGAAAATTCTTTTATAGATCTGTAAGATTGCAAATTCTTTACAACTACATTTCTAGCGGATTTTTACATATTAATGATATTTATGAAAAATGATATAAACAAATTTATAAAATAACAACCAATATAATTTATATTTAAATTCTACTGTAACGAGGAAACGCGTAATGAGTTATTCTCGATAATACTTTACTGATTGTATACATCAAATAATTTCTACTAAATTATATCGTATCAACTGTTAAATAAAGAAATTTCGAATAGTAAATTTAACAAGATATAAAATACAGTTATATCTAAACCACGAAAACAGACAAGAAGGAACACTTAATATAAAAATATTCAAAATTGTGATTCAACGTACTTTGTCGGAGAAATTGATCCCTCTGTTACCGAATTTCGAGAAATCTCTGATGAGAACGTCCTTAATTATTTCTGGATCCCGCAAGATTAGTACCGGCGCTGATAGCATGTATGTACCAATCATTTGTTCGTTTTCGTACTTTTCGTAAATCTGTTTGACATACTCCGGCAATGTCGTTCTTGCTAATATGACTTTTAGGAAATTTCCAAACAGGAATATCGGCCGGGGTCCAATGACTCCGCGACTTTCCCAAAACTTGAATTTTATCGTGAAGTAATAATAAATGGCCAGAAATAGCGCTACGATGCCGCAGAAAATTTCTAAGTACTCCATTGTGACTCGTGTTCGATGGTTGGTGACTTAACGTTGTTCAATTTTCTGAAAAAAAATTCACAGTATCATTATAATAGCATTAGTGATAATACTTCGTTGCTTTCTTATTTAAATTTTAATAGTTTAACTTTTTTTCTCATATCGGTTAAAATTTTATTACAATTCCTTTCTTATTGCCATGAGTACGCCATTTATGATTAAATTGAAAGACAGCACGTGCGTGTAATGGAGTTTACAGTCATGTTAAAATTTACAAAAGTTGCAATAGCTAAATAAGTAAATAACTACAGGGTTTAATGTATAATAGTCTATAGTAGTACATAGTACGTAGTCTAACCTTGTTCGTCCATTTCAAGTGCACCTCTTTTCTTAAAATATAAAAGCTTCACGTTTTTCCTTACTTATATTCTTAATTATCATTATACATGCATTATGCATTATACATGATTGAACATTATCCTTCATGTATATCTATTTACATATGTCGTACCCAAGATTAAATAAATTGTGTAAAATTCTTACATTATATTAAAGTTGAAGAAACAGATAATTGCTTTTTAACTAAGGACAAGCATATTTACGAGTATATTATTTATTATGATATTAAGAAAGTGGCAATAATAATCGATATTTCACATTTGACTTTAGAGTCGACTTTTTTCATTAGTAACAATGCTGTTTAATTAATTTCTTAACATTCGTGCTCGTAATAACATAAGTAGGTACCCATGTTAACAGAGACCTACTTTATCTGACCTTTAGTGATCGTGAATGACCTTTATATAGATCATGTTCGTTTCAACATATTGTAATTATAATTAAATTTATTATCATTTTAATTATATAATTAAAAATATTATAGTTAACAAATTATAATTAATTAATTATGATTAAGAAAAGAAACCATATCATTTCACTTGAAGAAGTCAATATTAACATTGTATCTTCTCAATACATCCATCTTTGAAAAAATTGATGACATCGAATTTTGTATTCCTCGAAACCGAGAAAGTTTCATCTAACGCACATATGAATTGTTACATTACAAGAAACTTAATTCTGGATAGCAAATTTCACAATTTTCATTCATGTAATATTTTACAAAATATTAGACGAAGAGAATACTAGACTACTTTTTTTTGTTTTTGTTTATTTACAAGGAAATTTACTCAAAAGAACATTAATATATATATATAAAAAATATGATTGACAGCCATAGTACTTCAGCCTTAAGTGAAATGAATGTCATTTGCTCGAAGAATTTGATATTTGTCAGAAAAATGATGTCAATGTTTCCCTTAAGTGATTCCAAAATTAGATCTTTCGATGCAAATTGCATAATTTTATACATAATTTTTTTCCAATTTTACTTCTAAAAATTTCAAAAACATTTTCAAGGATCATAGCACTGGTTAGGATTAACAAAGAATGACAATGACTGCCATGTAACTGTCACACTCGGTGTGGATAAATTATTATATTTGTAACAGAATTTAATTTTAATTCTAACTTCAGTTCCCATTTTTCAATTCCTATTTTTCTCGAACAAACTATATACATACCATTAGACTTGTATAATCAACTAAATAAGCTCTACCAGTAAGCCAATATCACGTGTATATAGTTTCGGTAAAACGTTTGGATTTTCATATTTTTATATTTTAATAACACACACACACACACGCGCAAACGCACGCACGCACACACAAGCACAGACTATATAAAACAAGAAACAATATAAAAAATTGAAAAACACCAAGTAAGTTACAATCTATAATAAAAAAATTGACAAAATTCTTGACTTCATCTGGAACTAGTAAAAAATCCCCTAAATAATGTCACCATCACTATAATATTTACCACATCGTTTCTCGATTTATTTATAATTAAAGTACTCTTTCTGTTTAAAAACAAAATAAAAGAAAGCAAAAAGCATCAAAATCACTGTTACTTTAATTTAAACTTCCAATATCTATAATGCCAGCTGACAGCTGTGAGAAAAGAGAAATCACGCGTGAATAACAGCAGTTGATAATCACTGGAAAAATATGCCATGCGTACCTGACAGATCGAGAACGTATTAACAAAATTTTAATAAACAAAACAATAATCTTCCTGGACACTGATTTACAAAATCATGGAATGAAATCGTCACCGAGTGGCTGTTTCGGAAGAACTGACACTAATCTTTCCTGCCTGGAGAGCACACGAAGCACACTCGCGATTACGTGCAAACTGTAATTATGCTGATACACCTCATTCTCCAGTAAGAAATAGTTATGTTGATATAAGTTAAAATGCAGCGTAGAGTCAATGCAACGTACGTGATATAAATTAATTTCTACGAAACTGTAATCTTTACTTCGATACTTAATTACGTTCAATTTTTGTTTTTCCTTGTTCATTTTTTCTTTAAGACTTCGCGGATTACAAGTGTAAACTTGGCTCTAAGTTTTGGACACTTGTGCAGGATAGGATAAGTAAGGTTCATCTTTCAGAGAATGTACGAGAGTTATATAAGTGCAGACTGAATCTTCTGATATTATCTTTACCTACCACTATCATTAAACCAACATTAGTTAGTAACGGTTCTTCTTACAATTTTCTTCCTTTCATCTTTACTACCAAATATTTGAGCCTGGGCATGGTGGCCTGTGATAATTGTGTTGGAGAAAATGTATTATATATTCATTAATACATAATGTATGTACTAAATAAAATAGTATATAACGTATTCAATATGTATTATAATTTGTTATATGTATTATAAAAGTATATCAAATAGCACATATGATAGATATGTATTGCACAAAGTACTACATATATACTACATAAAGTGCTATATAATATATTTTATTATAGTTCTATCGAATGTACTACAATCGTATTACATAAATATAAATCACAAAAATATTTAAAGGTTATGTACTTAATCACACAATCGTACTAATAGTTTGAGTCATTGTTATCATTAGAATCAATAGAAATGTCTTCTTATCTTCCTCGAGTATCCTAAGACGTCATAAAATGGAAGTGACTAAGCAAATTCAGAAGTTGAACATAGTACAAGAACAGAAAGGGTCTAAATGAAGTTCAGTTCTAACGAAAATCCCGTATGTTAGGCATTCACTCTACCAACTACGAGGGTAGTATCGTCATACCCCTTCCAAGCAAGTAAAGGTACTGGGGTAGGGTGGTGTGATGACAGACGACTCGACTAACGATTGGTCAAGGGCCCCAAAAGGGATCCGCCAATCGCGTCCACCATAGACATGATTTTGCTCTTAAGGGATAGAAATTTCAACGTCAGTTTCTGATCAGTCTTCGAGGTAGTCGTAGTACGAGAATTCGTTATCTCTTTTTATCCGGGAGAATTACGAATATAATTCCTCTGCTCGATCATTCGAGAGTCGTGTTGGACATCTGTTTCCACCATCGATCCGATTCTACGACCATGCAGCGTTTCTCTTATCGACTATACCCGAGATACTCCTGTATGACACAATCGGTAAATTAATTGACTTCGAGATTTCCCACCAGAGGTCTCAGTGAACGGAACTCTTCCTCCATCTATCCTGGCTCACGCCTACTCCGCCAGAGTTCCTCAGAGTTTACGGCGTAACCACGTGAAGCGTCACGCGTTGCTTTCGATCAGATATTGTAGGAGAAAAATCTAGAAATATCTAACTAAAATTTTACTCGCGCGAAGGTGATTGTTCGTGGACAATTATTTGATGCGTAGTGATGTAATTTTGAATAGTTTGTAAACAAAAGTGGTGAAAATGTGTTAGTAACAGTGGTACATTTGTTTTTTCTTACACGTGTATTTCTTTTGGAAGACTCTTTTGAGGTTAGAGACTGTCTTTGAAGAAGGATTTAGATTCTCAAACATTTTTCCTGCGGAATTTATCAAAACAAAAATAATAAAGCTGAATATTATTTAAAAATTCGTATTTTAACCGAAGTACAGTGATAACAGTGTCAGATTTACTATTTTTCGTACGAATATCATCGTTGGAAATAAAGTTTCGTGTGGAGTACTAGCCTTAAAGGACTGTTTTGAGGTTAGATCTAACTTTAAGGAAGATTTAATCTTTTGGATATTTTCTTGGGAGAATATTGTTTACTCGAAATTATTAAAGGTGAATATAATTTAAAATTCCTACTCTAATCCAAATGTGGTGATAAAAGTATTAAACTTTCTCTCTCGTACGAATGAAATTAAAGACAGATTACTGTGAAGGATTAACCTTAAAGAAGAAAACTGTTTTTGGGGGTTAGACCTAACTTTAGGAAAGATTTAGTCTTATAGACATTTTCTTTGAAAATTCTTGATAAACAAGGAATAAAATAATAAAATAGGTGAATATTATTTAAAAATTTCTTTATGAATTGTTAAATTTTATATAATTTTCATTTATAATTATTCAGTAATACAATTCATCGATTCTTTACTTCATGAGACAGATGCAAGTTCCCTCTCGTTCCAAATCTACCGAGTGCTCGGTGATTTATGAACGCCTGTAAAATTATACAGGGTGTTTAAGAAAACATGACAATATATTCTCTCGACGATTATTAAATATATTTAAAAAAAATATATAATCGTTTTCTTTTCAGCATTTGGGATATAAAGGTACCCAGACATTTGGGCAGCAGATGGATGTGCACACGGTGTGACGAAGGGACGAACATTTCGTTTTCGGTCACCGAGTTGACTCCCGTGAGGGTAAACGATCCCTCTCAGTTGGATTCCAACGGGAGAATCCCCCTTTTGTGGTAAATCAATACAGCACTGTCTAGAACATAGTCCGCTCTAATACCTCGGACTTAATCCGTCGACTACTCTCCAATTTTGATCAGCTCGATTTCTTATCTATTTGAATGCGATTATCTTCACTCGACAAACTACAGCAGGAAGCGATAAAACATTTTAATTTCCGAGCTGGCCGTTAAAAAAAAAAAAAAAAGAATAAGATATATATAAGGCCTCACATTTTCATATATATCACAAACATATGGTCAATACACGAATAACTTGATAAGAAAGAAATCAATGTTTATATTATTTGTACTATTTCTAATGTAATACAGTTTATTGTTGCTTGTTATTGATTTATATGAGTTAGGTTGGGTGACCTTTTGATTTTCGATATATCATATTATACCTGTATAATATATCAAATACATTATATAAGTTTATTATTTATATACATTTATATATGATCAAGTTTGCATAATTTAATTTTTCACAAACAAACACCCGGTATATTCTTCACTGTACTGCAGTATTTATATGCATTACTCTGACATCCGTGCCAAACTTGAACAAAATCAATTTTATAAGTTAGATTTCGCAATCACGTTTAATCTCTAACCTATATCTCATTGCACTAGACAATCTTTTGAATTTTCTCGCATAATGCAAAATACCTACACGATCACATAAACCACGAAGTATATAACGCTTAATTTTTATATACAGACAAAACCTTGTACATATATATCTTTTTCAATTCTAACATATGAGAACCATGAATCTATAGTACACAACATATATGAAGCATGAACTATAGCAGAGCTTTGTAAACTGTTCGTCGCGATCGCCAAGGGGGTCACGCATAACAGATTTAGAGGGGGTCACGAAGGCAGATGTTTATCTGTCAAATTCTCAAACATCAGTAAGTAAATATAATTACGAAGGCCATTTTCAGTTGACACATTTTAGTCGTCATATTTCATACTATTTGTCAGACAGTGGTCTTATTTTCGAAAAATTTCCTTGGGCAGAAGGCAGCCACGAAAAGTATATTTTGGGAGAGAGAGTTTAAGAAAATAAACTGTAGTAATAGCTAGACCTGCTGTCTCTCTTCCCTCCATACTTCTACACCTTGTCCCTTTTCGCCCAAAGACCGTAGAATCGATTTCGAAGGGAGCTCACGTCCACCAATTCCTAGGAGATAAAGTTTCTTATACCTGGGATGTACATAGCACTAGCCCGCACCTAGTCCCAACTTGGGACCAGTGACAATCTATATCCGTTGTGTGGGAAGGTATCTTCCAGGAATTGGTCGAACTCGTTCCAAAATCGATCTCGTATTCAGGTAAAAGAGAGAAGGAGCATGCATGTGAGAGAGTAGATCACTCGGAAGCTATAGTAGGGCTCACGGGTACTGTTCGGCTAAGGGCTTTTCTCACCTGGTACTACGAACCCCCTTACAGCTCTGAACAAGATACGTCACGTAACATATTTTTACCCTCTCCACTCTCTGAACTAGACAATTTTTTTATTCCAGTTCTTTATTATATGCAGATAAACATCGTTTTGTGCAAAAAAAATTTGATAAATTGGATTTTAATACTGGGAGATGTTTTACCGTTGGAGTTGTCCGTTACTTAGCATCCTTTGACGCGATGTCTCGTGAAATGATTTACCCACTCGGATCTTTTAGACGAAATATATTGTTTGTTTTTTAACATGTACAACTGAATGTCGGTTTATGTGAAAGGAAATTAATATGGCGTAAACTTTATTTGGCGTCATTGACCTCTTTACATGAGGGGGATAAGATGTCTGACGATCTGATTTTTATCCCCTCTCCTCCCGTCTTTGGACAAGATAACTCGTGTCCTAATTAAAAGACACACAAGATATCTCAGACAGTCACATATATAACGAGTCGAGAGATATCTCGTGAAAAAAGTGAGACAGATAAAAATTTGTACGTCAAAGAGTCAAATAATCGTGGTTTCTACGTTATAGCAGAAACTTGGGCACGTGGATTGATAAGTAGTTAGTTCATATAGATACCAATCCTAAGACTGGCTTACAAATTTAACACTTCATCTTCGAATTGTATTATAAACATTTTTCATATTATAAAAAGCGAAAGTTTTTCGATTTCTTGAATGTTTCATACATCAAATATTAAATGTAATAAAAAAAGATAATAAGGGGATCATTAATTTATATAATAAATTAACGTAATTAATTGACGTGAAAAGAAAAAAATATTTATTTTTCCAAAATACATGAAATATCGTTCTAGCTTGCATCATTTCGAAGTAATGACTCGTCCCAGTTTTGTGGGACACCCTGTATTATCCACTTAGGAGCACTTTTCCTCCAGCGTCTCTTAAGTACCCACAACTCCTGACATAGTCTGCCACTCCTTGCCGCTACATTACGACATTCTCCCGCTTGTACACTGTGCTGACTCGTTTTCATAATCCAATTGAGTATTGCCGCTTCCTAACCTAACAAAGTCTTTCATCTGTATTATGAAATAAAAAACCAAACAATTCGTTTAACGTGAAACTTATTGCTTTCAGTTACTTGCCTAATAATCCCACAATGATGACCGGTAATCACAAGATCAGGAAGAGAAGCGTTCTGTCGGTGGAACGAAAGTTCGAGATACTGCAACGCATAGAAAAAGGGGCAACCGTGAAGCAGTTGGTAGCAGAGTACGACATTTGCACCGCCACAGTTCGTCGAATAAAACGAAGAGCCATAACACTGCATCAACTAGTCCACCAAGGAGACGAGATCAGGAACAAGAAGTGCATACAAAGGCCTAGGAACGAGGACCTGGAGAAGCGTGTTTACGCGTGGTTTATCGAACAAAAAGGGATGGGCTACCCAATCTCTGATACCCAAATAACCGAAAAGGCAGTGGAGCTCAACAGAGAATCAGGAGGAAGGACTAGTTTCAAAGGCAGCCGAGGTTGGCTGTGGAGGTTTAAGACGCGTTATGACATCAACTGTTTGAAATTCATGGATTATAAAAGTGAGGGGGATGTAGATACTGTTGCAGCTGGACAGTTTCTCAAAGACTTTACCACAAGAATCGAAGAAGAGAATATCGAGTACGAAAATATTTATAACATGGACGAAGTTGGTCTGTTGTGGAGAGCTCTTCCTACGAAAGCGGAAAAGCGGTTAGATGATAAGGAGTTTAAGAAGGACAGAGTAACCTTGGGATTTTGTGTCAACGCAACAGGAGACCACAAACTTCCACTCTTGTTTATACACAAAGTTGAAAATCCAAGGTCGTTGAAACATTGCAAGTATAACCTACCTGTAATCTTTAAGACCCACCCACAAGCTAAAATGGATAGAGAGATGTTCGTTAATTGGTATCAAAATGATTTCAAACCAGCTGTAAGAGCACGTCAGTTGGAGACGAATATTCATGGAAAAGTCGTTCTGTTGTTGAGGAAATGCCAGGCACATGATTTGTCCAAAGAGCCGTATCTAGATGATCAATTTCAGATCCTATTCTTGCCACCATATACTGATCCTTTTCTTCAGCCACTGAGCAGAGGAGTGATCGACAAAGTCAAAAGATCTTTTCGACAGAAAATGTTGAGTAGAGTATTGAATTTGTCTGGTGGGGTGAAGGAATTTTACTTTAACTATGACATCAAGGATTGCATTGATCTCATGCATGAAGCATGGCAAGAGATTAGCGCATCCAACATACGAAATACTTGGAACGACATAATTGGCCAGGCCCCTGAAGAAACTTTTATAATGGAAGAACCAATGGATCCTTTAGAACCTAATTTACAAGACATGATCAGTGCTATCATTGGTGAGGAAACGTCTGAAACAAGCGTAAGTGAATTTTTGTTTAGATGTGAGCAAGCAGAGAAATCACAAGAAAATGAAGATCAGGAAGGTGATAATGAAAAAGAGAAGGAGGCAGAACAATCCTTTGGTAAAGTTAATGGAGTATCATTATTATTAAAGTGTGAAAATGAAGATAGAATGAGTGTAGTATTTAAAGATTTGGTAATGTGGTCCAAACATCAGCCAGAATATGTTAGGTTACATGTGGAAGACTTGAAGAGGTATTATGATCAAGTGAAATAGACAGATGTGCTTGAATTTTGAAGATAAGAAATTTGGATGACATGTATTAAAATGTGCTAATATTTCATTTTGTGTTTAACTTGATTTCTGATTTGTTCAGAAATTTTTATGAGGTCTCATGATCTGTACTGCGATGATGATTTGCCATTGACAAGTAATGGAAAAATGTTTTATTTACTTGGAGTCAGTTATGAAACTGAATAAATTCATAGAGTATTAAGTTATTAACAAAGAACTGATATATTATTTGACAATTTTTCCTTCAAAGAAGGGAGCGGTAAAAGCAATTTCATTCCAACTGAAGTTATTATTCTTTCACCAGTTTGGAAGTTTTGGTAAGATGTAGTGGATCAGTATAAGTAACTTAACATATTTAGTATTTATACTTGCTTTATTTTTTTAATTAACAACCTACTTCATTAATACCTAGTACTACTTAAATATGATTTCAGGGATACTATATCTAAATAAATATCTCAGAGTATCTAGGATCGCATTGAAACTAAAATAAACAAAGAAGATTAATTTACACAATGAGTCAACAGGCTGAATGACTAAAATTACACTAATTAACATGTATTAAATATTTAACTCCTTACCAATTGTAAATGAAAATAAGACTAGTATTACAAATATTTATTCTCTTGATATTAGATCCTTAGATGACACAAATCATCAACATTGAAGGATATACTATATTATAATTGTTCCAATAAGAGTAGTTTTTAAATGTTACTTGTAAGAATAATTCATTATTATTAAGATATGTTTTGTAAATATCTATATCATATTATTTTAACTAGTAGTTACAATTATGTGTTATTTTATTATAACTAAAAACACCAATGTAAGTAAATACAATAAGATTTTCATATAAACGTCATTTTCATCATATATCATATTGTAAATTACATTCATAATTACTAAGAGTAATTTTCTAACAACAAAATGAAAATTTGAATTAGCCAAGAGTGAACTATCATCCTTACTTCAGTGGTATAGAAAAATTTATTGTATATGTACATCTGTTGTATAAATGTAAATATTGTATGCACAATATGTTCTAATGTATTCATTCATAAATATAAATATGTGGCAACTTTATTAACTAAGTCCTCCAGTATTCATTATGATTAACCAATAATAATATGTATATACTTGTATAGTTGTATTTTATTTATTCTTGACAAATAGACTTTTTATAAAGATATATACATATACATATATAATATATAATAATAGAAGTTACATCATTTACGAGCAACGTCTTATTTTTAAGGCTCGTTGAAAATAATTAGTCCAATGCTATTATAGGGCCTCAAGCAGGGCCTCAAATTACTCGATACGAGTGATAAGTACTTATATCTTACAATGTTAAATAAGTTACACAAAGGTACGTAACTAGACATTACATAATCAATTCTTTCAATGTAAGAGAATTTAAGGCTGATTCGTATCACGCTTTAAACAATAAGGACATTACTCCTTCTGACAGGTCTTTATTATTTTATATTTTATATAATATACTTGTTATATTACCTTACACAACATTTAAGATTAATTTTATGCCTTTTCGATTTTCAAGTTCACTCCATCCTTCAGTGTCAACAAGAAGTTTCGAGCATCACTTTCGTATGGGATCGTCGTTTTCTCGCAGACCTTGACCTTGTGATTGCGAATAATAGTCATGATACCAATCTTTGTCTGATAATGTGCAAAACGGGCACCTGAAAAAATTATTCAGAATATTATTCGACCTCTATGTAATGTAAACAATTAATAAGATGCCTGTGATATCATGAAATTAGTATACTGTTTAAAAATATTCTAGTTAAAACGTTCATAGACGTATACTGCACAAATGTAGTTAAATATTAAATATTCTTTTGAAATTATACTATTAATTAGCATTATCAGTTTAATACTGTAATCATAGTTTTATTCTCATTATGATTTTCCATCGTAATACTACATAGTAAATATTCTTCACACTTTCACCGCTAGATGGAAAACGGAGGTTCGAGGTTTCTCGCAAGTCCTCGGTGAATCCTCGACTCCTATAAATACAAATTCCTATGCTATCTAAGTATCCCTCGTCTCAGGTAGGGCCTGCTAGAAAGTTTTACTGACGAATCCATCCACTAGCAGGCCCAGAACGTCGTACCCCTTCCTTTGTGTCCTTCTACCTGCTTTTAATATATCTATCATACCTACCAAGGCGCTAGGTACCATAGCGGAAGCATACAACATATAATATGAATCATAATAACTCTCGGTGATGGAGGAGGGGAACTTTTCACCACAGATACTATAGTATATAACATTATATGGTAATATTTTCATGAATACCATAAAATTGCAAATGTAATTATACTATCATAGTTTAGTATCACCGCTTTAGTAATATTTCAACTATTGATTATAATTAAACCATGACACTGTAATTACTATTAATAATATAAAATAATAAAATATAAGACCCTATATTAGTTATTAATACTTTAAACGCTGAAATTGTATAGTAGTAATATAACAATTTGTACGTTATTTATTGTATAAGCATACCAATGCAGTTCCTGGGCCCATCACCGAATGGCAGATAACTCATAGGGTGTCTAGTAGCAACAGCTTCATCGGTGAATCTTTCGGGATCGAAAACTTCTGGCTTCGGATAAATATTCGGATCTCTTTGAATTCCGTATACAGGTATCCACACCTTCATCCCCTTTGGTACAGTAATTTTTGTGCCACTGAACGTGTAATCTTCAATTGCTTGCCTTGTCAACATCGGCAGTAGGGGATACTTCCTTAATGTTTCTATTAAAGTATGACACAAGTGAATGATCTATCTACTATAAATTATCAGAATTTATCTTCAATAGAAAAGTATTCTTAAATATTTTCTGATCTACGAGTGACAGGGTTCCTTAATTTCTTAGAAATCATTATTCATGATAATAATCATTTTCTTTGTCCCAAGTACCTTTAAACACCTTGTCCAAGTATTTCATCTCTTTAATATCATTGTACGTCAAATTCTTAATATTTTTCTTGGTAACTTCTTTGATCTCTTGCCGCAATTTATTTTGGATATCCTGGTGTTGAGCTAGTTCGTAAAGAGCATGAGCAATCGTCGATGAAGAGGTTTCAAAACCAGCGGCGAAGAAGACGAACGCCTGTGCAGCTAGCAACGAATCTGTTAATTCTGTAAAATACAACGAGATTTGATTGCATATCTGTAATTGATATATCATAAAGAGAAAACAAAATTGTTATTATACAGAATTATCACAGAATGATCAAGAAATTTTTTATATACTCACCCATATTGTTTACCTTATCCGGGTGATCCTGCAATTCCATCAGCAAGTGCACGAAATCTGGTCTAACTACTTTATTCTCTCTTCTATATTTGATTGAATTGGTAATTAAATTTATGAAAAAGTTATTCACATCTTTCTGTTCAAGCAAAGGACCAACAAATCTGTACAACCACGGGATAAATTGTCTACAGCTTTCTCTGAGCAATCGTTTCAGGTCAGGTGCGAAGATCTTCTTGCCCATTTGACGAAACTCGCTGCCCTCGTCCATCAGGGCGTTCATGTTGATACCAAAAGCGCAGCTGCCGATAACGTCAGTCGTGAACTTTGCGGCTAAATCGCGACACTCCACTGATTCCCTGTCTTCCTCAACTTTGTCCAAGTATGTTTCGAGATTTTCAGCGCATTCAACTATCAGAGGAAACATTTCTTTCAGCTTCCCGGACGTGAATATGGGCGAGAGCTTTGCTCAAAGTCAACAGGCTGAATGACTAAAATTACACTAATTATCATGTATTAAATATTTAACTCCTTACCAATTGTAAATGAAAGTAATAATAGTATTACAAATATTTATTCTCTTGATATTAGATCCTTAGATGACACAAATCATCAACATTAGAGTCAACAGGCTGAATGACTAAAATTACACTAATTAACATGTATTAAATATTTAACTCCTTACCAATTGTAAATGAAAATAAGACTAGTATTACAAATATTTATTCTCTTGATATTAGATCCTTAGATGACACAAATCATCAACATTGAAGGATATACTATATTATAATTGTTCCAATAAGAGTAGTTTTTAAATGTTACTTGTAAGAATAATTCATTATTATTAAGATATGTTTTGTAAATATCTATATCATATTATTTTAACTAGTAGTTACAATTATGTGTTATTTTATTATAACTAAAAACACCAATGTAAGTAAATACAATAAGATTTTCATATAAACGTCATTTTCATCATATATCATATTGTAAATTACATTCATAATTACTAAGAGTAATTTTCTAACAACAAAATGAAAATTTGAATTAGCCAAGAGTGAACTATCATCCTTACTTCAGTGGTATAGAAAAATTTATTGTATATGTACATCTGTTGTATAAATGTAAATATTGTATGCACAATATGTTCTAATGTATTCATTCATAAATATAAATATGTGGCAACTTTATTAACTAAGTCCTCCAGTATTCATTATGATTAACCAATAATAATATGTATATACTTGTATAGTTGTATTTTATTTATTCTTGACAAATAGACTTTTTATAAAGATATATACATATACATATATAATATATAATAATAGAAGTTACATCATTTACGAGCAACGTCTTATTTTTAAGGCTCGTTGAAAATAATTAGTCCAATGCTATTATAGGGCCTCAAGCAGGGCCTCAAATTACTCGATACGAGTGATAAGTACTTATATCTTACAATGTTAAATAAGTTACACAAAGGTACGTAACTAGACATTACATAATCAATTCTTTCAATGTAAGAGAATTTAAGGCTGATTCGTATCACGCTTTAAACAATAAGGACATTACTCCTTCTGACAGGTCTTTATTATTTTATATTTTATATAATATACTTGTTATATTACCTTACACAACATTTAAGATTAATTTTATGCCTTTTCGATTTTCAAGTTCACTCCATCCTTCAGTGTCAACAAGAAGTTTCGAGCATCACTTTCGTATGGGATCGTCGTTTTCTCGCAGACCTTGACCTTGTGATTGCGAATAATAGTCATGATACCAATCTTTGTCTGATAATGTGCAAAACGGGCACCTGAAAAAATTATTCAGAATATTATTCGACCTCTATGTAATGTAAACAATTAATAAGATGCCTGTGATATCATGAAATTAGTATACTGTTTAAAAATATTCTAGTTAAAACGTTCATAGACGTATACTGCACAAATGTAGTTAAATATTAAATATTCTTTTGAAATTATACTATTAATTAGCATTATCAGTTTAATACTGTAATCATAGTTTTATTCTCATTATGATTTTCCATCGTAATACTACATAGTAAATGTATGTAGCGACCAATATTCTTCACACTTTCACCGCTAGATGGAAAACGGAGGTTCGAGGTTTCTCGCAAGTCCTCGGTGAATCCTCGACTCCTATAAATACAAATTCCTATGCTATCTAAGTATCCCTCGTCTCAGGTAGGGCCTGCTAGAAAGTTTTACTGACGAATCCATCCACTAGCAGGCCCAGAACGTCGTACCCCTTCCTTTGTGTCCTTCTACCTGCTTTTAATATATCTATCATACCTACCAAGGCGCTAGGTACCATAGCGGAAGCATACAACATATAATATGAATCATAATAACTCTCGGTGATGGAGGAGGGGAACTTTTCACCACAGATACTATAGTATATAACATTATATGGTAATATTTTCATGAATACCATAAAATTGCAAATGTAATTATACTATCATAGTTTAGTATCACCGCTTTAGTAATATTTCAACTATTGATTATAATTAAACCATGACACTGTAATTACTATTAATAATATAAAATAATAAAATATAAGACCCTATATTAGTTATTAATACTTTAAACGCTGAAATTGTATAGTAGTAATATAACAATTTGTACGTTATTTATTGTATAAGCATACCAATGCAGTTCCTGGGCCCATCACCGAATGGCAGATAACTCATAGGGTGTCTAGTAGCAACAGCTTCATCGGTGAATCTTTCGGGATCGAAAACTTCTGGCTTCGGATAAATATTCGGATCTCTTTGAATTCCGTATACAGGTATCCACACCTTCATCCCCTTTGGTACAGTAATTTTTGTGCCACTGAACGTGTAATCTTCAATTGCTTGCCTTGTCAACATCGGCAGTAGGGGATACTTCCTTAATGTTTCTATTAAAGTATGACACAAGTGAATGATCTATCTACTATAAATTATCAGAATTTATCTTCAATAGAAAAGTATTCTTAAATATTTTCTGATCTACGAGTGACAGGGTTCCTTAATTTCTTAGAAATCATTATTCATGATAATAATCATTTTCTTTGTCCCAAGTACCTTTAAACACCTTGTCCAAGTATTTCATCTCTTTAATATCATTGTACGTCAAATTCTTAATATTTTTCTTGGTAACTTCTTTGATCTCTTGCCGCAATTTATTTTGGATATCCTGGTGTTGAGCTAGTTCGTAAAGAGCATGAGCAATCGTCGATGAAGAGGTTTCAAAACCAGCGGCGAAGAAGACGAACGCCTGTGCAGCTAGCAACGAATCTGTTAATTCTGTAAAATACAACGAGATTTGATTGCATATCTGTAATTGATATATCATAAAGAGAAAACAAAATTGTTATTATACAGAATTATCACAGAATGATCAAGAAATTTTTTATATACTCACCCATATTGTTTACCTTATCCGGGTGATCCTGCAATTCCATCAGCAAGTGCACGAAATCTGGTCTAACTACTTTATTCTCTCTTCTATATTTGATTGAATTGGTAATTAAATTTATGAAAAAGTTATTCACATCTTTCTGTTCAAGCAAAGGACCAACAAATCTGTACAACCACGGGATAAATTGTCTACAGCTTTCTCTGAGCAATCGTTTCAGGTCAGGTGCGAAGATCTTCTTGCCCATTTGACGAAACTCGCTGCCCTCGTCCATCAGGGCGTTCATGTTGATACCAAAAGCGCAGCTGCCGATAACGTCAGTCGTGAACTTTGCGGCTAAATCGCGACACTCCACTGATTCCCTGTCTTCCTCAACTTTGTCCAAGTATGTTTCGAGATTTTCAGCGCATTCAACTATCAGAGGAAACATTTCTTTCAGCTTCCCGGACGTGAATATGGGCGAGAGCTTTGCTCTCAAAGGCCGCCATCTTTCAGGCTCCAACAAGAAGAGGTGTTGCATCAGTGGTTCTATCTATGAAGTTATATTGTAATTTATTAATGGATTAAATTATATTTTTCATTATTTGATGAATGTTATTTTATTATATATTAATTAATCAATTAAAATTTCAAAATTATATATGTTTATAAGGATGAATATTTTTCTTCGCCTTTTATCATCATTTCTTTTATTTCATTTCTCTTATTTATATTTATATTATTTATATTTATGTCCGCTAACTTGGGTTATATAAGAGCATAATCATAGAATGATATACATAATGAAAAAAGTTGCTTCAACAGAATACTTATATATGAGAATAATTTCTGAATCATGGTTCAATGGGAGTCTAATCATATCTCATAAAAAATGCATAATATTCATAATAATGAATTTGTGTTATATTCACCGTAATCTACAGTCAAATTGAATATGTATATACATGCATATAAATGTATGTATATATATATGGAATATATATATATATATATATTCACAAAAAATCACAGGATAAAAATGAAAAATTAGATCAATGAATTAATTATTAATATTATTATTAATTAATAATAATGAAAAAAGTTGCCTCAATAGGATACTTATATAGGAGAATAATTTCTGAATCATGAATTTATGATATATTCACCGTAATCTACAGTCAAATGGAATGTATATGTATGTATATGCATGCATATAAATGTATCTATTGAAATGTATGTATATATATAGAATGTATATATGTTTAATCACAAGAAATCACAGGATAGATATGTAAAATTAGATCAATGAGTTAATTAGAATTTCCAAATACCTTCGGAAAAATTCGGAATCCTCTGTCCACGAAGGTCGAAAAATTCCTGATGAGGACATCCTTGACCATATCCAGGTCATTAATCACGAGAACTGGCGTTCTACCCTCGAATATTCCAAAAACTGGCTCATGCTTGAACTCGTCGTACCATGTTTTCACGCTGTCGCTTACCGATTCTTTCTTAATCAGTATGTTGAGAAAATTGCCAACAAAGTATGTAGGTTTCGGTCCAAGTATCCCACGATTTTTCCAGGTGTCATAAATCGATTTGTAGTAGTAATATATTCCCAGAACTACGACCACGAGGCCGCAGACGATTTGGAAGTAGTCCATGTTGCTTCTGCCTATCTAAATTTCAACGATGGAAGATCAGTTAACGAAGACTTTAGTTTCTCAGCGCATTTTCGATTAATTTTAGCCCATTGTATACTGATTTAAGAATTCTCTGTGAATGTTTCTCATTCACACCTATCATGATCCTATTTTTGGACGTAAATACGATCACGAGCAGGAATCGAAGATCGAGATCTCAAAAGGCACGTATTTAAAATATTAGATTTGTCAAAGTTCATGGGAAATTTTCAAATTCGAATTTTTTTCAAACTTAGTCCCGTAAGAATATTTTTTCCACATTTTTGATTTTAAAAAATTTTGTTTATAAGAAATCACTCGTTACACGCTTTCAAATTGGTCACTGCGTGGATCAGGTACAATATACCTGGTGTACAACGTGTTACTACTGAGGAAGTACCTGTTGTAGTACTAGCGTAATGTTAGGTTAGGTCTGAGAAGGACAATGATTCAAGTGTTGTAACAGGATTGTAAACTATTGTATTATTCAGTATCGTGTTTTCAGATTTGACGAATTGTCAATTTGACAATAAGACATTGATCTTAAATGACCAATTGTCATTTCAGATTTGCAACTGACGATATTCTAAGGTTCTGCCACATTGGATCTTGAAGATATTTGGCCTTGGGTATAGTAACCTAATGTAACCTATTGTTTGTTTGCGTATCTCAGCACGATGTCATGGATTTTACTTATATAAGATTGCAAATGTTGAATGAGTACCTGTTGACATAAGAAATAATCCCGTTAGTGTATAGAATGTCTTAAGAAAACTTAGACTCTTTGTGAAGGAAAAATTGTCAATAATTTTTAATAACAATATTTAAATATTTTTTTATTTGTATATAATTTATATAATTATGTATAATATATTAATTATTGTAATATATTAATTACATATATATATTATATAATAATTATATAATTTTTTATAATTTATATAATTTAACTAATTTATAAAAATTTGACCTTTACTGGGAGACAATATTCGTTTCCCACAGATCAGTAGCTTTTAATCTTGCAAATTATCAATTCTTATTGTTAAATTGCAAAAGCGTTTTTAGATACCATTTATATGACAATCTACCGTCTTGACATTTAATTTTCATTAATTTTAGGCCAACATGTTACGAAAATATTTGTCATTTGAACTGACCATACCGGTATGGTAAAGCAGTTATTTTAGATATTGACATTCTTTTTTTGTTTTGGTTCCAACATGTATTAACACCTCTGTAGTCTATGACGTAAATTGGTTACTCACGTAAGCATATACGTCTTTTCGTGGGTTGTAGTTATTTTTGTATTTCTATTATTTTAGTCATTTATTTATATTGTTGTGTAGTGAAAGATAAATACGTTTATATCGTCTTATTAAATTCAAATGATGGCTACACTTTTATAACTCAAATTTCTAAATCTTAATGTATAATAAATAAAAATAAACACGATTTTAAAATAATAACTGTGTAACGTAAACGTAATTAATTAAATCAAGATATTATGAACCTGATTTGTTTAAGAATTTAGAATTTGTATTCTGACAAAATAGTAATCGTTTGAAATGGAATAATGCAATTACAATGAGATTTTAAAAATTTTTATTCGTGAGAATTTGTATTGCATTAAGAAAGCATTGGATTAGTGTGAACTTGAGTGCAATATGAAAATTTAGTATAACGAAAATGAAATTAATTAAAGGTAGTGATATAGAAATTTGTCTCAATATGCAGGTAATCGAGATATTTTTATCTGTTTTGATTTTTGAATTTGCTTGGTATAATACGCATTTTCATTGATAAGAATTTTCAAATTTGTGAATGAATTGTAATAGCTCGTAGCTGTACGTCGAAGAGGTAGGAATACCTCTATGATTCACTCTATACACGTTGCTAGCTCTTTGAATTTTAGATCATTAACATTCTTTCACAACGATAGTTACACAATTGTTGACAATGAAAATGAGAGTTAAGTTAAGAAATAGATTCTGAAATATTTCGATTGCTACACGTGATAAACGATATTTTTAAATTTTATCTTGTTTTACGCCAGTTTGATAATTCGGTTGAATGATTGGAATTTATGTAAGTCAGATTTTGAGATACAAAATTTGACGAAGTTCTAGAATTGACTCATAGGAATTTTCTATGATAATTACGCGAATTATATATTTATGTTTATATATGGGCATAGATAGGCCTAGTAATAATTCGTGACGCATAAAATAAGTTATATAACTGAAGACATAATTAGCAGCATGATTAATACCTTTTCACCTCGTGAAGTAAACAAATTCACTTCAAGTACACGCATCATGTTACAAGACACGTATGATTACAATGAAGCCTTGGAAATTAAGCGGTGCATTATTTTCAGCAGTTTTTAGAAGTGAATTCATAAAATGTATACCTGATAATAAGATATACCCAAACACGTTAAGTGCTTATTATCGATAAGGTAGTATTTGGTTATTAATGAGTAACAGCAATAAGTGAAGTGAAATTTATATAACCTTTAATTTACAATTATAAACTTGTTTTGATAAAAGATATAGGATTTTATGGCAAAAATAAAACTGTAAATAACACGATATTGCAGTGTACCCATTGTGATTCATTTACTGCATATTGGTACAAATAATGAACTTCGCCACAGTAATAATAATAAACAATAATGATAGATAGGAGTAATAAATAGTAATGTTTAATAACAATAACAACAATAATAATAATAATGATAATAAAATAATAATAATAATAATAATGGTAATAAAATAATGATGATGATGATGATTATGATAATAATAATAATAATAATAAGAGAATTAGTCAGGAAAACCACAACCTGACAAATACTACAACATCATGGAAATCTCAAACATAGATAAAGAACAATCGTACAAATGACTCAAAACAGAACAACTCTTCCCAGAGTCGGAGGGATTCATTATAGCAATGCAGGACAGGGTCACAGACATGAAAAACTACAGAAAACACATAATAAAAGGAAATATAAACAGGGACATATGCAAATATTACCATCAGGTAAGGGAAATAAAGCACGTCGTTGGAGCATGCAAAGTGATTGCTTGAATATACTACACAGATAGATACAATACAGCAACAAAAATTATACATCAAGTACTTTTGACACAATATAAACTTGCTGATTCTCGTCAATTGTCAACAAAAAATAAAAGGAAAACGTACCAAATAGGTATCATAATACTGAATGATACAAACACCCTCTAATTTGTTCCTTGCATGCAATTGTTGAATAATTAATTAAATAGACACATATGGACATTTATTATTATAATATATTATTAATAATTATGGAGAAAAAAATAGGAATTGTTGAATATATTGTTATCAATTTTTTGAATTATAAAATTCAATTACGTTACTATCATATATGATATTATAAATTATTATATTATTATTTTAATATAATATTGTATTATTATACAGTAATATATTAATATAAATAATATATATTTACTGTTAAATATATTATACAACATAATATACTACTGTAATATGTTCTACATTACTAATGTATATGTACATTAATATAATATAGGCGAAGTAAATACTGAGATTTTATTGAAATATTCATTTATTAATAATAATTATCATGCGAAATATAAAATGCCGAGTTAAGAAGAAAGTTGTCTAAATTTGAACAAAATGATGTTCGTATTTGTAAACATATATACTGATAAGGATGCATGTCAAATAATGCTGGTTGTTAACGATAAGCTCAATTTTATTGCTACACTTGCTTACGTAGCTTCTGCGATTAATTCGTAGAAAGGAATAAACGAATCTCAAATAAAAAGATATTGTCAAAAATTGACAAATTCATACATATATATTTAATAAGAGAAATAAATATCTTTTACAAGGTAATTTATAAATTTCATGCTACTTTCTTATCACTATTTTATTATTAGATCAATTGTCTCACATTAAAGTACATGATTCTTATCTACTGTAATTGTTTGCTTCATAATGAAATAAAATATTTGTTATGAAAGGTGGATATCAATAAATAGATACAAAAGAGTTTAGAAATTTATAAAAATTTCTCTGCCTTTGTTTCCTTATATGTAACTGATTCGTTACAAATAAAAATTTTTATTTAATTCTAATTATTGAATTAAATATTAATAACATATGTCATTAGATATTTTTAATATTAATTAAATTATATTTAATATTTTATTTGTTAATCATGATAGGGTATCTTTCATTTCCCACTTATCCCGTTAAAATATACATAGCAATATAATGAAAAATAGGAAGAAACATAATTTTGCTATTGGAAATTATTTATATAATATTTATTTTTCAATAAATTATATTAAGTTTCTCACATTAATTGTTTGCTATGTGAGACAATTTTTCCAATAAGGACTGTTTGTTATCACAAAAAACATAGTAATATAATATTTACTTATCCACTATCTCGATTTTTCATAAATATTGTCAGGCTCAATTTCTTAACTATTATAGATAACATTTAATCGCGCAAATCAGAAGAGTATCGAATGCTAAAAGAGCTATTAAATTGTATGACATCGAAATTAACGTCGTCAATAATGATTGAGTAAACAGTCAGGTCGTATCGGCACATACTGTTTACGATTTTATCTTTTAATCACTGCAATAAAGGAATAATAACTGGTTTACGTATGTACTAATAAAATTGTTTGTTATTTCGTACGAAATCAAAATACTTAGAATTTGTTTGAGATCTGTGTTACTCGTAATTACAACGATATGGACTGGATCTTATCTGAATCTCACTTAATTTTAAGTTATTTCAAGGTTTTAAAAATTTTCCGTCCTACGTATCATTGAATAATTCAAAAAATTTAAAACTATATCTCAAAGTTTATACCAAAACGACAATTTGTATATGATAACACAATAACATATAATTACGTCATGCACTAATTAAAATTTGTATCATTTTTATAAAACCCTTCAGAAAAATGACCAATTCTATTCAAAAAATTATAAAATGTTCAATTGTTATAAAATTTCTTATAAAATATCAATATTTTTATAAATTTTTTATTTGTAAAGTTTATACGTTCTTACATTTATCATTATTCAATTTTTATTAAATTTTTATTCAATTTTCTGTAGATTCTATATAACATAAATTTTTTTACGATACCTTTCGAGGTATTTACTCGGTCTAGTACTGCGCTTTGTAAACACGTTTTCCCTAGATCGAACATGTGACGTTACCAATTATCATATATGTATGATACTTACTTGTATCGATATTCGTTAAGTCAAGGTAAGCCACGGTGAAACAGGAAAAGAATGTGGTGCGTTTGAGTTGTCTCACGATTGAACGTCAAATGATCTTGACTGACGGTGAAACTTAACATTGCGTCGGCATCGCTCCAGGACAACCGTATATGTGTCGCCCCTGACGTCGTGTAATCCCTACCACTTGTAGCGATCGCAGACACTAGTAGTCACAGAATCATCTGAAACAGGTAGAGTGGACGAAGTAAGGCTTTGTATAAATGAATAGATTAATAAGGCTCACTACATGATGTTCAGATAAATATAATCGTAATGAAGTACTTAGTATACACTTACTACAGCACTTACTATATTTCATTTAATATACTACTATACGAATTATCGTTAGTATACTTACTAGACTTACCATGTTTTTGTATACTATAGTATACTGTTACATGCTACACTGCGGTTTATTGTAATATGCTTGCATATAGTATGTTATACTATAATATACATTTGCACGCTGTGACATATTACACTTTTATGTATTATAAAATACTTGACTGAATACTATTCTACACATTATACTATATTTTTGTACACTGTGCTTCACTTAATCCTTTGCACTTGACGATCTTTTCGTTACAGAAACATAGTAATTCGAAGATTTTCTGCCATAAAGTCGACGATATTTTCAAAACGATAAATAAAAAGTGCAAATTAATTCTAAGACGTAGAATTATTTTACCACGATATTCCGCGCGTCGTTGAGCAATTTTAAATTCGAGATATTAATTAACAACGATCTTTAGAATCTGATTAAAGGGTTAACCCTTTGCACTCGAGAGGCGCCTCTCAGTCACCATTTAAACAGATTCTAACGATGGATGTTAATTAATAAATCAAATTCACAATTATTCAACGATGCTTGGAATATCGAAATAAAATAATTCTATGTCTTAATTTGCATACGATTTCTTATTTACCGTTTTAGAAATATCGTCGATTTTATGGCAGAAAGTCTTCGAATTACTATTTTTCTGTAACGGAAAGATCCCCGAGTGCAAAGGGTTAATATATAATACTCGTACACGCTGTAATGTAGTAGTTCATATATTATACTTGCACGTACCATCGTGTTGTTTACTATTCTATACTTTAATATACTATACTATGCATTAGTTTGTCATACTTTATTGTATCGTGCTTTTATTCGTGATACTATAGTTTGCTTTATTATTCTTTTGTATAGTGTATTTCAGTATATTATACTACGGCAAATATGGTACACTTAGTACAGCGGTTAGTATAATAAAAAACGAATGCTTGAAATACCAATATTTCGGAATACACTGAACAAATAGTATCATTGTTCATAATTAACTATATTTGTTAAATATTAAAACACTATTGTGTATACTATTGCGCAGTATACTATGTATTATTAACGATGATTCATCTGTGTATTTCCGAACCAAGAAAAATGAATTCGTTCATTTTGTTACTTTGCCATCGTGAGAAGCAATTTGCATGACCCCAGTTATCAATTTTTGTTCAAGTGGAAAGAGATAAATATTTCCACTTGATCAAAATTTAAAATTTAAAGAGAAAATTTAGTATTCAAGCATATAGTCAGTTAAACATTGTCTCATTTTCCATTAATTGATACTTCTTTTTTTCGTTACAAAATTTACAAGGTTTAAAGCAAAGTATATGTAAGAACTTTACGTAACTTATATAATAATTATGGATGATAATAATGACAGGTAAGATCAAAATTATTTTCATGGAAAAGAAAATTTTGGGAAAAGGATGTCATTAAAAAAATTGGAAAATTATGTTTATATTAATTATCCTGTGTCATATCCTTATAATCCTTTGTGTTTGTCAGATCACTTGATGTCTGATAATGACACGTCCATCGTACAAACTGCGGACTTACTAATAAGCCTTGAATAAACATACAATAATAGTATCAGTTCAGCTATTTGGTAATACTGTATTACGATCCAATATTTTATCACGAGAATTTTTAATATGGAATCTTGGAATGATATCCATGAAAATAACGGTGGTGGAAAATATTGGATAAAACTTGTTGTTCGCCTATATAAAATGATTTGATATTACCAATTAAAAAATAGTTAAATGTATAAAATATTTCTAACTAATTATACAAACCCTGTCAACTAATTAAATACTACTATAATTTGAATTTTAATAAGCTCGAGATTTAATCGATCTTAATTTCATTTCTATGCAAATTCCAATTGAAGTTCTAACAATAATCAATTAACTACAAAAATGAATTTAATTAAAATCGTATTTTGCAATGGATCCAAATGTATTAAAAAAGGGATAAATAAAATTTGTAGAATAGTTACTATGCTATGAAAAATACGGAGTAAAGAATTATGTTCGTTTATTCCAAGTGACGAAACGTCATTCATGAGTTAGAAATTCGTGGAAGAACAAAGTGATTTTGGTTAGAATGGAAAGGAAGGGTTAACGACTGACTAAAAATTTTGCAGGACGTGTACCGAGTATATCTGTGAAGTTTGAATGGGAGAGAACGTGGAATAAAAAAAGAAGAATGCTGGGTGTTAACATATGTGTAAAATCTGAAAATTACATGTATTTGTGCGTGCATGTGTGTGGGCAAGCGAATGTGTGTGTGTGTGAGAAAGACAGAGAGATCAGTACTTTTGTGGAACGAAGAGTACGAGGTTCTGCATTGTTTTGTAGAACATTATATTTCAAATTATTCCAGTATGCTTTAATATGCAGTAGTTTGTATCATATTGTAGCCTTTTTAAAAATAACAAGATAAAGTATATTATATAATTTGTCGTTAAATATATTCTTTCACTTTTATTGAATTCAGGTTAATTTTATTACATAAGCTAGTATTTGTTATTTAAGTACTACATTATCAAAAAAGATACACAAAGTCCCATAGTTAGACAGTACAGGATTAATTAATTCAATATGAGATAATCTAAGGCTGATTCACATTTCGCCTTAAAGAATAAGGACTCCTTCTGACAATTCCGTTTATATTTTTAATATATGCTTAATATAGACAATCTTATATACTATTTTACATTCTACAAAATATAGTCGTTATATTATTTTACATAATAATTTCTAAGATTAATTTTATACTCTTTCTATCTTTAAGTTCACACCATCCTTGGATCTCAACAAGAAAGTATTACTATTGCTTTCGAACGGGATCCTGGTTTTCTCGCAAACAACGACTTTGTAATTGCTGATAACAGTTATGATACCAATCTTGGTTTGATAGTGTGCAAAACGGGCACCTGGAAAAATTGATCAAAATATTATCACGCGATCCATATGTAATATGTATAACGAATAAGGTATCTGTGGTATTATAATACTTAAATTAGTATACTATTTAAAAATAAACTGTTCAAATATATAACAGTTTAACTGGCAACAAAATTTATCATTATAATACCACATAGAAATTGGTAGAATTGCAATAGCATATAGTAATATTATGCTTACTGCCATAATATTGCAACTATTGATTAAGTAATATAGTAGTTAATATAGTAAGTAATATAATGTATTAAAATATTAGATGACATATTATTATTAATAATTATTAATACAACTATAATTACTATTATAATACTGTCATCTCTTCTGCAATATTACAACTATTGTTCTAATTTTTAATATAATGCTATAATTATTACTAATGATACAAAATGTTTAAGTATTTGATATTATAGCATTATTTATAATTAAGATACTGAAATTGTATAGTAGTTATGGATAAATCAAATTAGATATCTATAAGCATACCAATGCAGTTCCTGGGCCCATCACCGAATGGCAAATAACTCATAGGGTGTCTAGCAGCAACAGCTTCCTCGGTGAATCTTTCAGGGTCGAACACTTCCGGTTCCGGATAAATATTCGGATCTCTTTGAATTCCGATCACAGGTATCCACACATTTGTCCCTTTTGGTATAGTAAGCTTTGTGCCTCTGAACGTGTAATTTTCCACTGCCTGCCTTGGTAACATCGGCAGTAAAGGATACTTCCTTAACGTTTCTATCAAAATAAGATACAAATGAGTGACTTATATACTATAAATTACTACAATTTTTCTTCAATAGGACAGTATTCTTAGATATTTTCTGATCTACGAGTAATAGGTTTCCACAGTTTTTCAGACACTATTTTTTCTAAAATGTAACTTTTCTTTGGCTTGAGCACCTTTAAACACCATGTCCAAGTATTTCATCTCTTTCATATCATTGTACGTCAAATTTTCAATATTTTCCTTGGTAACTTCTTTGATCTCTTCCCGTAATTTGTCTTGGATATCCTGGTGTTGAGCTAGTTCGTAAAGAGCATGAGCAATGGTCGATGAAGAGGTTTCAAAACCAGCAACGAAGAATACTAACGCCTGTGCAGTGAGCAACGAATCTGTTAGTTCTGTAAAATAGAAGAATATTTAGTTACACACCTATAATTAATATATCATAAGGAAAGAACAAAATTGTCATTATACATACAGAATTTAAGAAGTTAACCCTTCGCACTCGAGAGGTGAGATTCAGTCACCATTTCATAAAATTTGGAAGATCGATATTAATTAATATATCAAATTTAATGTAATGTAACAGTGTGCGAGGTATCGAAATCAAATAATTCTACAATTCTATTATTATACAATTCTTTATTTACTGCTTAAAAAAGAATCGTCAGTTTTTTAATAGAGAATCTTTGAATTTCTACTCTTCTCTAGCCAGAAAGTCGTCGAGTACAAATGGTTAATACTTAATACTATAATACTAGAATAGGTACTATAATACCATAATACGCTTTGACTGCTACGCTGAAATCACATGTTTCGCTAAGGACGCCATGAGAGTATTTTTATTATTCAAAGCATATAACAGTAATTGGTGATATAAGGCAAAATTTTTATCCAATGCAGCGTTTATCCTATTGGCGTTCACGGCTAACCACCATGGCGCTTTGTTAATGGTTGACAATTGACTGACTGTCAATTTTCATTCAATTTTTACAATCGTAAATAGTTCATACACTCTGATCACCGATGATCACCATGGCTTCATAGGAGAAATCGTAGCCGGTCATATATGACCAACGAGGCAGTCAAAGAGTTAAATCATCCACAGGCTGTGTTCGTTAATTCTTAAATGTTTAGTGATCCACCTTGAAAGCCAGGCTAAGGGAAATGCGTGATTAAGGAAAAAAGCTTGCGTATGAAAGAAGACAGAGTGCAAGGTTTAAATGGGGGTGCAAGGGCTGTCCTAGGACAGTCCTGTTGGTGAGAGTTGTACACGAAAGCTGTTGTTGCAAAAGCTGTATAATTTTCGTGCCTTTCTATACATAGGCAAGCACGCATGCTAATATAAGATAGTTCTTAAGTTTATATTATCTTATAGAGATAAGCGCGGTAGATTAAGTTTGATTCTAGATCGCGAGTGTTTCACGCTGGAACCATCGATCTCGTAGTCTAAGTTTCATTTCTAACCATTTCGTACGTTTTGGTTCCTTTATATGTATATTATTGTATCTAGTTTTCGAGGCAATAAGCGTATGTTAAATTGGAAAAATTGGAAAAGTTGTACACGAGGTTTGAAAGAGAGTCAAGTCGGTGACAGTTCGAAGAATTGACGTGCGAGTGTGAATTGCGTAATTAGTTTAATCTTTTAGTTTGTATTTTACTCTTAAGTCTCTTTAGCTCGTAAGTAAAATATATTGGAATTAACAACATCCTTTATTCTGTATATTTGCCAATCTAAATACTATCCCTACGTACATACAGAATTTAACAAGTTAATACATGCTAAATCATCCACAGGCTGTGTTCGTTAATTGCAAGGTATGCGCAAGATACATAAATTTTTCTAGTACTTCAAACTGCATATACTCACCAATATTGTTTAGCTTATCCGGGTGATCCTGCAATTCCATCAGCAAGTGCACGAAGTCTGGTCTAATCACGTTATTCTCTCTTCTGTATTTCATGGAGCCGGTAATTATATTTGTAAAGAAGTCGTTCATTTCCTTCGGTTCAAGTAAATGACCTATTCGTTCATACAGCCACGGGGTAAATTCTTTACAACTCTCTTTGAGCGTCCGTTTCACACTAGGCGCGGATATCTTCCTACCCATTTGACGAAACTCGCTGTTCTCGTCCTTCAGGGCGTTCATATTGATACCAAAAGCGCAGCTTCCGATCACGTCCGTCGTGAACTTTGCGGCCAAATCGTGAAATTCCACTGGCTCTCCGTTTCCCACAGTTTTGGCCAAGTGTTTGTCGAAATTTTCTGCGCATTCGACTATCAGACTGAACATTTCTTTCAGCTTCCCGGACGTGAATATGGGCGAGAGCTTAGTTCTCATAGTACGCCATTTTTCAGACTCCAACGTGAAGAGGTTCTGCGCCATTGGTTCCACCTATGAAGTTATAAAATTATATTTCCAACTTGACAATGGATCAAATTATTTCTTTTAATATTTAATGAATTTTATTTTATCCTTTATTAATCAATAAATTGAAATTTATAAATCACATATGTTTATTGGGAAGAATATTTTTCTTCGCCTTTCATCCTCATTCATTTTATTTCATTTATATATTTCTTATTTATATTTATTTCTGCTAGCGTGTGTTATATGAAAACAAAATCGTACAATGATATATCAGTTTAGAATGTATGAATAGTATGTGCTCGTTCGACGTCCATCAGGTATCAGGAGGAATCACTTAACGACAGTTATATACACGCAAAGAATTTGTTTGAGCAGTATACTTATACTTGAGAATAATTTTTGAATCTTATGTCATCGATGTTTTAATTATATATCATGGAAAGTGCAAAATATACCAAATATAGGATTTGTGTCATGTTATGATAATGGACAGCTATATTAGATATACACGTGAAATTACGAAGTAAAAAAACAAAAAGATCACAGGATTATAAGGAAATAAAGAATTAGATCAACAAATTCATTAGAATTATCAAATACCTTCGGAAAAGTGCGAAATCCTCTGTTCACGAAGGAAGAGAAGTCTCTGATGAGGACATCCTTGACCATATCCAGGTCGTTAATCACCAGAGCTGGCGATGTACCCTGGAATATCCCAAAAACTGGCTCATGCTTGAACTCGTCGTACCATTCTCTCACTTTATCGCTCATCGACTGTTTCCTAATCACTATGTTGACGAAATTGCCAAGCAAGAACGTAGGTTTCGGTCCAGGTATCCCACGACTTTTCCAGGTGTTATAGATCGATTTGTAGTAGTAATAAATCGCCAGAACTACGGCCGCGATGCCGCAGGCGATTTGGAAGTACTCCATGTTGCTTCTGTCGACCTACAGTAAACATTTAGGACATTTGATTTGCCAACTATCTCGGAAAATTTGTAAGCTCGGATTTTTTTCAAAACGTAGTCTCGTATGAAAAATATTTATTTCGTATTTTTTATTTATTTTTCTTTTTTTTGAAAAATCACACATTACACGCTTGCAAATTAATCACTGCGTAGAACAGGTAAAATGTACCCGGTGTACAACGTGTTATCACTGAGGAAGTAACTCCAGTACTACTTGAGTAACGTTAGATTAGATCTGATAAAGACAATGATTCACGTGATCAAACAAGTTTGGAAATTATTTTATTAATCGTTTAAAATATCGAGATATTTTCGTCTGTTTTGCTTTTCGGACTCGCTTAGAATAATACACATTCTCGTTGATAGAGATCTTGAAACTTGCGAAAGAATAGCAATCGTTCGTAGTTAAACATCGAGGAGGTATGAATTCCTCTAGGATTCACTGCATGCTCATTGAATCAGCGAAATAATCGTAGTACAAATAGTCCTGGTAATGATCCATAGAGTATAGAATAAGTTGTATAACTCTAGCTGTGCTTGGGAGTACAATTAATACTTTTTTATTTCGCGAAGAAAACAAATTTACTATGGAAATTAGGCGCGGTACGTTATCTTCGGCAGTTCTGGGAACTGAATTCCTTATGTACCTATCTGACAATGTGATACACACAGACACGTCAAACACAAGCGAATGATAATGAGGTATTCGATTATTAATAAATTATCGCGATAAGAAATGAAATATAAGAAATAATATTCATTCAACGTTTAACTTACAATTATAAACTTCGTTTTAACAAGAAATGTAAGGATTTTATGGTAAAATTAGCTGGGTATAATACGATACTACAATGTAGCCATTGCGATTAATTTACTGCACTTTGCTATAAATAGTGGACATAACGTTAGTAATAATAATATACAATAATGATAGATAGTAGTAATTAATAGTAATGATTAATAATAATAATGATGATAATGATAATAATAATAATTATTATTAATAGAATATAGAATATAATTATAGTAATGACTAATAATAATAATAATGTGATTAATTGTAATAATAACAAAAATAATACATAGCAACAATAGATTATAAAAATTATAATTGTAATTGTAAAAATGATGAGAGAAGCAATGAAATCAGAATAAATGAGTAACTATGTTAAAGACATTAAAATAAATGCAAGTAAATACAGTATCGAAAACGGTATAAATAAATAAAAAATTAAAATTGTACCTAAGTGAAAGAACATTCGAGTGAATATAAATGTAGGATCGGGGTGGGTGGATGGGCTAAAGTAATGTTCCTTTACTACCTCTTCAAATACAATAAACATATTATCGGCTACGAAACTAGAGACCCGCTACGGGTACGCTCGACTTTTACTTCTTAGACACCATCTTGAGGACCGTGAAGGACTGGTGCTGCTCGCGCCCTTGCACCCTTATTTAAGCATTCACTCTGTTCTTTTCCATACCCAGGCTTTCCTTTGCAATCACACTTCTTTTCCATGCAACCTCGGTGGGCCCGGCACTTCAATCACTCTGCACGCATCTCTAATCTTTCACTCTAACATAAACATTCATTGCAATCCATCCTCGCGCACATGGTCACTTTCATTCTAAACCCAGGCACACTTGACATTCTTCCAGGGCCGTACTTATTCCAATCCCACATAAATGAATAAAAGATTAAAATTTGTGTAAATTAAACGAATACTGAAATGAGTATAAAAAGTTTGATATCAAAACGAGTATAACGGTCTGACATTTCCTAAAATAAAATGTTAATTAAATAATATTTACTTTATAAATTTTCAATGAAATCATTTACATTTCCAGGTTGATCGTTGTCGAATCTTTAGGATATTTTCGGTAAACTCCATATTACTCGTATAAATTTTTATTCAATATTTTTTAAACAATCTTTCATGAAAGCATTTGTTCAAACTTATACTACGCTTCTAAAACACGTTATATCGTGGTCACGTGACGATAACCATTATATGTGTATGTACTCACTTGTACTCGTGTTCGTTATATCAAGACAAGTCACGACGCAGCAGAAGAAAAATGTCCGTTTAGTGTCACGACTGAATATTAAATAATCTTGACTCACGGCGAAATCTAAGATTTCGTCAGCTACATTGTATCAGAGCAACAATGCATTTGGGACCACCAGCCTATCCCTACCCTAACTGTTCCTGACGTCAGGATACTACCACATGTAACGATTACAGAGCTACAAGTATAGTAGATAACTAGAGGCATCTGAAACGTTTAAACAGATAGAGTGGATATAGTAAGACTTTGTATAACTAAATATGTATTATTGTAATAGGCACAATAAGGTCCACTAAGTGATTTTCAGATAAATATAGTCGTAATATAGTACCTAGTATATACACTTGCTACTGCACTTACTATATTTTATTTCGTTTGCTATTATATGAATTATCGTTAGTGTACACACTACACTTACCATGTTTATGTATGTTGTAATATATTACATGCTGCATTGCAGTTTATTTTATTACACTTCCATAGTATACTATGCTATACCTTTGTATATTTTGTCATATTATTTTTTTATGTATTATACTATACTTGACTAGATACTATTTTACACATTATGCTGTATTTTTATTTACTGTGCTTCACTTACTGTATAATACTTTAACTTATACATTATGTAGGAGTTGATTATATTCAAGTTTCACGTATTATAGTGTAGTTTACTATTCTATACTTTCATATACTATACTATACGCCTATGTGTATTATCTCACTGTATCGTTCTTTTATTCGTGATACTATAGCTTACTTTATTATACTTTTGTATAGTGTATTTCAGTGTACTATATTTCGTCGTATATAGTGCACCTGGAGGTAGGAGTTGATTATATTCAAGTTTCACGTACTACGGTGTTGTTCACTATTCTATAGTTTTATATACTATACTATACATCTGTATGTTATACCTTACTGTATCGTGCTTTTATTCGTGATACTATAGTTTGCTTTATTATACTTTTGTATAGTGTATTTCAGTGTACTATATTTCGTCGTATATAGTGCACCTGGTATAGGACTTAGTATAATATAGAACGAATGTTTGAAATTTCAATATTTCGGAGTATACTGAACAAATAGTAAGATCGTTCATATGTATTTAAATATATTTGAAGTACTACTGTTATGTACTACTACGTTTATTATCGTGTAGTGTACTATATACAATTAGCGATAGCCCTATCGCGTAGTCATGAAACAGGGAAAAATAAATTTTTATTGAGTGCTTTGTCATCGTGAGGATTTTGCGTAATAACAAGTTATCAATTTTCTCTTAAGTAAAGTAAGATAAGTAGCTCGAAAAAATGTTGTGTTTAATGATATGGTCATTTAAACAGTGGCTCATTTTCGATTGATTAATACTTCTTTATTTTATCACAAAATTTACTAACTTTATAGTAAATTATAATGTCAAAATTTTAGATAACTTATAAACAAAATAATTACACATGCCAACGAGAGGATTAAAATGAATAGAGAGATAAGATTAAAATTATTTTCATGAAAAAGGAAGTTTTGCATGAAGGACGTGATTTCAAAAAGTAGAAAATCAAATTTTTATAAATTATTCCGTGTCATATACTTATAATTTGTGTTTGTCAGATCACTTGATGTCTGATAAGGACAGATACACTTTATAATTGTTGATTTAATTATACGCCTTGAATCAACATACAAATTATCAAAGCATCGATTCAGTCATTTGCTGACATCGTATGACAATGCAATATTTTATCTCTAGAGTGAGTGAGAATTTTTAATATAGAATCTGGGAAAGATATCTACAAAAAATAACAATGATGGACAGTATTGGATAAAAATTGTTGTTTGTCTCTATTTAATAACTTGATATTACTAACAATAAAATAGTTAAATGTATAGAATATTACTAACTAATTAAGCAAACTCTATTAACTAATTAATCTAATTAAAAATTTAATCAATGATCTATTAATCCCAAAAAGGAATTTAATTAAAATCATATTTTGCAACGGAATAAAATGTATTAAAAAAGATAAGATAAGTAAAATTTGTAAATAACGACTCTGTAAATAGTTAAAATTTGTAAGCAGTTACTCTGTTATGAAAAATATAGAGTAAAAAATTATGTTCTTCTATTCCAGGTGACACAACATCATTCATGAGTTAGAAATTCGTGGAAGAACAAAGTGATTGTAGTTAGAATGGAAAAGAAGGGTTAATGACTGGCCAAAAATTTTGCAGAACGTGTACCGAATATATTTGCGAAGTGTGAATGGGAAAGAATGTAGAATAAAGGAAGAATGCTGGATGTTAACTTACGTGTAAAATCGAAAAGTTACACGCGCGCGTGTGCGCGTGTGTGTGTGTGTGTGTGTGTGTGTGTGTGTGTGTGTGAGAGAGAGAGAGAGAGAGAGAGAGAGAGAGAGAGAGAGAGATGTATTTGTATGGAATGAAGAACAAAGGTTTATACATTTTTGTTTCGAATTAAATAAAACCTATGCCAGTATGCTTCAACACACAGAAGTTTGTAATATATTGTACATTTTTAAAAGATAACAAGATAAAGTTTATTATAGAATTTGTCTGTATTCTTTCACATTCATTGAATTCAGTTTAATTATATTGCATAAGCTACTACTTGCTAGACGAATATTATCTATTATGTTATAACATGACATTTTTACTATATATAATATTACATGGCAGTAAATAATGCTACAAGTATATTTGTATTTACTATGCTATAAAATGTGTAATTATAAAATGCAAAAATATATAAAAATTTTATAGTATAGATGTGGATCTATATTTACGATCAATATATGCTATATTATATTTTCCACATTCAATAACCATAATTAGTACACTCACCATATTTATATTACACTTAACATTTATACTACATATATACTCTTTGTGTAGAAATAATTCATTATTTTTATTTTTGGTATCCTCCTGATTTATTATCACATCACATGACATTTTTAAATATATAAATACAGATTTGAATTAAAGAAATTAATTTTATAATAATAATTTGATACTACTACGTTCAATATGATACTACTTACATTCAAAATTATCAAGTGTAATATTTTAAGGATAAAATAAAAATAAAAATATGAATTAGCAATAAAGAGTGAACTATCACACCCTTACTTCAATAGCACAGAAAAATTTATTGTATACGTACATCTGTTGTATAAATGTAAATTACTTCCTATTAGAACGTAACAGCATGTTCTAATGTAATAATTCATAAATATTGTATAAACATGTGGCAGCTTTATTAACTAAGTCCTCTAATAGTCACTATGGTTAATCAATAATAATAATATGTACATCCTTGTACAATTGTACTTTATTTATTCTTAACAACTAGATTTTTTATAAAAATGAATACATATATACATTCTATAATAATAATAGAGGTTATGTGACCTATGAGCAACGTCTTATTTTTAAAGCTCGCTTAAAATAATTAGTCCATTTCTATTTTAACCGATCTTTAAGTTACTCGATATGAGTAATAGGTACTTAAGTTCTACACTGTTCAACAAGTTGCACAAAGTCACATAGTTAGACATTACAACATTACAATGCATTACAGCGTTTTAAAGAATAAGCTCATCGCTCCTTTTGACAATACTTAACCCTTTGCACTCGACGATTTCTTCGTTACAGGAAAATAGTAATTAGAACACTTTCTGCCATAAGGCAGAATTGATATTTTTAATATGGTAAATAAGAAATCGTATGCAATTTAAGACATAGAATTATTTTACTTCGATATTCCACGCATCGTTGGGTAATTATAAATTTGATATATTAATTAACATCCATGTTTAAGATCTGATCAAATGGCGACTGAGAGGCGCCTCTCGAGTGCAAAGGGTTAATACATTGTTAATATATCTCTTCTATAGGCAGTCGCATATATTAATTTATATTTTACACAATATAATTGTTATAATACTTTATATAAAAATCCTTAAGATTAATTTTATGCTTTTTCAACTTTCAAGTTCACTCCACCCTTCAGTGCCAACAAGAAGCTATTACTATCGCTTTCGTATGGGATCTTGGTCTTCTCGCAAACAACGACTTTGTGATTGCGAATAACTGTTATGATACCAATTTTGCTCTGATAAACTGCAAAACGAGCACCTGGAAAAATTATTCAAAATTATGTCACTCGACCCCTATGTAATATATGTAATAAATAAGGTACCTATGATATTACATTTCTTAAACTAATATGCTATTTAAGAATATATTTCTTAAAAGGTTCATAGAAATATACTACACAAGTCTTACGATATCAAATATTATTTAAAAATTATACTGTTGTTTATTATTATCAATATGTTACTATAATAAGAGTTTAATTCCCACTACAATTACCATGATAATATGTCACAATAATTATAGTAATATGGTAATATTATACAGCAATATTATAATTACTGCCATAATAATACAACTATAATTACTAATATAATGCTGTCATCTCTTCTGCAATATTACAAATATTGTTCTAATTTTTAATACAATGCTATAATTATTACTAATAATACAAGACGTTTAAATATTTGATATTATATCATTATTTATAATTAAGACACTGGAATTGTATAGTAGTAACAGGTGAACTAATCTAGATATTATAATTTATATGTTATTTATTTTATAAGCATACCAATGCAGTTCCTGGGCCCATCACCAAATGAAAGAAAACTCATAGGGTGTCTAGCAGCAACAGCTTCATCGGTGAATCTTTCAGGATCGAAATCTTCCGGTTTCGGATAAATATTCGGATCTCTTTGAATTCCGATCACAGGAATCCACACATTTGTCCCTTTTGGTATAGTAAGCTTCGTGCCTCTGAACGTGTAATCTTCCATTGCTTGTCTTGTCAACATCGGCACTAAAGGATACTTCCTTAATGTTTCTACCAAAACATGACAAAAATGTTTCATTTATTTATTATAGATTACCACAATTTATCTTCAATAGGAAACTATTCTCAAATATTTTCTGATCTATGAGTGGCAGTATTCCTCAATTTCTCTGAAATCATTATCTTCCAAATGAAATTTTTCTTTGTCCTAAGTACCTTTAAACACCTTGTCCAAGTATTTCATCCCTTTAACGTCATTGTACGTCAAATTCCCGATATTTTCCTTGATAACTTCTCTGATCTCTTGCCGTAATTTGTCTTGGATATCCTGATGTTGAGCTAGTTCGTAAAGAGCATGAGCAATCGTCGATGAGGAGGTTTCAAAACCAGCAACGAAGAAAACGAACGCCTGTGCAGCGAGCAACGAATCTGTTAGTTCTGTAAAATAGAACAAAATTTGGTTACGTATTTATAATTGATGTATCATAAAGAACGAATGAATTTGGCATTATACATGTAGGATTGGAATGACTATGGCCCTGAAAGAGGGTCGGGAGTATTTGAACTTAGAACAAAGGTGAATGCGCGCAAGAGGATCGAATGGATGTAGTTAGTTTATGAGTGCGATATGTGTTTGAAGTACGTGGTCCACCGAGGTTGCTGGGAAAGAGGGATAATTGGGAAGGAAAGCCTGAGTGTGAAAAAGGGACAGAATGATTGGTTTAAATAAGGGTGCAAGGACGGAGGAGAGTCAGTGTGCCAGTCAGAGTGTGTAAGAAGTCCAAGTCAGTCTAACAGTTCAGTCTAAGACAGTCCATCAGTCAATCGAAGAATATCCAAAGTCTAAGAGTTTTCGGTCAAAGACAGTGTGTCAAAGTTTAAAGTCAATTTATAAGTTAGTTTAACACTAGATTTACAGAACCCGTCAATTTTACGGAAGGGTAACTCCACTTATACGATTGTAACAGATTTAGTTAACTTATATTAAGACTGTTAATATAATATATAATTGTTTTTAAATTAAACTAATGTAGGAATTGTTTAGACGGGAGCAAAAAGACGATGGTAGATAATAAAAGTATGATTTATTGTGAACTAATTTAAGACTTATTCTAGATGTTAAGACCTTCCACACTGACTATCTCTCGCAGAACTCTTCATGGAATTGTTCGTTTTACGCCCATGCACCCTTATATAATCCATTTGCATCCAAGCGCGGAATATTCCGCGAGCCCGCCACTGTTTACTATCACCATGCGCGGAATATTCCGCGAGCCTGAGACTGTTTACTATCACCAAGCGCGGAATATTCCGCGAGTCGACGTTTAGCGCACATAAGACCGTCCATGCTCACCATTCCTACACTAAGCGTTAAAAAAAAGGCACGTGGTTTCCTTTACCTGTCAATTTGACAGGAATTCTTAGAAATAGGTATACGGATAGCGTCCGTAAACCTAGTATTAAGAAAGATCAGAAGAGTGTGCCCATAGCGAATCTCTCTTGTCTCATATCCAGCCATCATCATTCTATCTATAAGCTTATTTTATTCTATTAAGAAGCCAACAATACTATCTGAAGTCAATCCACCCAAAATCCGATCCTACATACATACACAGTTGCTGCATGTACTCACCAATATTGTTCATCTGATCCGGGTGATCCTGCAGTTCCATCAGCAATTGCACGAAATCTGGCCTAACCACGTTACTCTCTTTTCTACATTTGATTGAATCGGTAATTAAGTTTGTAAAGAAGTCATTTATTTCCTTCGATTCAAGTAAAGAACCAATAAGTCCGTACAACCACGGTGCAAATTGTCTACAAATCTCTTTGAGCGTCTGTTTCAGATTAGGCGTGAAGATCTTCCTGCCCATTTGACGGAACTCGCTGTCCTCGTCCTTCAAGGCGTTCATATTGATGCCAAAAGCGCAGCTACCGATCACGTCAGTCGTGAACTTTGCGGCCAAATCGCGACATTCCGCTGATCCTCCGTCTTCCACAACTTTGTCCAAGTGTTTTTCCAGATTTTCCGCGCATTCAACTATCAAAAGGAACATCTCTTTCAGCTTCCCGGACGTGAATATGGGCGAGAGCTTCGCTCTCATAGGCCGCCATCTTTCAGGCTCCAACACGAAGAGGTGCTGCATCAGTGGTTCTATCTATGGAGTTATAAAATTATACTGTAACTTCATAGTGGATTAAATTATTCATTTTACTATTTAACGGATATTATTGTAGGATATTTTTAGGCATTGTTAGGACAGGATAGTCGAAGTGTTTCTGTAGGGAACACTTCGCCACGTTGAGAGGATCCGTTAGGGTCTGGCGGCCAGATGGGACTTAGGAGGTCGAGGCCAGGCCACGTGTGGGAGCCTCGCACAACCCCGGCTTTCCCCATTGTAACAATTTCCCCGGGAGGGTGACCCTTCAGAGAGCCTAACCTGGAAGGAGGAGTCCCTTCTGCTTTTGAGCTTTACGTGGAGGGAGTTTTCTCCTTCTTTGCGGGAGGCCCTTGCCTTCCAGACGGGCTTAAAAGGACCCGCTCTGGAAGATAGAGTTAGAGTTCGTGTTACTCCGTCATTTTGAGTTTAGTTTGTCGGTTGCGTTGAGTTCATCTTTAGTTGTCAAGTTCGTCATTAGTTGTCTTATAGTTCATCGGTAGTTCCTGTTGAGAGCTAGACTTCAGACTGACAATGAGTCTGCAGTGAATTTCAGAACTCGAAGTACTCGCTTATCATCGTTTCTTTTATTTCATTTATATATTTATTATCTATGTTTGTTGACACTTGCGTGAGTCGTATAAATGCATAATCGTACAATGATTTTATACCAATTTCGAATGAATAAATAATACGTGCTTGTTCGACCTCCATCAGAAGTAAGAATGAATCTCTTAATGACTGTTATATATACATAAAGAAAGACGCTGACTCAGCAGTATTTTTATAGTAATTTTTGTATTTTATCGACATTCTAATCGTATGTCATGAAAAATACAAAGTATAACAAATAAAGAATTTGCGTCATACCTGCCATAATGGACAGTTAAATTAATTATTTAAATTAAATTATTTCTTTTGCTATTTAACGAATATTATTTTATTATTTATGAGTCAATGAATTGAAATTTCTAAATCACATATATATTTATTAAGAAGAATATTTTTCTTCGCCTTTTATCATCATTCCTTTTATTTCATCTGTATATTTCTTATTTATATTTATTTTTGCTAGCGTAAGTTATATGAAGACAAAATCGTATAATGATATACCAGTTTGGAATTCATGAATAATTTGTATACCTGCTCGACCTCCATCAGGTGTAAGGAGGAATCACTTAACGACTGTTATACATAAATAACGAAAAGGTTGCTCCAACAGGATTCTTATAAATATACGTAATTTTTGAATCGTGTTTCATCGACATTTTAATCATATCGGACCTGGTATCCGATTAACAAAACATTGAAAATAATCTTGTGGCGATATCTCAATGGGGTTGTCACTCATGTGCTATGAATCACACGTTAAATGAATTTACCAAGTGTCCATCGGACAAATTGTAAAGTTCTAATAATAATAATAACAAAAAAAGGAAAATTTAATCATATATTATAAAAAATACAAAATATAGAAAATAAATTTGTATCGTACCTACCATAATCGACAGTTATATTATATGTATTTATATAATCACAAAATGATTGCAAAAAATCAGTATACTTATACTTGAGAATAATTTTTGAATCTTATATCACCGATATTCCAATTATATATTATGGAAAGTATAAAATATACCAAATAAAGGATTTGTGTCATACCTGCGATAATGGACAGCTATATTAGATATACACGTGCAATTACAAAGTAATCCCAAAAGGATCACAGAATTATAAGGAAATAAAGAATTAGATGGACGAATTAATTCGAATTTTCAGATACCTTTGGAAAAGTACGGATTCCTCTGTCCACGAAGATAGAGAAATTTCTGATGAGGACATCCTTCACCAAATCTAGATCATTAACCACGATAGATGGCGATGTACCCGCGAATATTCCAAAAAGTGGCTCATGCTTGAACTCGTCGTACAATTTCTTCACGCAATCGCTCATCGACTCTTTTTTAATCGCTGTTTTGAATAAATTGCCAATGAAGAACATAGGTTGCGGTCCAGGTATCCCACGATTTTTCCAGGTGTTGTAGATCGATTTGTAGTAGTAATAGATCGCCAGAAGTACGACCACGAGGCCACAACCGATTTGAAAGTAGTCCATGTTGCTTTCGTCCACCTAAATTAAAAATATATATAGGATATTTGATTTGCCATCTACTTTGCAAATTTTCAAATTCGAATTTTTTCAAAAAATAGTCTTGTAAGAATAATATTTATTCTTTCACGAGAAGTCGTTCCATATACACTTGCAAATTGGTCACTGCGTGGAACAGGTGAAATGAACACTATGTGCAACGTGTTATTGCTGAGGAAGTAATTTAAGTACTATTAGGGCAACGTTAGGCTTGATCTCATAAAGACAATGATCCAAGTGATGTAACAGAATTAGAAATTATTGTATTAACCGTTCCAGCAACACGCATCGAGATCGTGCTGCTCAGATCTTATGAATTGCCATTGCAAATTTGCAAATGATGATATGCTCAGTTTATGCTGCACTTGATCTTGGATACGAGGATCTAATGTAACCTATTATTAGTCATGTCACTGTACGATACCATGGATTTTGCTTATGTAAGAGTGCAAATATTGAACGAGTGCTTCTTGATCTGAGAAGTAACCCTGTCAGCAAAAGATTAGTATCTGGAATATCTTAAGAAAATTTCGACTTCTTGTGAAGGAAATATTGTCAATAATTTTTTAATAATGGAGGACCGAATATTTAAATATTTTTTATTTGTATAATTATTTAGTTAAATCAGAAAATCTGCTTTAGACTGTACTGGAAGATAATATTCGTTTCCCATAGGTCATTAAGTTTTGTTATATATATATATAAAATATTTTAAAAAAATATTTAAAATATGAAAAATTGAATATTTCTTAAAATGTACAAATGTACAAATTTTATATCACTTTCTTATCGCAACGTTATTACCTTGAAATTGAACGATAATTTGATAACATTTAATAGAACAGAAGTATCAAACCGATATACACTATTCTTATCAATTGTAACTGTTTGCTTTATAAATAAATATAGTTCTAGTTTTACAAGGTTAATGCCGATACTAAGTGGACTCAGAACAGTTTAGAAATTTATAAAAATTTCTCTACCTTCGTTCCCTTATATATAATTGATTCGTTATAAATTAAAATTTCGATTTAATTCTAATTATTGAATTAAATAATAATTACATAAGTCGTTAGATATATTTAATATTAATTAAACTATATTTAATACCTTACTTGTTAACCATGATAGAATATTTTTTATTTCCCATTTACCTCGTTAAAATATGCAAAGCAGTATAATGAAAAATAAGAAGACATATAATTTTGCTATCGGAAATTATTTATAAAATATTTATTTTTAAAATAGTTATAATACATTATTTAATTTTTCCAATAAGGATTGTTTGTTGTTACAGAAAACGTGTAATATGATATTAACTTTTCCACTATCTCGATTTTTCATAAATGTGCCTATAATTATGAAAGTGATTTAAGTCATCGACTTAAGAGGAATGATTTTATTATTTATTTCGTGTTGCATTCATTTATATTACGATAAAATATATTTATTTTCTACAAGACAGTGAAGAATTGAATCGTTAGATTGAGTTTGTAGCTTTATCGCAATTAATTTTATTTAATTTTATTTCTTCGAACTACGCGTCTTAAACATGGCTTCGTTATATCAAAGTCACATGACAACTACTCGCGTACATGTATGTACTTACTGGTACGGTTACATTAAGTCGAGCCACTTCAAAGTAGGAAAAGAATATTATTCATCTAACTTTACTCACGATTGAACGTCAAATGATTCTGATTGGTGATGGAATCCAAGATTGCGTCTGCAACACTATGAGATCAACACTAAGAGAGCTTTCAGGTCAGCCATACTTCAGCTGTTCCTGACGTCACATAATCCCTACCACTTGCAATGATCACGGATTGTAGTAATTACGGAACCATCTGAAACGTTGAAACAGATGGAGTGGATGCACTAGGACTTTGTATAACTATATAGAAGTTAACGTAGTAGATGCAATAAGCCTTACCACATGATATTAACACTAAAATAGTGTAGTGAGTAGTGTACTGTACTGTAGTGTAGTAGTGTACTTAGTAGGCACTTACTACTATAGTTCCCATATTATGACTTTTCGTTTGTATACCTACTACGCTTACCACGTTTGTATGTACTATAGTGTACTATTATATGCTACACTACAGTTGACTGTATAATGCTTGCAAGTATTATATTATACTATACTATACATTAATATACTTTGTCATGTCACACTTTTATGTGTTATACTATACTTGACTTAATACTATTTTACACACTAAACTACACTTTTGTATGATTTCTATACCTATTATACTTACCACGGTTGTATATACTATGGTACACTATTATATGCTACACTACAGTTGATTGTATAACGCTTGCAAGTACTATATTATAATAGAATAAACATTAATATACTTCGTCATATTACACTTTTATGCATTATACTATACTTGATTGAATATTATTTTACACACTATACTACACTTTTGTATATCGTGGTTCACTTAATATATAATACTCGTACACGTTGTTATGTAGTGCATATATTATACTTTCACGTACTACGGTGTTGTTCACTATTCTATAGTTTTATATACTATACTATACATCTGTATGTTATACCTTACTGTATCGTGCTTTTATTCGTGATACTATAGTTTGCTTTATTATACTTTTGTATAGTGTATTTCAATGTATTATATTACGTCGTCTATAGTGCACCTAGTATAGAACTTAGTATAATATAGAATGAATGTTTGAAATTCCAATATTTCGGAGTACACTGAACAAATAGTAAGATTGTTCATATATATTTAAATATGTTTGTTAAATATTGAAGTACTACTTTTATGTACTACTATGTATACTATCGTGCATTATACATATTATTAACGACGGCTTAATTCCTAACTCATTGGTGTATTCCTGAATCAAGGAAAATAAATTGTCATTTATTTTGTCATCGTCAGAAGTAATTTGCATGATAACAAGTTATCAATTTTCGTTTAAATAGAGAGAGATAACTAGTTCCAAGAAAATTTCGTGTTTAAGGTTATAGTCATTTAAACATTGACTCATTTTCGATTGATTGTTACTTCTTTTTTCATTAAAAAATTTACGAAGTTCAAAGTTGATTATACTGAAAAAATTTAAGGTAACTTATATAATAATTACAGATGGCAACGAGAAGATTAAAATGGATAAATAGGTAAGATTAAAATTATTTTCATTAAAAAGAAAGTTTTGAAAAAAGGATATCATTAAAAAATTCTAAAAATGAAATTTATATTAATTACTCTGTGTCATATTCTTATAATTTGTGTTTGTCAGATTATTTGATATCCGAGGAGGACATGTGTATCATACAAACTAGGGATTTAATTATACGCCTTGAATCAACAAACAAATTATCAAAGCATTGACTCAGTCATTGGCTGACACAGAATAACAATGTAATATTATATGAGAAAAATGAGCCTGAATTTTTAATATAGAATCTAGGAAAAATTTCCATGAATTTAAGAATGGTGGAAAACCAAAATGTTGTTTAAAAATTGCTTGCTTATATTAAATAACTTGATACTACTAACTATAAAGTAGTCAAATCTATAAAATATTATTATCTAATTGAGCAAACACTATCAAATAATTAATCTAATTAAAATTCAAACAATGATCTATTAACAACAAAAAGGAATTTAATTAAAATCATATTTTGCATCCGATTAAAATGTATTAAACAAAGAAGGATAAATAAAATTTCTAAACCAGTTACTTTATGAAAAATATAAAGTAAAGGATTATGTTCGTTTATTGAGTCGCAAGTGACAAAGCATAATTAACGAGTTAGAAAATTGTAAAAATACGAAAATTCGATTAGAAAAATAGAATTTTAGTTTCGAGTCTGTAATTTTCAATATTTGATTTAAGTTGATGCATATATAATTGTATATTTTTATTCAATAATACAATTATTCATATTAATTTTACGCTTTAATCAGTTTCAAGTTCATTCCATCTTTTAGTGTCATCAGGAAGTATTTCGGGTCGGCTTCGTATGGGATCCTGGTTTTCTCACAGATATCGACCTTGTGATTGCGAAGTATCGTTATAATACCAATCTTGCTTTGATAATTAGCAAATCGGGCACCTGCAATTATTTATTAAAAATTACTCCACTTATATCCTTCATACCATACACGTAATTATTAATCATTCTTACTTTACTTCACATTTAATATCATTGCACGTACTATATCACCCGACTTAATATATTATTGTAGCTCATATTGTAAATATAAAATATTTCTTAAATTAGACTACAAATTAACAATTACTAATTAACACTAATATTCGTATCAATATACTATTCCATTAAAATAGTCCTATGATTTTTATTCTGACGATGCTGTAATAATATATACTATATTTTGTTGCAATCATACTAAAGCAATACTATGATTACTATTATAATGATACTAGCATTCTCACTCTAATAATACTACAATAAAATTATAATTTCTATCATAATAATGCTATAATAATGCTATAATTACAGCTATAATTATACTATACCATACTATACTATACTAAATATAATTACTATTAATAGTATACTAATTAAAATAATAGATATTATATCATTCATCAGAAAATTGGAATTTTGTAACAGTAAAATGTAAATACATCAAGTCAACTGACATAATTTACATGTCATTTATTTTATTATCATACCAATGCAGTTCCTGGGTCCAACACCAAATGGCATATAAGCCATAGGGTGTCTGGCAGCAACAGCGTCATCGTTAAATCTTTCAGGGTCAAAAACATCTGGATTTGGGAATATATTCGAATCCCTATGAATTCCCGATACCAGTATCCACACTTTCGAACCCTTTTCTAATGTATACTTAGTGCCTCTTAACGTGTAATTTTCAATCGCTTCCCTCGTTACCATTGGCAATACTGGATACAACCTCAGTGTTTCTGCTCGAAAAAAATCAACGCTTCATTAAAATCAATTTTCACGCTCAATTAGAATCACAGATGTGTTATGACAATTTTCATGCAGTTACTTAATTTTAGAATATTCTATTTTCACGATTTTCTATACTATTGCGATGAAGATGATCAGTAACTCTCAGATAGTCAACAATAATATTAACTATTAATACATATTATATATTAAATATTAATTAACCCGACGAGAAACCTAATTCAAATCGAATTTAAGTTCCTATGGTTATTTATGATATAATAATACTAATTAAGAACTGAAGAAATTTTATAATTTTTCCCACAAATTCATTCGGATTTTTATATCCTAAGTAATAAAATTTCACATTTTTGATAAATTATTATCTATGGTTATTTAATTGACCATAATGGAATTAATATTGAGTGACCAGATTCTAGTTTAGAATTTTTATTAATTTTCGTCGAATATATATTCGATATTTTCGCGTATTGAGTAATGATATTTTATATTTAAACGTTGAAATGTCATATGAACGAAGGATGAAAGTTTATTTTACTATCACATTACGTACCTTTGAAAACCTTGTCCAAATATTTCATTTCCTTGATCACCTCATACGTCAAATTTTTACCGTGTTTCTCATAAGCAGATTTGATCTCTTCGCGTAGTTTGTCCTGCATATCGTGATGTTGAGCCAGTTCATAAAGAGCATGAGAAATCGTTGATGAAGTAGTTTCGAAGCCAGCTGCAAAGAAGACGAATGCTTGTGCGGCGAGTACCGTGTCTGTCAGTTCTATAAACCATCAAGTCATTTGTCAGAAATGAATTACCATTGATTATTCGCAGGCATTTATAATATCGACACGAAACAGGAAAATTATTAACTAAAAGCGTTAATCAGAATTTACTTGACATTCTTAGATGTAAAACTACGTCTTTATATTGACACCAAACTTGCTACAACCCTCTATTTTCATTAAAAATTCTGTCTATTTTGAAAAAATTAATTTCAACTTATAATTTGATAATATATTTTGGATCTACGCGAAAAAAATAAGTCGAAAATATAGAATAACTTTTTCTCATGCGAGCCTTCGTTTCAAACAGTATCCCTACATACCCATGTTTTGTAGTTTCTCTGGATGTTCCTTAAGATCCATCAGCATGTTGACGAAATCTGGCCTAAACACGTTGTTCTCTTTCCTATACTTAATGGTATCGTGAATTACATTTATCATGAAATCGTCGACTCCCTCAGGTTGAAGTAGATGGCCGATTCTACCGTACAAGGTTGGCGTAAATTGTCTAAGGACGTCTCTGAAGAATAGTTTCAAGGTGGGATTGAAAATTCTCTTTCCCATTTTACGAAACTCGCTATCTTTGTCCCCGAGGGCGTTCATGTTGATCCCAAAAATGCAGTGGCCGATCACGTCTGTGGTGAATTTTCCGGCTATGTCGCGAAATTCTGCCGGCTCTCCTTTCTCTGCCACATCATTTATGTATTTATCCAGATTGCTCGCGCATTCTAATATAAGAGGGAACATCTCCTTCAGCTTCCCGGACGTGAATACCGGAGAGAGTTTTGCCCTCATTGGACGCCATTTGTCGGGTTTCTGGGAGAAAAGAGTGTCGCCCAGTGGTTCTGCCTTTAGGTACAAAATTCTTTCGTGAGTTTTTTCTATTTCTTTATATATTTATTTGAGATTAGATTTACATGATATATAATTTATATAAATATTATGTAAATATTTTATAATTTACATAATATTTATTTGAGGTTAGATTTACATGATCAAACGAATTGTTATTTGTAACCTGTTAACTGGGAATGTCGAGTTAAACTGTTACACTTGTTGATTGTTTTGGATTTAATAACACTGTTCAATAAATTTGAAGGTTTCCCTAATCTGTAAAATCCATTAGGTAATTCTTGTACTTTTTTATACTAATCGCAAAATTATAAGATATTTTTTCAAATCACTTGTAATTTATAAAATAAGTATGTATGACTTCTAAATATAAATTTATTAAAAAATAAACTCCTATTTAATTTTTAAGATGGGAATAAATATTCGAACTTTTTTAAATTCTCGTGTAATATTTCGTTTTAACCAAAAATACAGAGGAAATAGAAATATTTTGACATATATTTAATATTTTTTAATATTTATCCTATGGAGGTGTGAATGCAATTTTAGTTGATAAAATATGAATAAATTATCAAATTTATTATTAATAACGAATTAAAATTGTCACTAACAAGTTGCTCGAAGCATAAATTTATAATAAAATCGAAAAAATTAAGAAATTCTTGGTTATTATAGAGGATGCGACATTAATTAACGAAATCGGCAACGATCGTGACTTTCTGTCGATCTTCGGTCGATCGTCGACTATATATAGATCGCGAGATCATTTAGAAACTCTTTTGCAGGTTTCTCTTCGGGTGGGACGGATCTTCCCCAATGGGCAAGTTAGAGGAGCCAAGGGGGTGGCCAATGGTCAAGGGTAAGTAGTCAGTGGTCAGTGGTCAGTACTATATGTATATTCTTTTATGTATATACATATGTATGTATATATATATTTCTTTCTGTTTCTAGTATCGGTCGATTTTCAAATACATCATTGGACTGACCTTTGCTATCGTAGCCTAACAGGTTTATATTAGTTTCTTTACATATGATACTTTTTTGTTAGATACTATGCTTATCTCGAAATTCAAGTATCGCAGTGAAATTTTATGCAAGTCATTTTTATAAATTTGGAGCAAAGTGAATAGTTATTACATTCATTTAAATACATATACACGGTATTTACAATACATTTATTACAAATACGAATCATAGTGGTACCAGCGTACTCAATGGAGTCTTAAGACTGCCATAATGAATAAAAGATGAATCGAAACTATTTACTTTTTAATGAATATTGCTTTCGATTAAAATTTACATTGGTTTAAATATTTTTGGCATCCTCCAATGGTACATGTCTGTGATAAATGTATTGTAAGTGCTATAATAAATTACTATACATCACTGAGTTATTTTCTAATTTTAATAAAACTAGGAATTAAGCGCAGATAATTCTAAAATTCAGAGTTAATTGGAATTTATGTACGTACCTTTGGAAATGAAGGCATGCCTCGGTCGGCAAATACAGAGAAGTCCTTGATGAAAACGTCTTTGATCAGATCTAGGTCGTTAACACCTAATATAGGTGTCATTCCCTCGAACATTCCAAACACCGGTTCGTCCTTGTATTCATTGTATAACTTCTTTGTTTTGGCGCTAAACGATATTTTTTTAAAGAAAACGTCCCCAAAATTGCCTACTAAGACCGTAGGTCGCGGTCCAGGTATTCCACGATTCCTCCAGTGGTCAAACGTCGAAGTATAGTAGTAGTATAAGGCGAGTAGCACCACGCCAATACTACAGAGAAGTTGGAAGTAGTCCATGTTACATTAGATTGCCTAAATAAAATTTCAATAATTAAAACATATTATATAATTCACTGTAATACTATAACGACACTAATTGCTAATTGCAGTATAGTTTTACGATACTAAGAATTTTTAAACTTCCCGGGAATTAAGAATATTTTCAAAATCTGACCTGAAAAAAATTTTAGAAGTTCTTCTTAACTTTATTTTATATATTATTATTTTTATGATAACTAATAATATATTATTATTACTTAAATAATATTATTTAAATAAAAATGTAATGTTTTATTTTTTCTCTTTTAATAAAAAGGATATTTCTCTTGATCCTTTGAGCACCTCCTACTGTGTTTAATTATTTTCCGAATCATAAAGCTTACAAAACCTAAGAATGCTCTACGAATTTTTAATTTTTAATATATCATTTTTAATATATTATTCAACCCTTCGTATTTTAATATCAACTTATGAACAGAATAGAATTCTCTCTCATACCATCAGCACCAATTTATCATCGCTACAGTATACTTTTCTTAACGAAGAAATTGCCCTGTTTGTTATATAATCTTGACATCGCGAATCTTGAGGAACAGAAAATATATTTCAATTTGACAATTGAGATTACCAATCAGAATTAAATGATTGATCTGAGAATAGCTCATGTAGTCAAATTGTACAATAGGGTAACGTCTGAACAACATTGAATATCCGTGATCTTCAATACAATGTAATTGGATCGTTAATTCCAGACTAACTTCATTTGCTCTATTAAGTAAATTTGCTTGTCGCAATTTCATGCTTATAAATATGCAATGACTGCCTAGAACAAAATTGTATTTAACAAATAAAAATACGAAACGCAGGTTTGCTGCCCTACGTTCACAAACCAAATCGATCAGCTTAAAATACTACTTAACTCAACTTAAAATTGTTTTTCAAAATTTTAGCACTCGATTGATGCTTAACTTTTTATTTATTTAATTATTTATTGGTAGGTTCATTCTCCGTTGTATACATTTATGAGACATATACATTTTTCTACAGACGGGTTAGTACAGAATTAGTACAGAATTAAGTTATTTGGAAAAGGTGATAAACGACAAAAAGAAGTGCAATTGTGAGAAGATTGATTTGTATAAATTATTTATGTAATTATACATAGGCGTAGTAATAATGTCTTAGCTATGTAGTAATATTCCATTCGATGCATGAGATTCTCAACAATTTTTGCAACACGAATCTTGCATATACACAGGTATTAAAAGAAAGTTGAGTAACGAAATAATAATTTTCGAATTTTTGTACATTCTTTATATTACGAGATATATAGATTAAAATTAAAACTTGGCTTTATACAAGATATTCGGAAATATTAATTTATTTTTTATCGAGATAGGCTGTTATTTCATCATCCAATTGTTAATCTTAATCTACGTGACGCAGAAGATAAAGAATATACAATTCGCATTTATTGCTTTGTTTTTTAATTCTTATCTGTGAGTGAGCCACGAAAAAATTAGTATCACTCGTGTTGTTGATTACGAATGGCTGTTATCTTTTTGATAGTACGTTTCGTGAAATTCTTATAAATGGATAACGTCTTTCGCACTGCACCTCACCACTCTTCACCTTAATCCCACATAACGTCGAAATCTCGTTCGGGATTTTTACAATATTTTGGAGCCTCCTCCGAGATTTCTATATATTTTAGCGTCTCGACCAGGATTTCTACATATTTTGGGGTACCCTCTGGGATTTTTACAATATATATATATTTATAAAAGTTGCTTCAAAATATATATAGTTACTAGGTACTGGAAATTAAAATATGTTGTATCTATTGTTTACAATTTCATTTATTTCGATTATATGTCTTATCCTTCATATCCTTTTCTCTTGTTTTATCATTATTTTATTATCTTATAATTTTCGCACATTTTTAAATTTGTTCATGATATTTCATCTTTTATATCTTGCTGAAAGGCTGTTGATAATTCTTGGGGACACGTATTGCTATTAATCGTTATTAATCTTCGCGTGTTATACAAATCTCGATACTATGAAGCATAACATAAGGAAGCGAGATTAGAAGGGAGTAAGTGTTTACGTTTGATTACGCGAAGCGTTTAGATCATTGACCCAATGAGATAAGCACAAATAAGGTTACACAGAGATTGAAATTATGCAATAGTGGTAGTGAAATAGTGTTGACAGTGTTGCGATATTGTCATAAAATGTGTCTGTGTATGTATTTATGTGAGATACATTATATAATGCTTAACTCTGAGATTAAACCAAACCTCAACTGAATATGTTCCAAGAAGTTTACTGTAATTTGTTGAAAAATAATTATTGTTGGAAACAATTGTAAAGCAATTGGACTGGTTTGAGAAGGTTCGAAATAGATCCCTGATGATCTTCATGATATATGAAAAGACTGGAATTATCAAAAGAGTTAAAATAATAGATGACATGCAACTATATTGACAAAATCAGTGTCACTTTTTATTTTGATATATGTAACTGTAGGTATATATATGTATATATAGTATAATGTGTGTATAAAAGATTTTTATTAATTATTTACTTATATGTAATATAAAATAAATAAATATTTACCTACAAATTAGTAGATAATTAGTAGATAATTCAGATGAGCGAATTTTATATTACTTTTCATTAAATGAAAAGAATTTGGATTTATATTTGAGAATAATAATTTTAATATAGAATATCAAATGTATGGTTTTAGTACGAATTTATTTGAAGTTTTGTATATTAAAAGGGATGTTGTACGTTTGTAAACATTTGTAAGTTCAATATATGCGATAATATTTTTATGGTCGTAGATACTGGAACTGTTATCGTTCAGAGCTTTTACTGTTTTTATTTTTATTTAAAATGAATCAAACTAATTGAACACAGAGATAACAGATGTCAAACGACTCAATAATTGGTTCAAATTTGCTTACAAGATTTTTCCTTTTTTATTTCAAGTGTTCGTGTTTTCAGAGAAATTTGTAGATGCAAATGTGTAGATAATTTTTACACTATCGTTAAGTATTATGTGTCTTTTGATGAAATGATTTATTAAGCTTTGAAACGAAGAAAGAAATGTACCTGATCGTTTTAAACCTCTGCACTCAATGATTTTTTCGTTACGAAAAAATAGTAATTCGAAGACTTTCTGCCATATAGACGATGATATTTTTAAAAAGGTTATGCAAATTAAGACAGAATTATTTTATTTAGACATTCCACGCATTGTTGAGTAATTTTAAATTTGATATATTAATTAACATTTAAAATTTGATTAAATGGCGACTGAGAATCAAAGAGTTAATATATTGCAGAAATATAGATTTTAATGTTATGCTATATCGTAATATTTCAATATAATAGTACTTCCATATAATAACAATACTGAAGCATAACAAACATTCTGTGCAATAAAAATTAAATTCTACTGCTTTACGTTATCAAACTTTTTCTTTCTTTTCAAAAAATTTTCTTAATAAACTCAAGAACAAAAATAAAAATATACCAAATTATATATTATATTAAAATAATTTTTTGAAGCACATCGAGTTAAACTTGACTAGTATACATCACAACACAATGTTCTATGCACTTACTCATTAGTTGACACGAAAGTCCAAAAGAATTGTCCAGTTATAGTAATTGGAAGAGAAGACTATAGGATTTCTTACGTACCAGTTGTACAAGAATTGTGGTACTGACGTCAAATCTCGTGCGTCTCCTTTTAAAGACCGAGGCAGTTATCAAAAGTATAGTTAGTAGCAAAGATAGCTATTCAGATGACTTGGTCGTTATAACAGGTCGAGTGATCATGTTATTGATTCTGAAGAGAAATAGACCCATTTGGGGTCTAATAGAAGCCAGTAAGGATTCTTTGTACGTTGACGTCCAATACATGGTGTTTGCAATGGTAATTGCAATTTCACTTGCACCTTATTATCATTTGATTCCTGTTTTCTTATCATCTGTAGGTATACTGTCTCATAACTAACATTACTAATTAATTGACTAATGTGATATAACTTGTATCATTTAAATGGTTTATAAAAAGGAAATTATACATTATGAACACATAATGAATTCATGTTAAAAACAACTTACGTCAATTTTTCTTTGTTTGTGAAAAATTGAATGTCAGAGAGGTCAGAGAGATTTAATTGACAGGGTTTCTTCTTCATATGGATTCTTGATATTATTATGATAATAAAAATAACTATCAATTGGTATATTCGCATAATGAACCTATGTGAGAATATCTGGAAAAATGTATTGTTTGTAGTTTACGATGCATTACGATTTACGTTGTATAATATGTACCATAACTTAGAATATTATTAAAATATTCATTAAAATATTACACAAATTATAATATTTATAATATTATTTATAATTTATGTACATATTTATAAATTATTATATTAATATTAGATTTAAATTGTTATTATTGTATTTTATATTTAGTATTATATTTAATTGTGCTGTGAATTATTACATTTATATTGTGGTGTGAAGTTCTACTATATATAACAATAAATATTCTAGAATATGTTACTTACTATATACGAATATAAAATAGTGAGAAGATATAATAGAAGAAAAAGTAACAGAAGAGTAAAATACATTATATAAATAAAAATATATGGTTCTAAAGTATGTTAGTCTGGACATGATACTTTATTGATACACATAGAAAGAATTTAATAGTATAAAGAGTACATTGTTCTGTAATTTTTGCTAATCCTAGAAATTCTATGTCATTAACCATAAACCCACACTACTTTTTGTGCATTTTTCCTTAAATAATTGCAATTTGTCTGCAGTTTCAGAATATTTGGGCATGTTAATGTATATTACGAACTGTATGTTATATGTTTTGTGAATTGTATGTATATTATTAGTAGTTTGGTATAGTATATCACGATATAGTATAGTGTATAGTAATAGTAATATGTACAGTATATTAATATAGTATAGTATATTATAGTATAACATAAAATAGTGTAATATAATATAGTATATTATAGTAGAGTTCAGTAGAGTATAGTATTACAGTATTATCTCATTTTATATAGGCTTGAGAAGCTCGTTACAAGTGCTAGTGCTAATGTAAGTTAAGCAGAATTCGTCAAATTTTGAGAACTATTTTTCCAACCTTTTCCTTTCACCTTAATTTAATTTTTATTCTTGTGACTGTAACATTAAAGTTTTAAATCAAAATAGATTTCAGTTAGCGATAACAAACAAGCTGTCAGAGATTGGAGAAGTGATTACCTTCATTGATGGATACATCACAATTGATATCTGAGATATATGAGATACTTTTTTATTTGCGTGTTCATTGCGCACCTTAAGTACCATGCTACTCAAAAATATTCTATACTTCAAACTCACGAGTAACTGTAGAACATGTAAGTAGGAACGTTCGAGGCTACTTAATACCAACCTAATTCAAAGATAATCAAATTCATCGTATGTAGTATAATCAAAAAGAAAAATTAAGCATAATCCAAATTTAACCGAAACCTAAACGAAAATAAGACATGATTGAAATTTACACGAAACCTAAACCAAATCTCGTCTAAACTTCATCCAAACCTAATCTAAACCTAACCCTAACCTAGATCAAAGCTAATTCGAACCCAATCCAAATCTAAATGAAACCTTATGCAGATCTAATGTAAACCTAATCCACATTTAACCTGAACCAAACCTAATCTAAAACAATAATGGAATTAAATAAAACTAAGAATATTTATGTGTATCATGGCGTCATGACCTTTTCACCCTCTCAACATTCCTCTTCCTTTTTTTTGTCTCTGGTCAGCCTTCATATGGTTAGACTATATAGAATTTACTTCAGAGTAATTTATCGCTGAATGACTTTTAGAAATAACAGTATAAAAAGGAAAAAGAGTAATGAGATAAAGAAACGAAAAATATATATATACACGTGGAATATATAAGATATGTTTGATGTTTTGTAGAAATTAGAATTATTAGAATTATTATAGAAATATTAGAACAAATCCGTGCTGTGTAGAAGCTACTTATATCACAATTATCACAATTATATCACAATTGATGTATATCACAATTAAATTGATAGCAATCCTCATTCTGTTTACATGAAATATAGAAAAAGACTTTAATAATAAACTGATACGTACAAAGTGAACTAATTAATGTTAAATAAGAAATTGCAAGTCATTCAGGAAGCCAAAATGGTCGTCCCACGGCGAACCATATTGCTACCGCGTTGTTATCATCAACTTATTATAGTATTATTTAACTCCTTTGAATATTAGGTACAACAATTTCTCACTTTTTGACAAAGCTTCCATTTTTATGTAAAGAGAGGGTATATTCACAGAAAATTTCGACGCCGAGAAACGAGAAAATTTGCCTCGTGTATTTGTTGTTTATCATGAGTGACTTTAAGGAAATTGTTCTTTCTTTTGTAACTATGGCAACTTTAAACTTAGGTCTGCTATCTTGCAATTAATTGCAGTAAAATAAACACATTTTCGAGATAAGGATAGCTGCCAGTTTGATTCATATCGTGGATGCTTCAGGAAGAGTTCAGAGCTTACAATTAGTGCTCCTAAATGAGACTCTGGATTAAATATTTTTTGTATCATCAGACTTTTGTTTCTGCTTTGTTCAGTTGTGGCCAATGTAGATTTATGCAGAAATTTTGTCACAATTTTTATTCGTAAAACTAAATTCGTAGAACATTTTACAATATAAAATAGGCACCTTTTCTAAAAATATAAAAATGGGAACTTCCATTATTAACATTGAAAGCTTGATTAACAAAAATTCAAACAAATTTTTCGTTTGATCATAATGCGTCATATGTATTAAAATTCTTATCAAAATTAAAAGATCAATGTTATATTTGATATAAATTGAAAGTGCAAATTGATTTAATTTAAGATAATGATATTTATTATATTTAATAAATATAGTGTACATATAACAGTAATTAAATTTGTATATAAAGATAAACGAGTATATAAATCTAAGTATATTTCTATCTTACTGAAAGTTAACATCAATTTTGACAAAGGCAGTTATACATTATCAGTAATCATAAAGAAAAAATGTTTTAAAACAATCATTTTTTAATTTAACACTTTTAATACTAATATAAACTATACATATAAATTCTGTCAATTAAATACCACAAAACAACTGAAGAGTTCATTAATTTCTACTTTACACATTTTTACAATGATTCTAAAGAAAGTAGTTTGAATCTCGTTTATAGATTAGATTAATTGCTAATTTGTTAAATTACTTTAATATCTACGAGAAAAAGAAAATAATAAATTAATCACTAATCAAGTACTTCGATACTAGAATTTAAAAAATAATTCAGCTCATTTAAGTTATAAAAGTCACTACTTAAATTAAATAATTTTGTTCAAACATAAGTCACGAGATGTGCAACCTATTCCCTAATTTTATTTATCTATCGTGTAATTCACTTCCTATCATTTATTAACCGAATTTTAATTTTCAATTTTCGTTACTTTCAAATGCACTCCACCTTTTGGAACCAGGACAAATGCTACTGGACAAAATTCGTATGGAATTGGGGTCTTTTCGCAAACGTCTACCTTATGAGAACGTAGAATCTTGATTAATCCAATCTTCGTCTGGTAAGTTCCAAAACGAGCACCTGAAACGAAAAATAAAATATTATAACGTTTTATAAACAGAGAATTCAGAATTTCTTTATTCTTTGGTAGGATTTGAGAAAGTAACATTAGGGACTCAAAGGGTGCAAAAATAATAGAAAATATAAAATACAAATTAAAATAAGTAAAAATAGTTGTAACAAAAATTAATTTATATTTACTAAGAAACTAACCAAATTCTCAATCTGAAAATAATTTGTAATAATTGTATAATTTATACAATTATATAATAATTATAAAATAATTAAGGTAATTTAAAATGTAGAAGTTCTATTAGAATAAAATATATGTTCTTTACAAATATTTCTACACGAAGTACATAAAATTGTGTAGTTTTACTCCATTATTAATTATCTATGTCTAAGATTGACGCTCTTTGAGAGCATGAAAAAGAAAATGTAGAGTAATGATACAGTAATTAGCATAAAATAATTCGTAGAATTCCTGAGAAATCTCTACGTTATTTCTAGGTATCATGCTTATCCCAGACACGTGATGTCCGATATCTTATTTATTGCATAACTAACTTGATCAAACTTTTTAAAATTTAAATGCACGTTTATTGTGTGTGTATAATATTATTATTGAGAAAATAAAATGATAGAACTCAATTTATAATTACATACATTAAATACATTCTGTAAAATAAATAATATCTTTAAATAAATATTATTAAAAATAAATAACTGTGAAAATTAATCCTGATTATTTAAATAAACACATATTCGGTTATCTTTGGCAACCATTTATATTTATTTTTTCAAGTAACATATTTTAATCTCTCATTTCTAAGAAATGTAGGTTACTTTTTTTGTTTGTATTTGATCCCAAATTGTAAATGACTACTCGACCAGAGATAAAATATGAATACCAGACGAGAAGAACGTGATAAATCTATATTTGCTGATTTTATGATTTTAACATTAGCTAGTAATTACAAGGATCTATTCAAGTACAATATAGTTGAAGACAGGAACAATACCTTTTTAAAAGGTATATCCAAGAATATCATTTATAAACACATAAGAAATAGGTAATATTAAATATATATAACACGAAAGTCAAACAATTGATATTCTCATTTGCAATAAACATGAAAAATCTGTTCTGGTAATATGGAATTCCAATATATATTAATCTAAAGATATCAAGTAATTCCAAAATAATTTGACATCGTTAAGACTGTAGTTAAGCACCTGAAGTAAAATAAAAAGCATATGATTCAATTAAAAATTATAATCTATATTATATCTTTAAATTAAATTCCAAATTCTCTCGCAATAAAATTTTTCTTCTAATTTTAAAATGAAACATGAATCGATTTTTCATCAAACTTCATTTTTTGAGCAGTTGAAGACCAAGAAAATTATTCTAACTTGCTCAAATAAATTATTCCAAAGCCTCCAAAAAAGATACAAATTTGATGAAATTAAAAGAAATCAGGAAATCTCAATAGCATTATTTTGATAGAAAGTGATTCAGTTTGTTTCTTTCATTCTATTATTTATTAAATTGTTCACAGACCAAGTCCACCAACAATTTAATTGCAGTTAGTTAATAATAATTTGCAGTAACACTAATTGCTTCCATATCTCACCTAATTGGAAACAAAATTTGCTTCTTTCTTTTTACTATGAAGATAATATCTTACCATTGTTAACTCATAGGTACACAAACTTTAATTTTAGTAGCTTTAAATTCGACTCTCCACAAACGAAGAAACAAAAATAAATAAAGAGAAATGGAAATCTCAAATTATTTATGAAATGTCATAATGATATTGTGATATATTCAGGAGACTCTGACAATAAGAATTCAGTTCATCGTTTAATTCTTTTCGTACCAATGCAATTCCTTGGCCCAAGACCAAAGGGTAGATAGTGCATAGGATGTCTGGCCTCCACTGCTTCTTCTGAGAATCTCTCAGGATCGAATTTTTCCGGCTCTGGATAGATATTTGGATCTCTGTGGATGGAAAACATGGGGATCCATACTTTCTGTCCTTTCGGTATCGACACTTTCATGTCCCTGAAGATGTAATTTTCTGTCGTTTCTCTGAGTAGGAGTACTGAGACTGGATACTTTCTTAATGTCTCTGTAAACAGAATGAAAGGTAAATATATCAGAAACTTGTTGAGATAACAAATAAATTCCATTTGATTTCAAAACGTTTCAGATTAAGACTTTTAATATTAAATAACAAAATATAAATAACAAAATATGAATACATATATACAATAAGCTACAAGAATATATACATATAAAATATGGGTTTGAATTAAAACAATGAAAGGTAATTTTTACAAAACTTTTGAAGACCGTCATAAGATCAAAATTAAAATTATTCAATTTTCGAGTGAACACTAATTATTGTCGACAAAATTGCAGAAAATTTGTTAAACGAATTGGAAGATTAGAAAACCTTGAATACATTCTATTCGACATACTAGTAAGTACAATATTACGAAATGTTTATTCCTTCTATTTCTGACTTAGTGTGACGTTAAAGTCACACAACATGAAACATTATGTGATATTTCATTTAAAAATCTGAACGTCATTTTTGTTCCACGAAGAATATTGCAAATATAAGAAAATCAAAATACCCTGATATATTACCAATGAATTATGCTACAAATTTTTCCTCTTCCATTCTTCTCTGACATTCGAGCCGTTCATTGCACAAATGGATTAACTCCACTTTTTGGAAAATCTTAAATTTAAGTGTCAAAACACTCGGTATAGTCATAACTTTTTATATTTAAGATTTTTCAAAAAGTGGAGTTAATCGATTTGTGCAGTGAGCGTCTCATTTATCGCTAAGAAAAATGCTGATTCAAATTATCGCGAATATCCTATATAAAATACACATCGCAGAATATAATTTTACACTTATGTACCTTTAAATACTTTGTCCAAATATGTCATTTCCTTAATGGTTTCGTAGCTCCATTCTCCGTCATTCTTCGCACTGAATTCTATTAGTTCTTCTCTCAGTTTGTCCTGAACGTCTTGATTTAGTGCTAATTCATACAGAGCATTGGTCATAGTCGTCGAGGAAGTTTCGAAACCAGCAGCGAAGAAGAGGAATGCTTGTGCAGCGAGAAAATTGTCACTTAATTCTGAAAAAAGAATAATATAATAAATACTGTAACAATACAAAGAACTTATTCTATATACACAAAATTACATCTGTAACCTAAAGTGACTCATTTGTATTTTAAATTGAAGGCTTTAGGCACAAGCTATCATCTCACTTTCTATGGGGCCACATTTCAAAACCTTTCTCCTGAAAAACAAGGGTAGAGAAAACCCCTAGCTATGAGTGCAAAATGAAATATTTATTTTTAATTATTAAATTAGTGATGTAGAGACAAGAGACCACTGACAATGAAAGCAAACGAGGATAAATTTACAATAGTTCAACCAAGAATTTCTGTAATCCAAAAAGCTAAAAGAAACCCTATATTGAATTTCAATGCATGCTAACATTGTTACTGTACTTTTATTAAAATCTAAAAAATTTTAGAAGAACGACTTCTATTTTTAATAAATTTAAAGAATAAAAACATGAAAATGAAAAACAATAAATTTAAAGGATAAAAGCATGAAAATGAAGAACAATATATTTAAAGGATAAAAGATCAATTAAGCATGAATTTTCTTGACATCTCATAAAGAGATTATGGGGGTTTTCCACGGGGATTCGTTTATATCTTGCTATGCTTGCTACGGTACTGCCGGTTGGTATATACATACGGCGGTCATGCTATGATAGGTAGCAGGTAGAAGGACGCAAGGAAGGAATGCGTTTCATCCTGGACCTGCTAATGGGCCCAGTTATAGACGGGGGATACTCAGGTAGCATAGAAATTTGTATTTACGAGGGTCGAGTATTCACCGAGGACTTGCGAGGAACCTCAAACCCCATTTTCCATCTTGCAGTGAGGATGTGAACGTTGATCGCTACAAGATTATACCCAACCCAGGGCACCCAAAGGTATAAATACGACACTGATAAAAGAAAGAACTTGTCGCACGAACATACCAATTTCTTTGAGTTTCTCAGGATGATTTCGTAGTTCCAGAAGCGTGTTCATGAAGTCGTGTCTGACAACATTATGCTCCTGCCTGTACTTCAACGTGTCGACAGTGAGCTTCTTGAGGAACACAGTCACTTTATCGTAGGGAAGGAAATAACCGAGGAAATTGTACAGATCACCCATGCATTCCTTGAACCTAAGCCTCAGCAGCCTCATCCCACGGACATGAAATATATCTTTGCCTATTCGACGGAACTGGCTCTCCTCCTCCGTCAACGAGTTCATGTCGATGCCAAAGGCACAGCTGCCTATCACATTTGTGGTGAACTTGGCGGCCACCTCTCGTATCTCCACAATTTCTCCTTTCGTCACCAACGTGTCCAAGTAGGACTCGAGGTGGTTGGAACATTCAAGAATAAGGGAGAACATTCCTTTGAGTTTGGCCGATGTGAATACAGGTGACAGATGGGTCCTTAATGGCCGCCACCTTTTTGCTTCCAGAGAGAAGATGTGCTGGGAGAGCGGCTCTGCCTGTAAGTATCGAGCAAATGTAGACTTTAGAGTTTATCGTTAATCATCGTAGACGACGTTATTTATTTTCTATATGAAAATTCATGATAACTGTAGAAGGTTGCAGAAAATTTATGGAATACGGAAGACAGGCATTGATCAAATGTAGACTCGTCTTCTCGCTTTCAGAGGAAACAGGTACTTGAGAGTGGCTTCGATGTGACTCATAGATATCGAGCAAAAGGCTTTAAAATAAATTATCTAGCATTTCAGACGATACTACCTTGTTCCTATGTATCACAAGATAGTTGAACAAATTGAAATATTGTTTTCGAAAATTTTATTTCTGCCTGTGAGAGTAATTGCAATAAAATTGTAGAAGATAAAAGACAGATACTAAAATTTATTATCTAGCATCACACACGATACTCCCTTGTTTCTATGTATAACACGATAGTTGCAGAAACTGAAATATTATTTTTAAAAATGTTGCTTCTCCTTATGAGAATAATTGCAATGGAATTATAGAAGATTAAAGGTAGATATTAACCCTTTGCACTCGACGATTTTTTGGCCAGAGAGGAGCAGAAATTCAAAGGTTCTCTACTAAAAAACTGACGATACTTTTTCGAGCATTAAATAAAGGATTGAATAATAACAGAATTGTAGAATTATTTGATTTCGATACCTCGCATACTGTTACATTACATTAAATTTGATATATTAATTAATATCGATCTTCCAAATTTTATGAAGTGGTGACTGAAACTCACTTCTTGAGTGCAAAGCTTAAAATTCATTATCTAGCATTACTGACGATGCTTCTTGTTTCTATGTACCACACGATAGTTGAATAAATAGAAATGTTGTTTTCGAAAATTTTATTTCTGCCTGTGAGAATAATTGCAATGGAATTTTAGAAGATAAAAGGCAGATGTAAACAAGACGTAAGTAAAGATACAAGGAATTTTCTATTAATTAGATAAATGTCTGGATAAGTATAGTCAATACTAAAAGTACAAGTCATCTATGATAACAGATATTAAATTCTATAGGAATGGAACGAGTGTTCTAGAGAATCAATTGTAAGGGATATTTATATTTATGACAGAGTCGAAAGTTTAAGAATACGATCTGAGTGTTCGAAGTACCTGGTCCATCGAGGTTGCGTGGAAAATGCGTGATTGAAGAAGAAAATGTGATTGAAGAAAAAGAAGAAGACAGAATGAAATGTTAAAATAAGGGTGCAAGGGTGAAGGCGAGTAGTAGTGGAGTCAGTAGAGGAAGTCGAAGAACAAGTGAGTTCATGTGAGATTGAGAGTATCAGAGAATTGTGAGAAGTCAGTGAGTTGCCAACGTGGCAATGTGTCAAAGAGTGTTTGAGAGATAATGTTAACGAGTAGAATTGGTCTTAGCATATTCGTTATCTTTGAAATATGTTATTAATTAATCATTAGTGATCTGTGAAAGCATATCTATCTTTATTCTATGTGATTCCCCTCCCCACCCCCAACTCAACAATTCTAAAGTCTAAATTAGAAAGACTCAGAGAAGAATGATAACTCCCTTCCACTTTTTCTTTTTCAACTTATTTTTTACATTTTATGTTAAAATATAATCCCATAAGCCTTTGTAATCCTCTCAATTTCTGTTTTCGAAATATTGCTATTTTCGTACAATAGAAGCTCCAAAATTCTTATTATCAGGAATACCTTTTACATTATACAAATCAAAAAAGCAAACAGTCCGGATTTGAAAATATTTCGATTTCTACGAGTGACGAATTTCTACATAATATAATATAATTTTAAATTAATTTAATTTGTGATATAATTTTGTAATAATAATTTTGCGATAATCTATTTTAGTTCCTCGTATTTACGTTATATCGAGCTTTTATTTTGCGATCGATACAACTGAAATTTATATTGTAAAATAATACCAGTAGTAAATTATTCGTACATATTGAATATTTTCTCTGAACTGTACGTTAGAACTGAATGAATGAATTTAATTTATGATATAATTTTGTAATAATATTTGTATTGTAAAATAATACCAATAATAAATTATTCGTATGTATTGAATATTTTCTCTGGACTGTACGTTGAAACTGTGAATGAATTTCTGTGCTTACTTACTAAGAGATATTCAATCTCCTACATCGAATGTGAAAAACGAATGTCCACTTACTATGTCATGCATCAAAAATCCACGATTCGCAAATTTGGGGAAATCCTTGATGAGGACATCCTTAATGATCTCAGGATCCTGGACAACGAGTACAGGCTTTCTTCGCACGAATATTCCGTACATAGGCTCGTTTTTGTATCGAACATACAGCTCCTGTATAAAATTCCTGAGCGATTCTCTGCAAGTGATTACCGAGAACATGTTCCCAAATATTGGCACAGGTTTTGGCCCCGAAATCGAGCGATTTTTCCAAAAGTTAAAGTACGCCGTAAAATAGTAATACAGTGCGACGAGCACAGCTATGATAGTCCAGATCATTTTGTCGAATTATCGGCGTCTCTTATCGATTCGATGAATGAACAACTGGAAAATATAAACAATTCGTGAATTTTTTACTTCATTATCGTACTCCATTCAGTGTGTATTTTCTTATTATTTACGTGTATTATTTATTTACTAATAATTATTTATTCGTTATTATGCACTATAGTATATTTAACATTATTATTTAATCAACACTGTTGCTTATTATTATTTTCATTCATCACCAATGTGTATTGTAATTTATAATTATTTGTTTATTTATTATTTATTATTATTCATTATTATTTTCACTCATTATCGCGTACTATTATTATCATTATTTTCTGTTAATTGTAAAAGTCATTCTTACAATTCTTCATGAAATTTATTTTATAGAATCCTAGATTTTATAGAATTCTTCTTTGCGTTGGAAGAGAGTGATAAGTACATATGTAAAAATATAGAATATTTCTTAATAAATAATCTAATAAAAATAAAAAAATATACAAACAGGTATACTGTATACAAGTATATATGATAATTTTATAATATTTTAATGTTATTATTTATTTCAATAATACATATAACATGTAATACAATAGTATGTTAATAATATATACTATATTATTATAATATATTATTAACACCTATTATATATAATATATAATTGGAAATATTATATGTGTAATATATTTCATAATTGTAATTTCGATTCCAAACTTGTTCTCAAAAATAAGGTTTGGTACCTGAATTGCAGCAAAATCTTTTCCTTCCTCTTGTGTAACAACAAACTGCTTGAATGCAGGCGAGAACTGTTTCCCTAGACACACATCATAGCACTCACTGCTGTTTCTCCTGCTTTACAATATAAATCACAGCCTAATAACGTAGAATCTGCTGATTAATCAGCACAAGTGGTAATTATTTCAAACACGGTAAATTAAAAATGATCAAATCTTGTTTTGAAGGTTTTCCTTTTTGATCTTACCGAGTTTGGAATAACTCTCTGTTGCCAATAAAATACGATTTTCGATCCGAAATGAAGATAAGATGAGATATAATATGTGAAGAGAGAAGGAGGGAGAGTATTTAGGTGGATATGACGACATTTGACGCACATACATGGTATCGATAATATCTAAATCATAATTTGATGTCTAGTGATAAAATTATAATCATAAAGACAAGATTGATTTGACATCATTTCCACGAATTCTCGTTCATTCATTAATTGGGTTGGAATTTACGTATTTATTAAGAGGAAGTAAATAAAAATAAATTCCATGTCTTCAAGAAAATTCTATTAATATTATAATAAATATTATTATAAAGGATCAATGTTTAGAACTTTAAACATCTCGAAAATGAAGGTGTGACACGAAAACATAGTTTTATATATCACTGCTGATACTTTGTTTGGGGAACGATCTACTGTTATCAACATGGATTATTAACCCTAATTATCACAGTGAAATGTCAGTCATTGCGATAGTAGAACAGCAGGAAATAGGCGAGCCACGAGTCTGCGTATATTTTCAAGCTATGTTCAATTAATATACATGAATTATAAATACAGACATTTTGGAGAAACTGAATTTCAATTCAATGAGGTATATGTTTAATCCCGGATATTAAATGTGTCGCTTTATCAGTCTACAAACCACTTTCCAAGTCCTAAATAGCCTTTATCTAATAATGAATAATGAAGTACATTGTATAATAAAGTATATAATGAAGTATATTGTATGATAAAGTGTATAATAAAGCATATTGTATGATAAAGTATATAATGAAATATATTGTATAATAAAGTATATAATAAAGCATTTTGTATGATAAAGTATATAATGAAATATATTGTATAATAAAGTATATAATGAAGTATATTGTATAATACAGTATATAATGAAGTATATTGTATAATACAGTATATAATGAAGTATATTGTGTAACAAAGTGTATTGTATGATATTGTATATAATGAAGTATATTATATAATAAAGTATATAATGAAGTATATTGCATAAAAAGTATATTGTCCAAGAAAAATAGAAATCAAAAACCAGAAATTTATAGTCATTGTCTATAATATCAAGACTCAGAAACCTGCACTATATTTAAGTCAAAAATAGGTATTTTCCTTGAGAGTATATCTCTCAGATATTTTACTAACAATTTATATCAATAATTTGATTTTCGAAGATCTATTATTCACAGACTTCTTCAATAAATACAGATTTACAAAATTCATCATTTGCATCAAGTTTTCACAATTTTTCCTAGATATTAAAAGTCCGTGAAATAGGAGAATTGAATACACGTTAAATAAATACTGACTCGGACATAAAAGCGCAAGAATTAAAGCAATATTTATACTAAATTTATAGCAATATTTATTTATACTATTACAAAAAGTAATATTTGCTATTTTATATTAAATTTTTACTATTTATGCTAATTTATACTATTTGTGCTACTTTTTATAGCATAAATAGTAAGAAGAGTGAATGAAGATATACATCATGATAAGTTTTTAAAACATTTCATAAAACATTTTGCATAATAAAATTTTTCTTCTACCTTCTGTCTTAAGGTATGACAATGGCTTCTTTTTCTGATTATTAATTTTAAAATTGTTCCGTGGTCTAGTTGCATGGGGTACACTGCATTATCAGTAGGGTGCCCCATTACACATAAATGGAATTTAATAAATAATTTTAATAAACTAATATTGCTAGAATTTACTTTAGGTACCAAACTATAATTTGAAAAATAATCATATTTCATATAGCTAATAGTTATAAATTTAATTCCCTATACTTCCTATATAAGTAGTAAAAATAAAGTAATTTTGTTGATGTTAAGTGAAAAATATTTATTAAGTACTAGGAATAATATTATTCGTTAATTATAATAATTGTATGGAAGATAAATTACAAAATTTTGTACAACCTTCTTCCAAACAATTGTTTTAAACATAAATATAAAAATAAGAACACAAGGTACATAGAAATACCTTCTAAATGGTATTAATTTATTAATTTACCAACACTACTTTCTAATACCCACATCTCAACAATTTCTTATAAGTACCCTTATAAGAAGCGTTTAAAAATGAAATATTTTCATAAATATTCCTACAATACATCCATATAAACATATATACATATATGCGCTAATACAATCTTTCATGAATTGTATTAAAATAACAAGAAAATTCCAGTATTAATTAATCTATTCTGGTTATCTTCAAGTACACACCCATTACTGGTGTCAAAATAAATGCAAATGCATTAAATTTGTAAGGAATCATGGTTTTGCTGCACACATCAATCTTATTCTTACGAAGGATTTTTATCAGCCCAATTTTCGTCTGATAAATCCCGAAACGTGCACCTGAAACAAAATTATTTAAAGTTTTAATAGAAAAATAAACTATCTCCTTAGAAATTATATGACTTCGCAATTTACAGGGTACATTTCTTAATACAAAAGGTGCTCCATGTAACATCTTTCACCTTATTTATCACTTCAGATTACCAGAAAAGAAATATTTTCACAAAAATTAATGAATTTCCAATAGACTACAAATTACCATAAAATATTTCAAAACAAATTTCCCCAAGGTCTCCATTTTTCACACACCATTGAATATTTCTTGCTCTACAATACTATATCTCGTAACAGGCCTTTTTATCCAACAGAATTTTATTTTTAAATTATTTTTACTATAATTTGTAGTCAATTAAAATACGCTTATCTTTTGGTTAGATTTTTGTCAAAAGAAACATAAAAAATGTTAAGCAGGGCTTTCTGCGTAACGCATTATCATTCTCTCCCTCACACACAGACACACACACACTATACTTACCAATACAATTTCTAGGTCCATGTCCAAAAGGTAAGTAGTGCATAGGATGCCTCTGTTTAACCGAGTCCTCTGAAAATCTCTCAGGGTCAAACTTTTCTGGGTCAGGATAGATACTTGGATCCCTGTGGATAGGGAAGACAGGTATCCAGACTACTGTGCCCTTGGGAAGGGTCGCTTTGCTGTCCTGGAATGTGTAACTGTCGACTAACTCCCTGCTCAAGAAAGGCAGAGCTGGATACTTCCTTAGGGTCTCTGCAAATGGAATGGAAACAGAGATTAATACGAAGAACACGGAAATGTAGACCAGGATTGTAACATGAATTTCTCTTTGTTAACCCATTTGCGTCCAAGCGCGGAATATTCCGCGAGCCACGACTGTCGTCTATCACCGAGCGCGGAATATTCCGCGAACTACGACTGTCGCCTATCACCGAGCGCGGAATAATCCGCAAATTGACTTTTTCCATTACCAATTGCTGAATATTCTTCATATGCCATAGATCACGTTTCATCCCTTTTGTGATGAAAAACCTTTTAACTGCCATTATGAGTAGGTGCTGATACGCGCTCGATGATACGGGCTAGTCGTCAGTTGAACGTCGCTGATGCCTGAACACGGCACCTTAAGTAGAGCCATGATGCAAATGGGTTAATCAAACAGGTGTGACAGTAATTTACGCGAATATCACAATTAGTATACTCTATTGCCACCAAATAGAAATGGTGCAGTTCGTTTTTCGAAGTGCAAGTGGAAGTGTTATTGGCACACCCTGTATAAGTCCGATGGAAGATTCTATATAACGAAACGTAGTAATATCCACCTCGGAATACTTTATCCAAGTATAGCATTTCCTTTATAGTCTCGTATCTCCATTCTCCGCCATTTCTCTCCTCGAATTCCTTGATTTCTTCTCGTAACTTGTCCTGGATATCATGATTCAAAGCTAATTCGTAGAGAGCGTTGCTGATCGTCGTCGAGGAGGTCTCGAAGCCAGCGGCGAAGAAAATAAATGCTTGCGAAGCCAGTAACTCGTCCGATAATTCTGTAAGCAGAGATAAATGTCACACGAACAATGCCTGAATGTTTTATATTTCGAAAAATTTCATGGTCTCAATGGAAAGATTATCCCTTTCGGTATGGTGGCCGGTGCCGCGGAGTCCCTTCCATAGAACGAAGCGTTGCATCAAAGATAAAAACATTACGCGTGCGCAGTCTTTAGCATTTGAGGCTAAGCCTTTTGAAAAGAAAGAAAAAGAAAAAGAAAGACCGATCATCGCAATAGCGCTTGCAATTCTTTGCGAAGAGAGCTAAACGAAACAGGAGCACTTGTCTTAATTTTAGGCTCAATTTTTGTGGCCGGAGACTATAGTCACCCGTTTCGTACTAACGAAAGGGTTAAGGCTAACGCACACGCGGCTTGACCTCTCAAGCACTGAATTATTTTATGAAAAATCTCGAATCTTTTTATTATCGATTATTATCGATTTACTAAGTAATTCTGATGATCAATAACGTATTGTGATCGAAATGACAAAAAAACGATAAAAAACGTGATATTTTAATAAATTCGAATATACACAGATTTTCATAAGCTCGGAGGGTAAAGAGCATGTTTAAAATTTCTAAAGGAAATTCTATATGGAATCAGAATTGCGATAATATTGGTATGGTCATGCATCCAAATGCCATTTTGCGAAGACAATTATATGTAGGATATTTTTCAGTTTTATTAGGGTACGATGGTTCTCTACAGGAACACTTCGCCCGATCTAGAACACCCGTTAGGATCTGGCTACCAGATGGGACGTAAGAGATCGGGGCCAGGTCACGTGAGGCGGCCCATCGTAAACTAAGGATGACGAGTCCGCGGTCACCTCGCGGGTAGGGCCCTCGCGAGGGTAACCTGTCTTAAGAGGGTAACCCTTTGGAGGGTCTAACCCGGAAGGAGTCTCCTGCACCCCTAATCTTGGCGTGGAGGCAATTGTTCCCCAGAGGCCGGCGCTAGACTTCCCGTTCGGGCCCGGCCGGTCCCCAGGAACGGCCCAGACTGGGACCAAAAGGTGCTAACTTTTGGTGTTAAATTCTTCGCCATCTTTGGACCTAACGTTTGGAAATTTCTGTTATAATAATTGGTATAGTATCTCCGAGTTTTATGAACCACTTGACGGCCGAGTCTGGGCCTGAACGGAACGGCAAGCAAAACGGACTGGGCACTTAACGTGTCAAGAGTTCTTGTAGTTGTTGTTTTTAACCATTTGCGTTAGAAAGACGTGCCACGCACGTCGTAATGCTTTTGTCGCAGAATCGCCAACGACGTGGTATACACGTCGTCAGGCAATTGTCACAGAAACACTGGACCGTTCTGGCACACGCGTCTGTGAATTTCTTGCTGGGGCAAGTGGTTAAGAAGACTATAGTCACCCGTTTCGTACTAACGAAAGGGTTAAGGCTAACGCACACGCGGCTTGACCTCTCAAGCACTGAATTATTTTATGAAAAATCTCGAATCTTTTTATTATCGATTATTATCGATTTACTAAGTAATTCTGATGATCAATAACGTATTGTGATCGAAATGACAAAAAAACGATAAAAAACGTGATATTTTAATAAATTCGAATATACACAGATTTTCATAAGCTCGGAGGGTAAAGAGCATGTTTAAAATTTCTAAAGGAAATTCTATATGGAATCAGAATTGCGATAATATTGGTATGGTCATGCATCCAAATGCCATTTTGCGAAGACAATTATATGTAGGATATTTTTCAGTTTTATTAGGGTACGATGGTTCTCTACAGGAACACTTCGCCCGATCTAGAACACCCGTTAGGATCTGGCTACCAGATGGGACGTAAGAGATCGGGGCCAGGTCACGTGAGGCGGCCCATCGTAAACTAAGGATGACGAGTCCGCGGTCACCTCGCGGGTAGGGCCCTCGCGAGGGTAACCTGTCTTAAGAGGGTAACCCTTTGGAGGGTCTAACCCGGAAGGAGTCTCCTGCACCCCTAATCTTGGCGTGGAGGCAATTGTTCCCCAGAGGCCGGCGCTAGACTTCCCGTTCGGGCCCGGCCGGTCCCCAGGAACGGCCCAGACTGGGACCAAAAGGTGCTAACTTTTGGTGTTAAATTCTTCGCCATCTTTGGACCTAACGTTTGGAAATTTCTGTTATAATAATTGGTATAGTATCTCCGAGTTTTATGAACCACTTGACGGCCGAGTCTGGGCCTGAACGGAACGGCAAGCAAAACGGACTGGGCACTTAACGTGTCAAGAGTTCTTGTAGTTGTTGTTTTTAACCATTTGCGTTAGAAAGACGTGCCACGCACGTCGTAATGCTTTTGTCGCAGAATCGCCAACGACGTGGTATACACGTCGTCAGGCAATTGTCACAGAAACACTGGACCGTTCTGGCACACGCGTCTGTGAATTTCTTGCTGGGGCAAGTGGTTAAGAGTTCAAGAGATAGAGTTAGTTATAGTTGAGATCGAGTTAATTAGAATCCAGCGAAATTTTGAGCCGAAGTACTCTTCAGCGTAGTAGAAACTGTGTGACTCTACATATATACTTATTCATATACTTATTATATATACATAATATACTAACCGATATCTGCGACCTTTTCTGGATGTCGCTTGAGGTCCAGAAGTGTATTCATAAAATCCGGCCTAACGATGCTGTTCTTTTCTCTGTATTCTAACGTCTCTTTAGTGATCCTTATGATCAATTCTATTTCCTCGGGTGTAGGCAGAATTCGCGAGATCCAAGCATACAATGTTGGCGTTATCAGTTGCAATTTAATGCGTAATACATTGAGGAAATTGGTGGCGAAGATTTTCTTGCCAGCTCGACGGAATATGCTCTCTTGGTCCGATAATGAGTTCATCTCGATGCCAAAGGCACAGCTACCGATCACGTCGGTGCTGAACTTGGCGGAAACGTCCCTCACGTCGATAGGCTCTCCTTCTTCCACCAGATGGTCTAAGTACTTCTCTAAATGATTGGAACATTCTAGGATCAGGGAGAAGGTTCCTTTCAGCTTGCCAGAGGTGAAGACAGGAGAGAGTTGGGTCCTCAGTGGACGCCATCTTCTGGCCTCCAGGGCGAACAGGTGGTTGGAGAGTGGAACTGCCTGTGCTCGTTGAAAAATAATTTGAAAATATATATTATACTATTTTTATAGCGAATTTTTTTTTTATAAGTTGTGTTATGTAATATAATTTGTAACATGCTTTAGGTTATATTAAGTTAAAATTTAATTCTTTGCAGTTCTATTTAGAGATAGAATCGAAGGTTCTATATTGTATTTCTTCGATGTTGGGTTATATAAATTAAAGCTTGATTTAATAGAAATGTATTAATCTGTCATTCAGTATATTAATAGATTAAGTATATTATTCAGTATATTAATAATTAATAGATTAATATTAATAGAAATGTAGAATTCGGGTATTCCAGTATGCTTGGAACTTTGCAAATGCTAATTATATTTTATTTTATTTTACTTTGTCTTTATTATTTTATTTATTTTTATTATTTTATTTTATTTTATTTTATTCATACACTTCGTTCTTTTCTTTTTTCTTCTTCTTTGAATTCGTTAAGAATAAAAGTCAGTATTTTCATACTCCACTTTGATAAAACTAAAATTACACGATATTAATATATATATATTAATATCTAACACAAGGTTTTTTGAAATCTCTAAACATTAATATTATATTTCATTTAAAATATTAACGGAAATGTATCAATATAATACACGAGAAATTAATAAAAATATGCAAAATAACTGTTTCATGTTTATTACAGTGATACTTACCGGATTACTTACTAAGAACCCTCGATTCGTGAATTTGGAGAAGTCTTTGATCAAGACATCTTTTATTAGCTCAGGATCTTGGACAATTAATACAGGCTTTCTTCTGAGAAATATCCCGAATATACGTTCAGCTTTATATTCAGAATATAACCTCGTTAAGAAATCTGGTAACGATTCTTTTCCAAGCGTCAGCTTCTGGACATTGCCAAATCCAACCATTGGTTCTGGTCCTGGTACTCCACGATTCTTCCAGAAATTGTTATTAACCGTTAAATAATAGTAGAACGCGATGAGCGCTACTATAATTCCACAGACAATTTCCAAACATGTCATCTTTTTCAATCTTCGTGAATGATGCAATAGTGAGTACTAATTTTCTGTAAAATATGAAATAATTTGGAATTAAACAGTAGCTACTAACACAGTAGAACATTGGTCCCTTGTACATTGCAACGCGTTGATTATGCGAATTTTGATTATACAAATAATTGATTATTTAAATGTCCCAGGGATTTTAAAAGTAGTCTAATTGTAAGTCAAGAATTCAAAACAAACGATATTATTATTTATTTATCTTGGTATTATTATATTTATTTGTTTACACCACAGTAAAATAAAGCTATTTTCGATGAAGTTCGTCATTCTTCATTCGTCATCGTTTGCCCAAAAATAAAAAAAAGAAATAACATATTTTTGGGTATGGCACAGAATTTTGATAGCCAGTTCATGTGTACCATAAAGTGCGAAAATTTCTATCAGCAAATAAGATATTCCTGGAACATGAACAGAAAAGACACTACAAGACTGAGAATTGGACACTCAAAAATTACCCACGAATACTTGCTGAAGAATTCGACACCATCAATCTGCGATTATTGCAAGCACTATTATCAACACATTATCTACTCTATGAATGCAGAAACTACGAAATATAAAGATAGAAATATAAACTTCAAATGGGACTCTAGCAACAAAAAAACAAGACAAAAATATTCTGCATATTGAAAAGAGACCAAACTGTTCTATCAAATCTGGAAACTAAGAAACTAAAGATATCAAACTGTTCTACCAAGTCTGGAAATCTAGAAACTAAATTATGCTGTCGGTGCGACATTAAACTCGGAGAGAAGAAGAAAAGATGCAAAACATGACGAATAAAAATGGTTGGTTTATTAATAATTAGAGACGTAAAAAATTATTTGAATCGAGAGAGTACTTGAGATTATACCGCGAATATTAAATCTGTTTTAAGAATGATCGATGATGAAATACATAATATAGAAATAAATAGAGGAGGAATTTGTGTATAAAAATATATGATTAAAGAAATGCAGTTGCAATTTGCTATCAGCGAATCGAGAATAATAGACTGTGCTGTTTTATTTATACAATTGGAATTAGAATATCATAGTTATGAGAAAATACATATTTCATTGATATATTAGAACTGCATAGTTCACTTGCCTTGGCTACTAAATCCTATAAGATAATATGTTAATAGTTCTGCTATATGGGAACTATCCTAACACGTAGATCAAGATGAAAATGAATCTTGATGAATTAAATTAATAATTTGCATTATTAGATTGTAATTATATATATAATTCAATAACCTTAACGTTAAATTATTAAATTATTATTATTATTGTAAACCATTCAATTATTGTTTATTATTATTGTCAATTATTGATTTACTCAATTCTTATTCTTTATTATTATTATAAATTATTATATTATTAATTAACTTGATGAAGTAATATTTTTGGAGTTTCTATCTATAATTTTGAAATTTATTTATTTCAATTTACATTGACACTTTTGTCACTTTTTATGTCTTATTGAATCTCAAATATTGTACTTTGCTCCAAGTCTTCCTGTATTGTTAGTACAACAAAAAATTTTTGTGTAACGTATAATTCAGAATGAATCAATAAGTTAACGAAATCAACTTTCTTTTTTTGAACTAAATTGCTAAATAGATTTCGTTTACGAAAAACGTATGTTAATAATTTCTCTTCTTTTACAGCCTTCAGTGACACTTTGTTCATAAAGCTGGAGTACTTTATTAAAATATTTCGTGAGTTTAAATCTACAGAAATATCGACTATTTTCTATCAAACCACCTAGATGTCTGTTTCAGATAGCATTGATCTTTGAACAAACTTTATATGGCATGCAGTATCAATAACTCCTCTATCCATTTATCACGACTTACAAAATTTAATCTATGCAAAAGCACAATCGGCACAGTTCATACATCTAATCTATCTAAAGTGAAATTAATCATTTTATCCATCATTATTTATCAGCACGTGTAATTAAACATTTTGATTTAAAAAATCCTTCATTAAATTATCTCATCGATCAGTGATTAAAATTTTTTTCGTTTTATTTTCTAACGACTCTTATTTATTTTATTATATTACGGTATATATATTATAATATATTATTATATTAGTTATTCATTTATTATATTATAGTTGTTTATTTAAAAATTCGGACTAAGACATTTCGCTGCATATTCAAATTTCGAATTTTAAATTTCAGAACAATAAAATTCTTTTAAGATCTCTCTCTCTCTCTTTTTTCTTTCTCTCAAGTATCGTATAGAGACCTCAATACCGTTCTTAGTAATTGCATTTTCTTCAACAATGTACTAATTGATCGAGGCTACGAAGGCCACAACCATTAACACCCACAGAGAATGAATAATAAGTTACAACGTGTATGTAATTTGTTAAGAAAATGCATGAAAACAACACAGGGAACATGTTACATCCAGATGCACAATACTACATCGAGTATGATTACATTCAAATTCATAACAGTCTTAATTTCTGCTTGCTACCTCATATTTCTGCGAAAATTTTAAGATTGTTGAACTTGATACACTGAATCGCTTACTTTTATACTTATATGAATAAATAGAAATTAATATCGAAAAATATATCGTAAATTCGATTGTAAGCCTATTCGTTTTGTAACAAATGCATTGCTGTAATTGTACTGACAGTTACTTTAAAGTGTTGCATAATTTGATATGACCATGTGACTACGACTATGTTTATTCTTCACGTGCATTGCCATTTGTAGACTTCTTAACGAGACTTCAAAGAGACTTTTGTTTTAAAATTGGAATATTGCAATATTAGAATATATTTTACATATGTAATTTATATTTAAGTATAATTTATATTTCCTCCTCGTAAAATAATTAATTATAACAATTAAATAATAAAACAATTAAGATTATACTATTTATTAATAAGAAATGCAAATTGGATAAAATTATGATGCATTATTATCATTATAAATTATAACAGTAAGTACACAAGGATGAAAAATTGGAAAGAATAATTCAAAAACTTGCATTCCCATATTACTACGTATCATTTATGCTTAAACAATTTTCAGCAACTGGCAATACTCGTCAATTTATGAAAATTGATTATTTTATTTCGTACTCGATATCGTTTCATTTTCTAACACTCGTAAAATCGATTATTAAAAAAGGAAAAACCTGAATATTTCGTTGGCCGAATTGGAAACATGCCTTAATTTCGTCGTTTATAGGCGTCAAACCACTTTGAACTTAGGAACAAAGAAACACTTTTCTCACTGCGTCAATTATCGAGGTCGCGAACGTCTTCCACTCAAGACGATGTGCTGCATACTGTTCCCGTCTCCTTCTTCGGAGATAGTATAAATCGTGGTATCCCAAAAAATCACCCGAGTCACGTTGACAAGCAATAATTTTACACGCGCTTCTCTATTTATTTAAATCGTCTCCTAGTAACTGCAGTGTCGTAGGTTTGAGGACTTCGAGTGAAAAAGGGTCGTAAAAGAGAAACGCGTGTAAAATTATTGCTTGTCAACGTGACTGGGCAAGTGAACAAGAATCCAGCTATGAATCCTCAATATTTTCGTTTATTTTTACCGAAGGGGTGAAGGCAGTTTTAAAAATTAACAAAAATTAGGAAGAGCGAGGGACGATCCTCTCGAGAAGAGAGTGTTGCGTCGAGCTTGACAGCGAGAAGTCAGACGAAGTTGTTTGCACGAGTGTCGTTGGATGAGTAAGACTTGCTTATAATTGTATAATCTACAATGTAAACATAATATGTGCGAGTTCCGTCTAACGTGAATGATGTTTAGAAGAAGACAGTCGTCATAAGAACTATCAAAGAGTGAACAATGTGAGCAATGAAATCGTGATGGAGAATGAGAGAAAGAGAAGAAAGTTCTGGAAAGAGTTTATTTATTTATTATTTCAATGCTATATTATTTTGGGTTTATTACTTTAATATTTTATGCATAAATATACTTTGTGTTTCTCGTTAAAAATTGTGAAAGATGTTCTTGATTTATTCTACTCACAGTTTGGAGTTATTCTTTCTTTTTATATATACATGTAGACTCATCACTGGACAACGAACCGCTTTCTTTATATAATCTTATTCCAATAATAAATATAGTTACAACATAACTGATTCACTTTCTCAAATTAGGATCATTCTTCTCACGATCAATTAGCTCCGCATGATTGTAATCTGTGATCAATTTATCACGAATAAAAGAAGTGCTTCTATAATTATTTATTTATTTATTTAATAATAATTTACGGGTAGTAGAACCCATTAGTGTATAAACAAAAAATAAAAATTCATCAGTTTGTTAAAGAGAGAAAGAATATAGGTTATGTATGGTACATTTATATTATGTATATTATATATAAATAAATATTCTTATATTTCTGCAAACATGTCTCTAAATGGTCGAATATATGAGTACATATCTGGAGAATGTGATAAGATATAATTGTCGCGAATGTTGTTAATTATAGAATTTGTACTGTTCATATCGAGCTTCTTAAGTGGGATCGTACTAAGTGTTAAAAGTAGTGACTAGTAATAAAGAATTGTGTCTCGTTCTATCGTAAAATTTATGGTTGAAATATAGAGATTGAGACGAAAAATGCATTTGTGATACCTTTAATGAAATAAATTTAAATAGATAGTCTTTTTCCTGTTTATAAATTAAATTTAAATAAAGAGTGCTTTTTCTGTCAATAAATTTGAATAGAAAGTCTTTTTCCTCTTTATAAACTAAATTTAAATAAAGAGTTCTTTTTCTTTCATTTGTTTTAAAAACTTCAAAATTTTCAAAATTTCAAACTTTCAAAATTTTGAAAGTAGGAGAAGAGTTATTTTTTTTTTTTTAATTATAATTGTGATTTTAGCACTAAAGTATTGCTTTTTTCTTATTTTTCTTTGAATACATTCTTGTTTGAACTAAATCCTAAGTCGTCCAAGTTTCTGGCACAAATCGCATAAATTTAACACTAACTTTAACACGAGACGAGCTCACGAATCACGAATCACGAATCATGTGAAACTAAACAGTGAGATACTGCATCTGAACGAAAGGCAGAATTGTGAAAGTATAACATTCATCTTTCCTTTCTTTCTGCATTTCTCAAACCTGTTTTAAAATCACAGGTTATTACACCTTCAAGTCACAACGAGGTATAAAAATTATATTTGAAATATCGTAAAAATGTCTTACTATCATAAATTATTTTTTTGATATTGAAAAAATTGATCATGATTTATTTATTTTCATAAGTATTAGAAACTATATCTGATTGTAAAGAAAAAATAGCTTAGTATGTTAAAGATTTTTATTTTTGAAATATGTTAATTGACATAAACTGAGAAACAATGTACTTAGTAGGTATTTCTAAATTTTTCTATTACTTTCTGAGAAATGTATATTAAAATTAAAAATAAAATGAAAGGATAACATCTCATACGTTAATAAACAATAAGCTCTTTATCAAATATCTTGTATCAATTATAATTTAGATTTAGTTTTAAATTGTTAAAGAACAAAGTAATAATTTATAATATATATATAATATATTATTTCAAAATATAGTTTTTCATATAACATATAGGTTAAGCTGTAATACGTATTATAAGTGATAGTGTCTATGATTCAAAATATCTAAATCAAAATGATAACCTGTTTTATACGATTCAAAGGTTCGATCTTCAGAGAAAACTATTTTAAATATCAGATAGTATACACAGATTTTAGAGATAATTATCTTATCTATGATTATAGAATTTCTACATGTGTGAAATAAAATAAAATTGTTAAAAACCACTTTAAAGTTGTTATCTATCTATTATTACTTTTGATATTAATGAATACTGAAAAATAATTTTCTAAACCTACATTTAAATTTAAATAAAATAATGTAATAGTGTAAAATACATTAGTGTATTTCATTTATAAAACTCTATTGTATGTAACTAATATTTATTATTTATACAGTAAAATTTATTCACAATATTATTTATAACTTCTTTATTTATATACAAATTTCTTTATTTACAATTCTCTTTACTATTTGAAATAACTTTTACGCGAGGATTAGTGAAAAGATTTATTTAAATTGTTATATTTAAAATGGTAAGAATAACATATAAAAACTTATTAATTACATATTTTTATTTCATATTAATTTACGATCTTGTCATTACTAATATAAACAACTTTTGAAATATAAATGGAATGTATTCAAACATAAATATTATATTAATAGACTTCATTGAGTATTTATGAATGAATGCAAGTTATGAGAGGCCATTTGAAATTCATTATACCGAATACCGGTGTTTGAGATATTTTGTTAACAAAGATTTGTTGTTAAATATTAATCTTATTTAATCTAATTGCTTCGTTGATAAAGTGTATTTTACATATATTTTATATAGTACAATTAGTTATTACGTGACTGTTTAGTGAATTGAAATATATGCGTCTTGTATCATTACAATTGCACTTTGATTTGAAGATAGAGGTTATGTTTACTCTTCGCATTTTCTGTATGTAAAATCAAATAAAATTTTAAAAATATTACAAATATTAATGAATATATCTTAGTAAGTGGAAAAATTTACATATTATAAATGATTAATTTCTTTATTTATATGTTATAAATGAACTCTTTTTTTTCATTTTGTAAAAAAACTACGGCAATAAATTAATGTATTCAATCGATAATATATTATAATTTAATATGAAATAAAAATTATGCATTCAAAAAATATAAATTCGGTATATAAATATTCAAGGAGAAATAAATAATGTGTAAATAATATCTTTAAAGTAGTTTTATAAAATAATTCTTGATCCACATCTGGTGTTTATATTGACTATTGTTTTCAAACGTGATTCATCAATTTCATTTGCTCTATAGAGATTGTTTCTTATTTATGAGTGAACATATAAACTTTTATATGTAGGAAGTTAATTACCAATATTGAAGTGACAATTGTTTTTCAAAATTTTCGATTGTACATTTGCTTATATTTTCGTACTATTTCGTTTAAAAATTTTTGTTTTTTGTTATACTGTTCTTTTATAAATATGTATTTAGAAAGTGTTTAAGAAAATTATCACCTTGATGTTTTACGTATAAAAACAAATAAACACGTGCCATTTCATAAATATGGAATAGGTTATAGGTTATCAATATTTTTATCATATCAGATGAATGCTCTTGTTCGATTTCGCCTCAAATATTATTCTACATAAAAAAACAGCATTGTACAAATCACCATTTCGATAATAAGAATATTACAGGTAATATTGTATTTTAATATATGTTTATTTTATTTCATAATTCTACTTAATATTGTACTTTTATGACACTGCTACAACAAAACATTTTGTAAAGCAATATAAAATATATGTGTTGAAGAAAAATTATTCATTCATATTGATCATCATACTATATTTGTATGAAGAAAATAGTAATTAAGATTAATTTATTAAATTGAAGAATGGCCCTTGGTATTTTGCATTCTGCCTGCAGGAGTGCAATTAAGAATTCATCTTTTTCTACCATGTCTACATCAATATCTGTCGATGAGCGTATGTTAAAAGGAATAAGAAGAATAATTCCAAATTTGAATAATACCAAATATAAAGGTCAAGATGGTCGAATTGGCATATTTGGCGGTAGTATAGAGTATACCGGTGCACCATATTATGCAGCAATGAGTGCACTCCGTACTGGATGTGATTTAGTGCATGTATTTTGTGCAAAAGATGCAAGCATTCCTTTAAAATCATTTAGTCCAGAACCTATTGTTCATCCAGTTTTAGATCAATATGATGCAATTAAACAAATAAGACCATGGCTTGATCGTTTACATGTAATTGTCATTGGACCAGGTCTTGGTAGAGATGACAAAATATTTAAAACAATAGTTGAATTGATCTCAGTTTGCCGTGATATGAAAAAACCATTAATAATTGATGCAGATGGGTTATTTCTAATTAGTCAAAAACCTGATATTATAAAAGAATATCCAGGTGTTATTCTGACTCCTAATGCAATGGAATTTAGTCGTCTTGTTAAAGGAGTACTTGATAAAAATATTCTACCTACACCAATGGCGAAAGCCAATGATGTTAAACATTTAGCAGATGTATTAGGAAAAAATGTAGTAGTTTTACATAAAGGAGCAAAGGATGTAATTGCAGATGGACATAAAGGTACTGAAGCAGTATCATGTGGATTAGCAGGTTCTGGACGAAGATGTGGAGGTCAAGGAGATCTTCTGGCTGGCGCATTAGCTGTGTTTTGGTGGTGGGCAATTTGTGCAGGAAATAGTGAAAGTACTTTGTCACCACCAATAGCTGCAAGTTACGCTGCATGTAGATTAGTAAGAGAATGCAATGCATCTGCATATAAGGTGAAGCAAAGAGGAATGCTAACTACTGATATATTGGAGCAAATACAACCTGTTTTTGCCAGAATTTTTGAAACTCATTGCAACAAGTGAGCTATTTAGCTAAAATGACTATATATGTTTTTGATGCAAAATATTTTTATATAAAATACAGTTATTTGTATTTAAAAGATATGAAATATATGATTTTTGGTCTATATATTGTATAAAGTAATTAATAATAACTCATAATTATATTAATATTGATTATAGAACATCTTCATTCAATGGAAGAAATCGAACACGCAGCACTGATTCCTGAATTATACCTATAATTCCGCAATTTGTTATTCATTATGAAAATTTAATAAAAATTTAGCAGATCATTTATCAATTTTGGATTGAAGAATGATAAAATTATATCAAGGCTGTAATGTAAGAATGAGAATTTATAAATTCAGGAATTTAAAAATTGTGATAAATTTATTATAACTAGTGATAAATTTTTAATGTCATTAAATGCATTACAAAATAAATAAAACATTTTATAAGCTTTTATAGACTTAATTTTACTAATTATATTTTTGAGTTATTTTGATATTTACAAACAGTGCGTTCAGTTATGTTTTATCTGTGAAAATATTTTTTTTTACTCATTGATATAGAGAAATTATTGAATTTTTGTTTACAAAATAACTTGTTGTCTTAAACAATCGGACATAATAACAATTTGTTAAATATTGAAGATTACTTACATCTTAAGGTAAAATAATGTAATTAATTTCTAGATTGAAAGAGCTTAACTGACTTAAGAAAATTAACTTAAAACAATTTACAGTGAAATTATCTCCTGTTGCTTTTACATTGTGGCTAAAAATGACTTCAATACCCAAAAATATTTCTTATTCAAGCATCAGTAATAATAATATTAATTAATAGTCAATTATAGTTAAGTACATTGTTTTTAAGTATTTTATTATTTAAAATAAAGAATCTTTTTATGAAAATGAATGATTCATATTTTTAAGTACCTATAGATTGTTTTGTAGTAGCACACTTTTAAGACAGTTTTCTTAAGTACATGATTTAATAAAGTTACATATTACTGATGAAAATTAAGAAATATTTCTTCTTCATCTCTTAAGTTTAATACTATACACTTAGTTCAGTTAAAAAAAAAAAACATTAACATTAATTATATCATACCATAATTAAATTATCTGATTATATATGTCATTAAGTTCAATACTTGTTTGAAAAGTCCATTCTATTTAATCCAAAATTAAATTCTAGTCTCTTTCTATCCTATTATATTTTATCAATAACACATTATGCATAAGTCGTGTCTAATTTTTACGCATATAAAAGTCATTCGTCGCTAACTAAGTAAAACATTTTCTTTCTCTTTTGAAATTACAATACATTTTTAGTATATTTCTATAGTATATCTTTCTGTTAGCATGTTCTAGAATCCTATAACTATCAAAGTTACGGTACTATCATTTATTGAAGTCCTTATACTGTTGTCTTTCACTTCTATGCTAAAATAATCTCGTCAGTAAGTACCATCGGGCTTGACGTTGATGAATACTGTATAAAAACGAAAGCAGATCATAGTATCTACATAACTTTTGGCATGAATATACCGAATACTGTCTGTCCGCATCAGAAGATGTCTTTGCCGTATGTGTAAGACATTTTCATGATGCTGTTCAACGTAAATTTATCTAGACGCTGAAATTATATTATCATTTAGAGTAATGTCGGTGAACTACGAATAAAACGTCAACACTGAAGTGTGATTCCCGCGTATTAAAAGTGTCGGTGGCATATTTTTGGTTAAAGCTTCCAGCCATGCCATGTAAAGTGGCGCTGAAAGTGCGCCTTTTCTCGGCATTGGTAGTGACCTGAAAAATTGTCAGTGGGAATATCGTGTTATTGTAAATTATTTAACTCCTTAGTATTGGAATTTTGTGTCTTTATGGTGACATATTGTAATGAAATATTGACTTCCACTTTAATTTAAAATTTAGGAATATGAGACAAATTTAATGATGTAACGAGACGAATTATTTAATGAAATAAATTGTATATATATACTTACATCACAACCAATGTGGACTGACTGGAGTTTTCTAATAATAATTCTCGTAGTCTGAGCTGCCTGTACGTCTTTTCTTTCAAAGACTGAAGTTCAAGTTCTGTTACGCAGCATTCTATAATGAGGTGTTGAAGTTATAATTTCAATTAACTGCACGATTGATAATTATTAATAATTAGGATTATCAGTTAATAAAATCTCATGGTTTTTAAATAAAGACGAATAGTCTACTGTTTTACCTGTGTCGTCAGGTTCATTTTTCCGGAAGTCAGATATGAGTTTATCGAAGAAATCTAACGTTTCTTGCTTCGGCTGAACACTTATGTCGTCCACCATTTTCAGACTAGTATATCTTATCCTGAATTTGGCCATTATCTCGACCATTCTGAAAATTATAAAAATCAGTAATAGCATTAATTATTTTTAATTTTGTTTTTAATTTTGGCTATTTTTATAAATTAGATTTAAGTACGTGTTAAAAATATTATGAGGTAAATTTAACTTCAATTATGATTTCTATAAGTAAATTAATTACAGATTAATAGAACCTGAATACAGGAAAATAATTTTTAATGTTTTATGTTTAATGCTTGCGATATAAGTATAATATTTATATCCAATAGTCTCTTTGTTATGTTTTGACTTACTCTTTCTCTTGATCTACGATGTCCTGTTTATGGTTGGCCAACGCGAAAATTCTCATTTTACAGTGCTCCCAATTCGAGCGAGTACTGATAATGTATGGAAGAAGAATCGTCAAACCTGTGGAATAAAAAGTTCTGCCACTTAAAAATGAGTACATCCTTTCTTCTTATAGTTGTAAACAATGTTTCAAGTTATAGGCAAACTGTAAAGCTAAGCAACGAATTTAAGGTAAGTGATGATACATCACAGTTCTTAAATAGCATAAAAAATGTAAATAACATTTTTATATTATACTTATGATATAAATGACGTTTGTATAAAAATTTAGTAATAATAAAAATCTAAAAAGATTATATTAACACTATGAATTTTTTTGAATATAAAATAATGTGTTAAAAATGGCGTAGAAATAAAATGGTAATGTTATCTAAATATCGAATTAAATTTCATTCAGTTTTTTTATTCACGCCTATTAAAAATGTCTTTAATTGCTGTATAGTGTTTTGATTAAAGATTTCAGTATATTTATGCATGCAACAAGTTATATTTACTAATGATTAAACACAGGATTGATAAGTGTTTTGATTAAATATGTCGACGATTCCAACCGATAAATTAATTGTTTGTAGGCACGTGTAAAAATTTCATGAATTACCTCCATCGTCATATAGCCACCATACGTCAATTGTTCCATTTCTGTGTTTTCTTTGGAAGATTGCCAAGCGTTCAGGTACAGGTGTCATTGCATGTCGTTTCTCCCTAAAAATTAAGGTACACTGACTATTATGATATATAATATTTTCTGAAAATTTATTAATTATGCAGTGATCTTATAACAATTGTCAGAAGATATTAATTTATTCCTTAGAATATTTCAAATTTGATGTTCCAGAAAATATCCATCAATAATTTAGGTTAATTAATACATATTAATTTTTAAAGTAATTGAGTATGTATTTCAATTCAATTTTTAATGATTGCAACATTTGGTTTTTAAAATTAAATTCTATTATCAAACAATTTAATTCTATATGAATATTCCATTTTGATCAATTCAAGTCATTTTTACAAAATATAAAAAATTGGAATAAATATAGGAAAAATAAAATAAACAGAATAGGAATAAATCTTTTTATGCTAGTCGACAGAAAGTTAATAATCACAAGTTAAATTTTGGAAAATAATCCTGATGTTGAAAAAAATTGTTATTTATTGATTTTTAAACAATTTTTCATGTATTATGTAACTATGCTGTCGAAGGAAAATGTTTATGTGATTTATTGGTAGCTGTATTGGTAGTTGCCAGTCAAAATTTGATTAAAGTTAGTTCAACGAGTTGGAAGAAAATGCGTCATGAAATGTGATACTTTATCATAAAGATAGGGCTGGATATCCCCTTAAAAAAATGTTCTTTCCTTCTCATTTATTGAATATTGAATTTCCAGTTCAGTAAACAGAATGTACTATCATCGATTTATGAAAAATCAATTTGAAAAAAAAAATTATGGTCTCAAATGATGACTATCTTTTCATTTTACCTTAACCAATTAGAATTTTATCAAATTTTTAATTAAATTTTCAAAAATTTTGTTATATGGGATTCCCAGTTGTATGAAAAATAACTGTAAAAATTATCCTACTGTGCTTGATTAAAAATAAAGTTTTCATTTTTATTTCTTTGATATGAATTATTTCAGAAATGAATAAGGATTGTAATTAATTTGGACTTACATTAATTTCTCTATCGCGTGTTTCCGTTTATGCTTCAAATGATCTCGAGCACTTCCGTGAGTAGGTGAATCTCTAATAATTTGTGGTGGGTCAACAGATACGAATGGAGTTCCTGAAATAATGAAATGTTTCAATTTTGTAAAACGTCATTCTTATCTAGTTACAGCAATTTTTATATAGTATTTAGTAGTTTAATGAATTAAATTATCTCAATACTCTGTAATATATTAGTATATTATAATATATTATAAAATTATTAAATACTATACTACACTGTACTGTACTGTATGGTATATTATTTAATAATATACTACTATACTATAGAATAATTATAATTAAAATACTACATTAAAATATACTGTAGAAATTTACTTTAACTTTGAATATTATAGCACATCATTTTTTGTCAGATATTTCATTCAGAAGATACTGAAATCTTTCTCTCATACTAATTGCGAGTAATACTAATTTTAAAATTATAAGTACCCATTGTTGGCACGCTTTGCACTCTTGGAATTTGGCTGGACATTGATAAATTACTATCAACATGCATTAACGTGTTTCCTGTTAAATCATAACTACTTTGTGCTAAGACGCCATGTTCGTCATCCCCATTAGCAGTTGCAACTTCAGAACAGTCCAATCCTTCCGCAATTCTTAGCATAGCCACCGCTAATTTTTGGTCGAATGCGTTACTATAAGTAACAACAAATTTCGTTATAGTATATATAATTTTCGAGGTAAAAATTAAGAACTATAAAAATACAGATTAATATTTCGATCAACTTACTGAAGGACGTTGAAGTATTCCTGAAGGTCCTTGTGATTACATGTTGACCAGTGTGTTTTATAGCCCATTAAAACTACGTTCGGTGCCAATTTCCCGACACCTGTTGCTTGCATCAAAGCCGATGCACCACGCTCGAAGCTCAGATCTTCCACCACGTGGTAAAATGACTTTATACGTTGTTGATGCAACCATGCATAACCGTTTCTCAAACGCATTGATCGTAAACGATATGACAAACGTGTCTGAAAATGTAGAAATTGTTATTAAATATAAATGGTGAAAAATGTCAGATTATATTGTATTAGCATTATATTACATTAGTTTAATTCTTTATACTGAATAAATAATAATTTATTTCAGATTTTCCTATTTTTGTATGATCTTTGTGTTATCGATATTGTGAACGCAATGATACATTTAGAATACATTTTCTCTTGTACGATTTGGAAAAAGACAATTCCAAAGAAATATATAAGCCGTTCACTGCACAAATTGATTAACTTCATAAAACAAAAAGTGAAGAAATGCAATGAAATAATGTATATTATTTTTTAAAATTCCCTTTATGATTTAAATCGAAATAAATATCGTAGAATGCATAAATACAAATGTAACTTTCATCTAACGGTATATCAAATTTATAAGAAAAAATAGCCAAAAGGTAAACGTTAGTAATGTTACCATTTTTATGTTACTGGAAGAGTTAATCGATTTGGCAAGTGAGAAAAGTAATAAATTTAAATTTTACTAAATTTTACTTAAATTCTGATAAGACGGCACTAAAAAATTCACCGTTATCATTCATGGCTTGCTAGTGCATTTGAGTTGCATTATTGCAACGATTTACATTAGAGTACGGAGTTAATCAAAGTGACCTCTGAAATAAATTATTTATTATTCAGTGGCCAACAAATTTTTGTCGTTTAATGGTGTTAATCTTAATTATCAGGGAAAGTTATTATAAATATAAAAAGTTATGACTATACCAAGTGCTTTGACACTTAAATTTGAGATTTTTCAAAAAGTGGAGTTAATCGATTTGTGCAGTGAACGCTCATATGATTTTTATATATACGATTTTTAAATTCCAGTATTATTTAATATTTTATTTTTATAATTAACGCATCATCGTCTATTGATTGTGGAAAATATATAATACTACCCATTAAAAATGTTTTTAACATATTTAATATGTATTATTAACGTCGAGTATAAATTTTATAAAAGATTTAATATTTTTGAAAGATTAAAAAAGATACGATTTAAAAGTCTGTATAAATGATTGAAAAACGTAGAATTTTGCGAAGGTTAAAAAATTAAGGAAGCAAATCTGTTTATTTAAATTACATACCGGGTATATTTCACCGGAAACCAACAGAGAGTGATTTTTGGTGATGAGATTTGCCAGATGCAGCAACGCTGGCCTTGCGCCAGGAGCTCCGGACAGTGCCAAAATTTGAGGGGCATAATTTTTGACATGCTCGTCGATAGAATTCAGTCTGCAAAGATGTAACTTTATTAAGTTAAGAATTATGTGAATGAGATAAAAATAGACACCATAAAACTAGATGCAACTTTTTCTTTTTCCTTTTTTTAAAATTTTTGACAATATAGGGTCATTAATAAAGGTAATAATTATACATATGATTATAAATTATTTTTAATCAGTTTGATATGCTTCATGCTAGTAACGTAAGAATTAATTAAAATTTAATTTTTCATTATTAACATTAAGGAATCAAAGAATAAAAATTTTAAGATAATTAAAGTATTGAGAAATTTTCAAAAATTTGTGAAAAAAATTTGAAAATAATGGTGTTCTTACCTGTAAACGATAGAAAGTGCAGTCTTGTAAGTCTGTGCTTGTGTACTACTACCCCAATTCACGTCTGGCTTGCGATACACCACTATCAAATATAACGCAAATATAATGACCAGCGTGACCAACGAAGTCACCCAGTCAATGAGGAACATTATAAACAAGCAGGTGATAAAGCCAAATAGTGACAACCAGGTGTTGTAATACTGTGAAAAAGAAACATATAATTTCCTGTTTGATTATTTGTTATTAATTACACAAGGTATAGTAATAAAACAAATAAATTAAATATTAGGAATAATATTAATTTAATATAGAAATAATATTATAAATATTAAATTTCTATTCAAATTTTATCGTAGTATTTAATTAAATCATTATGGCTTTTTGGTGTTGAAGAAGGTGGTAATATGGAACTTTTTTTTGTTTCTAAACAATTTTTCCACAGATAGTAAATTAATAATTAAGTCAATAATTTTTCATATCCAAAAATTCAAAACGAAATGAAAGAATATTTAGCTAACCAATTTACTCATATTTTCAATAATTAGTTCACTTATTTATTATCTTTGGTATTGATAATTTTTAATAATTTTATTGTTTTTATTCCTCTTTAGTAATTTTTACTTACATTAATTAATACATATGTATTGTGTGATTTGATTTTAGTATTACTATTAAATTATTCATATGACAAGAATATTAAAAATTTCATCATAAGAGTGACATTTGAAATTATGTTATATTAATAGTATACTTAAATTGTCTAAATATAATTAGACTGTGGTGCAATATATTATCACACATAGAATATCAATTTTGTAGGGTTACAATTTATCATATCATTCTATTTTTTCCTTTTTTAAAATACTATTCTTTCAACATTCCTCCTTATTTCTTTGTATCTATTCATTTTGTGTGCACATAGTGCAAAACTCATTTTACTATTTTCTGCTTAATTACTTACTCTGAAAGTAGGACGCCACCCAAGTGGTCGAATAAGAGCTGCGTGAAAAGTGCAGAAATTAATCAACGCGTATGATGCCAGATAGAAATTTGAAATCAGAGGTGCCACAGCGTTCAAGTTTGCTGAAAATAGAGAATAATTAATAAAGTACGTCAATTAATATATTATAGTTTCGAATCAAAATTTTTTAATGAATTTAGAAGTACCATTTCACCATTTTCAATGACTAATTATCTCGTCTTAGAAAGAAAGAAACTATTTAATTCAAATCATACAACACAAACTATAAAATTAAATTACAATAAAATTTATAGTCCAAATTTTTTGAATACTATCCTGATTGTATTATAAAATAAATAGAACTGAATTAGAATAAAAATTATAGTTCAATTTTATAAATTTTAATTTATACTTATTAAATGGTTTACTTAGTTATTATTACGCATTCAGCATTTTATCTTAATAGATAGATTTTTAAATTACACTTTATTTTGTTCATACCTATTAAAAGGAACAACGCTGCAACGACGAACGTGAGAACGTAACCTCGATAAGGTTCACCATGCTTTCCATAACCCTTGCTAAAATAAATCAAACCAGGATAAATTCTATCCTGTCCCAGTGCCTGTATTAATCGTGGTACCGATAACAAATTTGTCAAGGCTGTGGAGAGGGTTGCTGCGAAACAGCCGGCGTAGATGAATGGCCCCCAAACTGACATAAGTTGCATCACCTGTAAATGAAAAAGTGCAATGAAATTAATTTCAACCTAGTCCTTTTAATAACCAATGATTATTAAAAAGAAATCTATAAATCATTAAAAAATATCTCATCCAAAATAATGATAATAAAGAAAAAGAAAACGAATAAAATTCTAATCTTTATTTTCTGCCTTTTCTCTAAAAATCTTCTGAATAAATATATCTCCCTTTCCTATCTATTTATTTCACGTTTAAGAAAAAATTTCTGAATGCAACACATTTCTACCAAACTCCTAATTTCAAAACTAAACACCATTAACTCTCTCTATTCCTTTATTGATTCAATATCACAATTAATTTTATTCATAATTTTTAAACGGGTTATAACGCAAAGGAATAGTATTCAGAGGAAACGGTGGAAAAACTGTATAGATCTTTATTGAACGTGCGAATGATTAAAACTGGCCTGTTTAGGGCCAAGTAGATCACAGGACGTCTCCAGAAAACAGGAGACAAAAGACAAAACGCAGGGGAAGGGATCAACCCCACATTGCTAGGATGTAGAGTTTACTTTACTATTTAATTTTATTACAACAATAAATATTCCTCAAAATTTCAAATCACGTTTGATAGTTTCCAAAATATTATCAAAATTGCTTGAATTGATTCGTATCAACCTATTCTTCTTCAAAGTACATTTAACCGGTTAAATAATAAATAGTTATTGGAAATAAAATTAAAATTTGTTAATAAATCTAGAAGTATCATTTCACCATTTTTAATGACTAATGACCTCGTCTTAGAAAGAAACTATTTAATTCAATTTATACGACACAAGCCATTTAATTAAATTACAATAAAATTTACAGTATCAATTTTTTAGATATTAATCTGACTGTACTATAAAATAAATAGAACTAAATTAAAATAAAGATTATAGTTTTTTTTCAAAATTGAAGAGGAATTAGGAATTCAAAGGATTAGTATATCTGAAATGATCGATGTTTCGATGGATTTCAATTATGGATTTGATTGTATTAATAATTAATTGTACCATACCATACCGAGTAACTGTTGTGTAATCCGTAGGTGCAGTTGACGTTCGGAATGCATGCTGCTATTATGGTGTTATTTCCGCTGATTAGGCCACTGGCATCCCTTAGAGCCGCGCCACCAGCGAAGAAAACAAACGTGACATAACTCAGCATGGAGATCAGCAATGCAAGAAGGGTACCAATCGGTATGCTACTCGCTGGATCTTTCAAATCGCCGGAAATATTGGCGCCAGCTTGGATGCCGGTCACGGATGGAAAGAAAATGGCGAATACGGAAAAAAATGTCTGGTTACTGTTCTCAGAGAAACGATAATTCGGCCCCATGTTATCCATGAACACCTCGGCTACAAAAATTAAGAAATAATTATTTAGATATAATATCCAGGATTATAGTATTTTTTCTGTCTACACGTAAAATATATTTATAGTAATTTTTATAGTAACTTTGATATACATGTTTCAGTCGAAGAGAAGATGTGTAGACGTGGTTTAAAAAGTTCAGGAGAATATTCTTGTTTTTGATTGTCTTCACGAGTATAGTTCATTTTTTGATTTTTTAAAATATTTTTAGTCGTGATTAAATATATTTTGAGACTTGTCATTTCATTTTTGATCATTTTTGTTTATATTCTATTATGGTAGGGATTTTTTATGAAGATATATTTAAAACATTTTTATCCCTTTTATGATAAGAACTGCAGAAATTGAAGGAATCGTTGTTTCAGATAATTAGTATTTTGCATAATTTATTTTGTATGCAGTATTTTGTATAGTAGGTTCTAATAATTATGTGATAAAATGAAATTCGACTTACAGGAAAACCCAGTGAACCCTTTTGCTTGCTGTGTTATGTCCTTGGGCCCTATTATGGTGCCAATCACAAAATCAAAGATAGCTGCAATAATGATGGCAATGAGGAAATTTTGAGCCTGTAAGAAATCAAAACTTTTTATTATTATTGATTCATTCCTTCAATATTTTCAACAACGAAATACCAAAAGGGTAACACAAATTTTGAATTTTATAAATTTAAAAAGCACGTATGAAAAAAAGGAAAAAAATAGTCTGGAAATATCATAGTTATTAATTACTATAAGGTATACTTATCTAACATATTTACAATTTGTTATCAATCTTCTATCTATTAATATTCGACTATATAAATTAAATGACTTCAACAAAATTGCACTGTGTGGCAAATCAACCAAAGCACAAACGCATACGTTGAAACATTATAATTTTATATCAATTAACCCCTTTGCCTTAAGAAATGTATACAGGGTATTTTCTCAATCACGTATAAATCATTATTTATCATCATCATTATTATTATTATTGTGTAATATGTACATATATGAAAATGTGCATCGACTTCTAGATATTTTTGAAAATAACATACAAAGAAATTATATATAAATTAATTTAAATTTTGTATGAATATATATATATAGAATTGTATTATGTCAATGCTTCATATCATTTCAATCATCAATGTAGTGTTATGTCATTTTAAAACAGTATCAACGTTGCCACCAAGACAAGTCGCACCTCGAGTGGAAAGGATTAATCTTTAACTCTTTCATTCCTCAATCAGGATTAAAATGGGTAAGAAAGGATCTTTCTTACCTATATACCAAAAATGCTTCCAGTTTCGAAAGAACTGAAACTGAACCATAGCAAAAGTGTTGATTCGTTTATCATAGTCAAAATACATAAAACACGTACCTTCGATTCCCATTCCATTCCGATCGCACAGATCAAGATCATGACGATCAACGCGATCGTACCGACAATTCGAACGTCATTTACTCCGTTGTCGATGATCTTCAAGTCGTACTCTTTCAATAAATCGTTCAGAGAGTCACAGAAACCAATGGTGTTCATGGATGCCGAAACAGCGTTTGCAAATGCGAAGACGATCCCCACAGAGGCTCCAAACTCAGCACCCAGGGTTCTTGATATGATGAAGTATATACCACCTGTGTATAGAGATTCTTATTTATACGTCGAGGAACTCAACAGGTTATTTGAAAATACAGTAATATGATTATTTTGTTTTCATGGGGAAAGATGAATGTTTCACGAAGTCAATTAAATTTCAAGAAGAGGAAAGCAGTCAAAATGGAAATTTTGTATAGTAATTGAGTGCTTTTGTATGATCAGTTACCATAGGTGTCATTGTTCTGTTTTAGGGATTTTTATATAAAGTTTGTCGAAATTTTTATGGCAATTTGAATCTCTGAAATTTAATTTCTTGGTGTCTATAGTTTATAGATACTATAATTACTATTCAGTTATTTTATCGTAAACAAATTGGTCCCATAAAAATTCCGGTAAGAAAATTTGGTATGAAATTTGACAGTAATTCAAATCTTCGAAATTTAATTCCTTGAGTAATAATTGGAGTTACTTTAAAGCTATTTTAATTACAATTCAAACACCATGGGGCACAAATAACAAAAAGAAAACTAAAATAAAGTAAAAAAATACTTCGAAACACCCAAAAGTTAAAAATATTTTTATTTCCTTAAAAAAAAAGATATTGAACACCAAATTTCTAAAATTTAATTTCTCAGGTAATATCTGAAGTCCCATTAAAGTTACTTCAATTGCAATTCAAAATAAAAAAATAAAAACACCGAAAAATAGAAAACACAGAAATAAAACTAAAATAAAATAAACTGAAAAATACTTTGAAATATCGAAAAACTTAAAAATGCTTCAGAAATAAGAAATAAAATATATTAGACGCAGTATAAGTCCTCGAAGAGTTCTAAGAAAAGCCTAAAACACTTCGTACCGATCTCTTCTACAGACAGCCATTTGTTATCATCTCGATGGGACATATTTAAACAAGAATCTAAACTCTTTTTCTCATAATTAAAAATTCTAAAAAGATAACTGCGAATAGGGTTTCACGTGGTTGTTTTCATGGACGGCGTTCCTCTTCGTGGAAAATCAATCGTCAGCGTTCGATTTTGGCGGGGTCGAGTAACGACAACAAAAGTACACGATGCCACTCCTTTAAAGAGGAAAAAAGAGGACGAGAAAGAACGGGGATCCCGTAACACACCTCCCTTTACTTCCCCATTAGTACTAATTGCGCTGAGGCTAAGCGTAGTGATGACGCAGACAGCCGCCGATATTCCGATAATGATGACGCTCTGCAGTATGCCAGCCTGTGCTACCACCCACGACAGTCGTAGAAAGAGCATTACACCCCATATATTGAGGAGACATGGTATGAGGACACCCTGGATCCATCCTAGCTTTATACCCGTGTGTCCTTGCTGCGGCACCCCGACCTGGCCAGCCTCTATATTTGGGTCCTGAAATTTCAATGTTTCCAGACTTTAATTATTGTTTTCTATGCGTTTGCCTGAGGGTTTAGAAGAATTATAGTGCTGTAGTTTAGGGTGTGCTAGTGGAGTTTTGGAAAATAATTGCGACTCGACACTGAAATTTTCGTGTTCTTTATTTTCCTGTCTTCTGTCGTGTTTTATGGGTTTCGTGAGTAGGTTAGGTCAGGGTTAGGTAGATTAAAATATTGATTATTTTCGATTTTCCTGTTGTTTTCTATGGGCTTTTCAAGGTTCCAGGAAAATAGTAGCATTGTGGTTAGTTAAATAGTAATAAATAGATAGTAAATAAATAGAAAAATAGTAGTTTGTGATTAAAAAAATAGTAGCAATGGAATTTGAAAAATTAAATTATTTTTCTTTCTCTGGTACATTAAATAAAATTTTGAATAATATTTGGTTCATAAAATTATATTTTACAGGCTATTCCATTTTTCTCTCTTTTAGGTAGATATTATCGAAATGTTCCATAAAGTTAGATATAAGAAAATATTACATAAACACGAGTTGTTTAATGATTCGTTAAGTAGGTATAAAAAGGAGATGCATTAGCCTGCGAGATGAAGCAATCTTACGCCACTGGAATGTTATCTGTAAGAAACATTGAAAGAAGAAGTGTACCTAACAAGTATAAATACCAGTGATGATCTGATATCGGAATCGATGATTCATTCATCGAGATGAAACAAAATCAGAATGAACTTCGTCGAGTAATAAGTTCAACTTTTCGTCACTCTGTTTTATTGACAGAGCAAACAAAGTGATCACGTTAATTTCTAATTTACCCTTATCTCGCATCATTGCAAAATTACAGAAATTTATTGTCCTTGAGTGCATAAAGACTTGAAATAATAATTAAATTTAATTAGCAAATAAATTATAAAAATCATATTTTATATTTAATTTTAATTTCCATTTAAAATATTTTTTTGTAGATTACATACATCAGTTATGTGATTCATACTGTATATTATGTACATTATGTATTTAATCCAATTACTTTCCATGAAAATTTAAATTGATGATTAAACAGACGCTTTCTGGTGCGTTTAATTAGTTAAACAATGACCTTCGCGAATGGCGGGAATTTCGAAATTGATACCTGATGTAATTTCCCTCGCAGCTGGTATTTACTGCTGTGTAAACTTAATATACTCTCTCACCCTTGTGGCTCTCGTTATGAGTTCGATCGCTTTTGTTGAGGGACAAAGCACCTCAGGGTCTCATTTCACTCTACGACGTTACGAACTTGTACGAGTGATTAGCTTATCACTCACTCAATTAATACGTTATACAACATTTATTTCGTTTGCTCAGAAACGGTGCATAGTTCCGAGAAATTTGAATATTTAGAATCCTATTTTTGGGATAATTAATTTTCCAGTCTTTTCATTGGTGATTTCTAGGTAAAATTTATTTTAGGATAACATGGGAAATGACGAATATTGATTAATCATATGGTTGTTGATATTTTGCAGAATATTCTTGTATTATTGGTCTTTTGGAATAGTTAATTAATTCATGGTTGAAAATTTATTCGTTGCTGCTTTAGTGTATTTTTGACTTTCAGATCGTGGTTTCTTAGATGGTTGTGTGAGATTTTGGAAAATTTATGAATCGAGGATATGTCAATATATGGTATAGGAGCTGCATGGAGAATTTTTTCTTAGTTTTTGCATTAATAATTTTTATATAAAATTCGTTTAACCTTCGTTTAATTCTTTAAATCTTTCAATTTTCTCAAATTTTGTTTTGAAAGTTATTTTAAATATTAATTTGTGAGAATAATTTTTGGAATTTATTAATTACAGTTGAGCTATATGCTATTTTTGGAGGAGTAATTTTCGTTTTAATAGTGTCTCATGATTCATAAATCACATTTATTTTCACAACAGTATAAATAGTGCGCAGATAGTATGCACATATTATCAAATTCGAAACGCAGCCAAGCTAGTTTGCCATGTGTCTTACTCAAAGTCCCTTTAACAGTTATTGAAACCGTGCAATGAATATTTTATGAGTCAGTGTAAACGATGTTTATGGGTGCTAATATTATGTCAAATGCTTACAAGGCGAGATATAAATTTAGAAAATATTTAGATATTTCGTCGCATTATAGTCGAAATTGATGAAAATTCTGCATATTGCGTCAATGTGTTTTCTGTGATAATATCCGGTGCTTTCTAAAAACGATCGTGTATGCACAGTTCTGATATATTGATGGTGGTTACTTGGAAAAGATACGATTTTATTATCTGCATCAACGATAGATCAGTGACTTTAATATCATGATATTATAGTAATTAATTCAAATGTAAAAAAGGAATAGAGAAAGTATAAATGAAAAGTAAAAAAATGTATTTTAAAATACAATTTATGGAATTTTATGTGTATTTATTTGATAGTGATTTTTAGCATGATTGAAATAGTTTTTGATTTTATGTTGAATATATCATATAAAATACAATATTAGAAATATATATTTTATTCCTATATTGTATTTTTTACAATGTAATATTTGAAAAATATTCCTAATTTTTAAATATTTAATGCATTATATAAAGTGCAATAATTTTATGTGTATTTATTTGATAGTGATTTTTAGCATGATTGAAATAGTTTTTGATTTTATGTTGAATATATCATATAAAATACAATATTAGAAATATATATTTTATTCCTATATTGCATTATATACAATGTAATATTTGGAATATATTTTTAACTTTTTAATATTTAATGCATTATATAAAGTGCAATATTAAAAATATATTTTATAATACTATATTTTAGATATATGATATTATGTTTTATATATTATGTAAAATACAATATTAGAAATATATATTTTATTCCTACATTGTATTATATATAATTTAATATTTGGAATATACTTTATAATTCTATATTTTAGATATATGATTTTATGTTTTATATTATATATTATATAAAATACAATATTAGAAATATATATTTTATTTCTATATTGTATTATATATAATGTAATATTTGGAATATATTTTTAATTTTTTAATGTTTTACGTATTATATAAAGTGCAATATTAAAAATATATTTTATGATTCTATATTTTAAATATAAACATATATTAATTATAATTTTGTATTATATATATAATTTTATAAAATTGATTAGTTATGTTACACTTTATTCCAAATCAGACTTCACTTCCAATTATTATCAATTGAAAAGTAATTAATATTTCATATTATTGTTATATATTTCGTTTGTTAATTAAAATTACTCAATATGAAAACTAATTCAGAAAATAATTAATATTTTTAAATACTATATATTCTGCCTATACTCCATTTACTACATATTTAATGTACTTTTTGAAACTGTTGCTTTCCGAAAAAAAATACATTTAAAATAAATAGCTCTGTAACAATTTCTTCTAATATATAAAGAATTCATCCCCAAAAATATTTTTATCTGTAAATCAGCTATCATCTCACGTAGCTTGTATATCAGTGACACAATGACCCAGAATTTATTCATATCTTCTACAAATGCTCGATTAACGAGCATTTAAAAAATCCCTCCGTTTAAAAAATCGTTAAGGCTGGAGCTGGAGCCCCAGTAATTACAGGGTGCTTCCCAATGCATTCCATGATATTACAACAAGGGTGGCAGGACGCACGTCCACAGGGTGTGGCAATCTTACCTTTATAAGATTTCCTTCGTGCAGGGTGCTCAACGATGGCCTCTTAGCACGACGACTCAATCTACAAACAGAAACGTTCATGTGACTTTGATGGTATACTAATTGTATTGGTGAGTGTTTAGGGCTAATTAAATTAGGTTAAACTGTTCAATGATATGAGAATGACCATTAACATCAGAGGGGTAACTTTTTGTCAAGATGCAAAGAATAGTCAGTAAAATAGTCAATGTTCTATTAGGGTAATATTAATTCTTCATTTATTAATTTTTCATTCGTTAATTTTTCCTTTTGTATATGGTCATATTATATACTAGATTAATAGTTTGTTTATTCATAGTATTAATTTTCTTTTATTATGCTAAAAGAAAGGTGATAGAATAATAAATTAAATATGTTCCATTTCTTAATTTCAGAAATTTCATAAAATATACTTTAACAAGAATCGATATCCAATATCCTTATCGTAATAACTTCTTTTCCCAATTAGACTCGAAAGAATACCACAGGAAGAAATTACAGAACACCTTAGATATTTAGCGAATTTCGGAGAGGCTAGATCCATTACTCGATGGTCTTATACTTTCCTCTAACTTTGAAAGACATTAAGGACAAATGGTACGTGGGAAAATCGATCGTAGGGAAAAAATTGGTCGCAGCTGAGAGAAAAGTAGTAAGTGGTACCACTGGACAGATATCGAGACTTATGGTGTGCAAGTTAGCTTTACATTTTATATGTAAGTCTCGTTATATAATTTTTATTATTTAGCTCTTATTACATTACATATACTCTCTATATATATTGTAATCTTTATTTTCTATGTAAAGTTTCATTATTTTAATTTGTATTACTTTATTTTTATTATTTAACTAGTAACACTTGTTATATGCGAAAGTAATTTTTGCACAGTAGCTATTTCAAAAAATTACAGTATTGTTTATTTCTGAAGACGAAAACTATAAATTGAATCTAATTAAAAATTATTTATGAATTAAAATTATAGAACCCTTTTCAATGAACAGTAAGTGAGTTTATAAATTCGTGCAATTTATTTAATATTTATTAAATCTAAAATTTAAAAGTTTTATTTGAATTATTTGTTATTTATTATTATTCATTTTGTGTAATTCTTCAGTGTAATATTTATATTTCTTTACCGTTTCCAAATATGTGTAAAACAACCTACAAAAATAACAAATTAATGTATTTGAAAATTTGTATTACCTAGAAAAGAGGTATTTTAGCAATGAATGGTCAACTAAGTGATTTTATTTTATTTTATTTTATTAAGAAGAAACGGATTTTTAGATTGCTGCAAGAAATGATTAATTAGATGGGAAATACGATTCACTGAACGATGCTGTAAATATTGTATAAATTCTTTCATTTCTTAATAAAGTATCGGAAAATTAATCTCTTTGCCATACAACAGAATAAAATTGAAAATACGATTACGACACATATAAAAACAACATTTTTCACGGAATTAATAATAATAATAACTAAGTTATTTATTAATTAGTCAATTTATTTCTGCAGTCATGAATCATAAATAACGTAATAAATAATAAGTGAAATTATAATGAAAATATAATTTTCTAATAATAGGAGATGAAATATTTTGTTTTCCAAGTTTCAAGAAAAAAATAATTCTTTATGAAACACGTAACATAATTTTATAAATGTCTATAAAAATGTAATATACAGGAATCAAAACATTCTAACGAACTAAATATTTTTATCTAGCAGTGCATGAATCTTTATTTTATTTATTTTTCATTTTAGTATTATTGGTATAATTTGAAAAATTCAATGCAGTCTAGAAAGAGTTTTGATTTGTATCGATAAAGATTACTTTAGCTCAAAATTATTTTCTACATTTTACACTATTTATATTTTATAATGCTACTTATAGTGAAATGATATACAGAATATATATAGTAGAAGAATATAAAATATTAATAAATAATGTAAAATATTGTAATATTAATAAATGTAATATTAGTTTATGTAATGTAATATTAATAAATAATGTAAACATTCTATATATATAATAAAAATAAAAATAAAATAAATACATGTATAGTATAATAATAAATATTATAATATTCTTTTATTATCCCTGATTCTTTTATAAAAGACAAAAGTTATAGTCATTAACTTTCATCCGAAATTTCAATAAATTCTGTAAAAATTCCGACAAAAGTATAAGCACCTGTAATGTGAAGGAAAAAATTTCAAAAATCAAATGGATAGAAATTAAAAATAAGCATGGAAATTTAACCCACTAAGTCACATTCTGTTATGAAGGGTTGAGCATACTCCATAGATTCTCAACCTCCTGGTATTTATGCTTCCCGTCAAAGCACAGTTTCGCGTTCTGACAGCGTGTAAGAAAATTTATTTATTCGCAGACATAATACTAACAGAGTCGAAGTACTCTTTCTTTATGTGTGTACATTGCCCTTAGACATGCCTCGCTTAAGCTCGTATTTTTAGAAATCGACTGCTCTGTTTGCCCCCATTCGCAGAGACCTTCAATAGTAATTTTACGAAATTATAAATTATACCAGGCGTCTTGTGTGTATAATTTTTGAAACAGATTAATAGACAATGGGATTTAACCTAGAGCTCGTTGTAAGCAGCCGAACGTTGTTTCGAGCAACGTCACTATCCATCTTTTCGAAATTCGTGAGAATTTATTTTCGTACATCGAGTTGCGATTCTTTTTTCCTCTGCTTCCCCGAAATCATGCATTCACGTTTTATTTTTACTGTCGTATTTTTATGAACAAAAATTGATTCGATGAAGCGCACCTTTTGTTACGCTGATAAATTCGATACACGAACTTCGTTTCACGTGTCACGTATTACATTATATTATACTCGTCGAATAATCAATTAATTAAAATAAATTGCAGGATAATTAGGAACACACATAATGGATGTTTGCGATGAAATTTTAATACGGAAATTATTAACGATATTTGAGGTAGAATAATTCAGATAGATTGGATAGGATTCTAATTACTTTATTAATTTTCTATTAATTTTTAATTTTTACTAATTTTTTTTTATTTTTTTGGCTAAAGAAGGGCACGAGTTGAAAAATTTTGTGCTATTAAACTGATAATATTTGTTAAGCAGTAAATAAGAAATCGTATAATAATTAACACGTAGAATTATTTAATTTCGATACTCCGCACACTGTTACATTATTTTAAATTTGATATATTAATTAATATCGAGCTTCGAAATTTTATGAAATGGCGACTGAAGGGCGCCTCTCGAGTGCAAAGGGTTAAATAGGTATAGCTCTGTGTTTGAAAAAAGTTATAGATTATTCGATTATTTTATTCTTAATGAGAATAATAAAATTCGTGGAATAATAAAAAGTAATAAAAACAGAGAATACAAATGAATTGAACATTTTCTCGATAAATTGAGAACGATTTTTTATCCATTAATTATATGTTTTTTCATACTTAGTTTTTGAGAATTTTGGATTATGAAAGCACACGAGAAAGATTTCGAGATATAAATATCTCAATAAACCTATCGCTCTTCATAAGTATAGTTTTCAAAATCATTACTAATTCCCGAGAATTTTGAATCATGAAAAGAAGAATGGAATTTAAAATTCTTGAAAGTCGAAACTTTCTTGGGTTTCAAGGACTTTCAAGATTGCGACGTTTTAAAAATTCCTAGTATAGATTTTATAGTTACGTCTCATAGTTAAGGCAGTCATAGGCCTATGTTAAATTCGTATTTATGAATTTGTGTAATAAAAAATGCTAAATACAAAATTTCTTAAGGGTAACACATTGATAAATAGCTCCCAGAGTTATTAGTTTAAATTAATATTATTATATCCGACACGTTTGATTATTCCTCTCACATTTCTGTATTTTGTAATATAAAATTTTAGCCAGTCCAAATGAAATAAAATAAAAAATTAATACTAGCCTATAGAATAAAATTTATTTGTCGGTAAACGTTTCTAATTTTCCTGTACGTTTGTGTATGTGAATATACGCAATATAGGACAAATTGTATATATATTTATACTAGAAGAATAATTTTCGTTTGGAGAAATTGATTTCTCTCACAAACCTGTAATGGTCCAATCGTGGGACCACGTCCCATAACCCAGTGACGTTTAGGGTCATTGGTGATCTCTTGTTATTTTGACCTCCACCAATTATATCATCATCCATAGCTTTAAGTACAAATCAACTGCGTCTGGTTGAATCTGTGAAAATAAGGAAAAAATATTCAAAAAATATTTTTAATCTAAGTTTACATGTCACACAGTGTACATTACATTTAACAACATAGTATACGATTTAACGTGTAAAATAACATGCATTTTCTTATTCAAAAAATTATTCAAAAAATTATTTTCATTCTTGGGACATTTAATTTTTAAATTGTGAGTCAGGCATAGAAATCAGTTTTAAACGAACAGGAAATGAATCGATATTATCTCAAACAGACTATATCTAAAATCTGTAGGTGCATCGACGAATTTATACTCGTAAGTACGAGTATGACTCGTGATTCGTGAATTAATTCACGAGTCCAAAACTACTCGCACTGTTTTAATCAAAGTTTGTATTTATATATATGTATCAAGTGGAAAGTTGTATTTCAATGAAATCCCCATGAAACATAAAGTAAATGTAAGCTGAATGGGACAGCTCTGACACATACAGTCCTGTTAGATATTTAGGATAGGGTCTGTTTTAAAATTTACGATACAGACGTGGACAGTGGTTATTTTCGAGGATTGTCACTTTTATTTTGCATGTTTTAATATTAGAACTACTGAACTGTGTACTCAGGTATAGTATATTGACGAGTATAGTATATCTGTCGAGAGACATTAGGTAACTCGAAAATTCTGATTTTTTTTTTTAAACTTCGTGGGTTTCTTGAAATCTCAAGAGATTTTCTGAACTATTTTCTCTTAATACCTGCAATTCGATTTTGAAACATAAAAATATCCCTTATATGTTAATCGCCGATATATATATTTATTATAATTATAATTATAGTAGGCATGAAAAAATATTTGGAATGAAAATCGAACAGTGCTTTATGCATTCTAAAATTATTTTCTTAAAGGAATAAAAATATTTTATATAAATAAAAAATTCTTTACTAATACTATTAAACAGTATTTTATTTTATTTTTCTTTGTAGTAAAATATTTCTTTCAGAATAAAATCTTATTGCATAGTGCAGTGAGTATTTCATAATTCATCAGAGGAACAAAGATCCTATTATACGAGAATTTTCACAAAGAATAGTTGCTAATTGAAAAATGAAAAATTTCACAGAATGTTCATAGATCATCAATTTGCACTCAGTGAGTCAGATATACTTAAATGTCTTTTCTGATTTTTCACGAATATTTCTATGCACATTTTGCATATAGATATAAAATAACAATATTTAAAAGTAGTGAAATTTGATACTTTTTTAATTCTGTTATTATAGTTTATATTGTCACCAATAAATTTTGCTAATTATTTTACAAGATAATCTGATTTATCGTACGTAAGAATTATTACAAATATTTAAAATATTTATATCATATTTATACCATATACTACACGTAAAGTAATCAAGTGTCTACTTAATTTTTTCTGGATCGTATTTACGAACATACCAACGAAATAAAATCCAAAGAATTACACGAATAACACAAATTTTCCTCCAATATTTGCATCTTGAACAAATTATTAACGAAGTATGCAATCTCTAGTTTCATGAAAGCTATCGACGACAAATATTCCGTCCAACTATTTAACAAAGAATGCCAGAAATGTAAACTGAAATATTTTATTCAAATTGAAATTGCTCAAAATAGTGTATCTTGGAATATTCGTAATTTTGGAAACACGAACCCCTTTCCAATGATTATATTTGAAATGATTCACTAAGTGCTTGTACGACATTACAACATCATTTCATTGCTGCTAATTTTCCGTTTCCGGAAATGTCGAGGAATTTGTCATCACGCACTCAGTATCCGAGACCTTTCATGACAGTTTGCCAAATATATTGGATTGCAGAGGTGATCACATTTTCGTTGGTTTAACGATGCATAGCTGGTTACAATTTCCTGGCATTTTCCCGGCTGAGTGATATGTTTCTTTATCTTTTAATAAATTTGCAACTATTATATGTCGACGAAGTATATAGAGATACATTTCATGTGTAGAATATAGCAATAGTCGAAAATTTGTTGGCCTAGACGTCATTGAAAGAATTTGAGATAAATTAAATAGGAATACTTAATTATTATTATTATTATATTATATATTAATTAATCATTATTATACTACATTATATATTAAATATTAGTGTGCTCTCATAGCATAAGTATGCCTCTACTCATACGTATAATAAAATCTTGATTATTTGATGTAATTAACAGATTAAATGATTGTCTAAATAAAGAAATTTTTGAATAATAGAATACGCGCTATCTTGAAATTAATTTACATATAACAGAACAGAGAAGTACATAAATACTATATTTATATAGTAACAGTATTTGCAAATAGTAGAGTTAAAATATGATCTGTATAAAATTTATGGCTCCCAAATTTTCTCGCAATTAAAATTGTTACTCATTTCTACAATTAATTAATTATTATCAAAATTACCGAGCTGCTCAAAATGGTCTGTTTTAGACATTTTATTCTTACAATTACTGAAAATATGCTACTCCTTTTGATAAAATTAATATTAACTTTTATCCAAATATTAACGTGATTATATATACTTATTTACCTCTGTTACTCGTTTTAGTTATTATTTGTATATATTATATATTTTGACACGCAATACAGGTTGATAATTCTAACGTTAATCTTATCACGTTTGAACTACTTTAAATTAAGGTGTTTATGATAACACTTCCCTCACGAAATATGTTCTTATAACGGAATGTATGGATTCTATAGAATTCAGGTAACGGAGAATCGGATAATAGAGGTTCTACTGTACTAGGTCACCTGTTGGTCTCACGCGATACAATTAGTCTGGATTACCAGGGACACGATTTTAGATTAGAATTTTAAATAGTTTGTACTCGTGTAAAACAAGGATCAATGACACGTGTTAAAAATTTGCAAAATTTTAACTTCAAAGACTGCAAAATTTTTATTTTAATTTCAAATTAGTTGAAAAAGTTATCGAAATTTGATCTAAATGTCGCTGGAAGAATTCCAAACGTGTCCTTCGAAAGGAATGATTTGTATCCTTCAACTAATTTAACAGATTCCACACTAACTCACTTATGTGATTATTGTGGTAGTGCTTACGTAGATTTTTAAATATATATGTGTTGATATAATAAAGGAACGAAGTATGTAAGAAAGGGATGAGTGGAACAAGTATGTAATATATGTATAAGTAATATACGTATAATATATGTATAAGTATCTAATGAATTCAGGTTATTGTGATGAATGAGTGTGCGTGCAATAATTGAGGTGTGTGTGAACTGTGTATGTTAATATAATGCATGAAAGAAGAAAGAACAAAACGAGAGTGATTTGGCATAGGTCAGTTGCAATTGAGTTTTAATAGTGAAAAGAGGTGTAAGCATGTGATTGTGAGAAATTAATTATATTTAAATTTAATATCAGTATTTGATCATTTTTGTAATTAAATAAAGAATTGTTCTTATTGTTATTAATATTTCATTCACAATTATGATTAAACACGTGTGGCTTAATTTTTCGGCCCCATTTCTGGGACTAGACTGGTTGACCCAAGGAAGGTCCTGGAAATTCTAGGACTTTCGTAAGGGGAAAACCCACGCAAATGTTTCTCTATGCTGAGAACAGGCTCGTTCAGTTTAAGTCTGTTTCACATCGTTAATTCCAACATGTACAACAAATGTATTAAATCTGACAAATGTGACAGTACTTTGTAAACCTGACAGAAACAAATTGGTACAGAGGGTTATTTACAATCTGCCTAAGAAATAAATCATTAACATATATTATCCCTATTATAACAAGAAGTTCTAGATCTGATAATAGCCAACTTGACATAACTGACATTAGCAAACTAATCAAAATGACTGCTTACAAATTTTGTCTTTATTCCAATTATTGAAGATATATAGTTGTTTCTATTAAAATTAGTTTTGGCTTTTATTGAGATAAATTTTATATTTAATAATAATTTTATTATTATTTATGTTATCTACGTTTGTTGATTAAAGAATACCTAATCAATAATAATTAAAAAGATGCAATGAAAATGAACATATATTTATTTTAATAGAAGGCAATATTAATTTTATGTAAATTAATTTACACCCATAAAATGTATTGATATAATAATTAATGTGCTATCATAAATATAAAGTAAAACAATATATATATAATTAAGTTCCTATTTAAATAAAAGTCAAAATTAATATTAACACAATTCATTTAGGCTATTAATATTTGACACATTCCATATGTCATAAACAAAAAATAATAAGTAATACACTAAAGATAAAGAAACATATATAGTTACATTTCTATTTAAATAAAAATTAAAATCCATTTTAAAATAATTTATCTAAACTGCTATAATATTTTCACAATCACACACATGCACCATCAGCTCCACTCTTAATCCCTATCCAATTGGGTCACTCTGGAGATCCAAACCACTTCAAGATCAACCCTCCACTTTCCAAACCCACCCAATTGCCAAAAATCAAAAAATCAGAAATCCCAACATCCTATCAGCCAAATCGACTATCCACACTTTCCAATTTTTCCACTATTTATTTACACCTCCAACACCTGAAAAACAGCTTAAAAGAGACAAAGAATTGGAAACACCGCATGCTACTGCCTTCACTGCCTCATCCTCCTAACCTTCGCGTGTTTTCGAAGAACGAGTGGTCAGAGGGGAAAGGTTTATCGATGGAAAAATAGATTTTCGAAGAAAGCTACGTCCGCCTGTCCCGTGGTTCCAGCGAAAGCTGAGGTTCCTCAGCTTATACCCTTGCCATCTCTCGCTGGCGTTGCGTGGAATTCTCGCGAAACAATTTGGCCGTGATCCCGGAACTCGTAATGTTTGACGAGTGGCCAAACTCGAGCTTCATTCACCACCCCAGCGAGGATATCGAGGCTCGTGGGAACCTGTCATGGAAATGGCTCTAAGGCGTCGATAAAGGTACATACGAGGATACGTCCCTGGGTTCTGCTTTTATGGGAGATCATTGAATTTTCAAACACGCAGGGGTTGCTGTGGAGTACGAAGGTGTTCTTAGGTTTTATGGGGAAGATTGGGAACTTTTTGGGGATAGGGGCTTATTCGGGATCGGCTTTGTTTCCAGGCTGATGTCTTTGGGAGTGTCGTGGATAGTGGTTTCTTGGGCTTGCAATTTTCTTTCTTTGTAATATTTACACGAGAGTTGACAAATTCGTAGGGGTGAATGAAGGGTCCATATCGAAAATTCACCCTTGTGAAATTTTTCGAGCTTCTAAGTGATAACGGATTTTAATAGCTGGAAGTGAAACTCTGTGTTATGGGAAACGAAGCATTTCCGGGGATGTAATAGAAGAAAAATTTACTAGTTCTATGGATAGAAATTAAAGAAGGTTGAGGGAGACTATTCTCCCTTGGAATGTCAATAAAATTGACAAGGGTCATTTTTATATTAATACTTCAATTCATATTGGGTGTTCGTTTTTGAAAGAGACTGCTTTCGACAAAATTAATATTGACTTTTATCGAGAAAGAAATGTAACAAATTGGTTCCTTTTTATATTTATGTCTTTGGAGTTTATGACGAGGATGATGTATCGTAGATAATGATTCCTTGGGTTTGTAAAATTTTTTTAAGGATATTTGCACTAAGATTACCAAATTTATTAAAATAGATGTTAAATTTTTATTTTAGGAAATGTGCAATTGCTTATGATGAAATTAATGCTGGGTTTCATTGAGATTTCAGTAAATTTAATCAATATCTATGTGTACTCTTATATATTTAATTATATATTATAGATTTGGAGTTGGAGTTTTAGATATTGTATTATTCTTATTTAGAATAATTATTTTATAATAATTTTAAAAGGACACCAAAGTTATATATGTATGTATATGCACATTAGTGTGTTTGTCTTTTTTAATTTCTTTTGATGATAACATTACAAAGTGGTCAAATTTTTAATATTGGGAATAAGCGATCTTTTTATAGCATTGTTATTTCCCAGAGTTTAGGTTAAATTAAAAAGTTGTAGTGAGTTATGAGCCTTTTCTCCCATAAGTAAAGGTAGTTTGGCTTATAGAGGGTGAAAGCTATATCTACTTAAGGGGTTGTTGGTAACCATGTTGGTTTATGGGGATTTAGATTTACGAGTGAAGACAAGTGAAATAAATTTATGTACTAGGGGAAAAATAAAATATTTGCACACGAATTCGCCTCGTACCTAATTTTTCTTTCTTTTAATTACGGACCTTTTCTTGTATCCACTGTTACATTTAATTTTATTATATTTATAATAATTAATTAGTATAATCAATCTTTCCATATAAAATACAATATATACTTTATGATAGAATAAAGAGACAATTTATATAAATAATTTTGATATAAAGTATAAAATATAATAATGAAAATTTCATTATTTCGTACAAGATAAAGCATAATTAAAATTTTGTTACTTCATACACAATACAAAGCACAATTAATATTTTATTTTATACAGAATATAAAGTATAACACTCCCATAAATTTATTACGTATATAAATTATTTCACCTGTATTCGCATGTAAATAAATAAAATAAATAAATGACCTAATGCGTTGTAATGAAACATAATTTTCGCAATATCAGAAGCATTTTCGTTACTTTTCTTTTTACCTACTGTTTTTAATGATTCACCGATAACGATGCAGATAATAAATCGATCAGCGTTGTATCGCAAACACAATTATGTATGAATCATTTAAGAATACGAAATTAGTTTCAATACGCGATTTAAAGCAAATGAGAATCGTTTGCAACATTCGAATGCAACTTACTAGTCAGATGGAGAACTGCGAACTGTGAAGCGAAAGAGTAACTCTTCAAAAAATTTCACTACTAAAAGACACTATTATGCAGTCTTCGTAGAAACTAAAATTGGAAAAATGTGTGTAATTGGCTCAATTATTTCAAACAGCATGCATACGGCTGCGTACTTGGAACGTAAATGCCATACGTGAATAACTAACATTATCATACTTTTGAGAGTAACATTATCGATACTTTTAACTTGTTCTCGGAAGCCTCAATTGGTCATTTGTTTTCCGTTCTTATTTCTTGCGATAGTGAGTTAACGAAATTCGAAATTGTTTTTAACCTATAAAATGTATAATGCGAGTGGTTACAAATTCTCATAGTAGTATCGACTGTTATCCTAATTTCTGTCAAAATCGTGCTTTATATTCGAATTAATTTATATTCAAATTAATTAATAATTAATTAACGAATTGAGTCGAATTTTATTAAATAATGGAGCTGAAATTTATTGAGTTAAGAAATAAATATAAGTATAAATGAAGAATAATTTGAAATAAAATAGAATTTTACTTTAATTGCTATTAATTAACGTAATATTTAATTATTATTATTAATAGTTTCAGTAATTTGAATAATTATTTCGATCATTTCTTATTTTTGATTTTACGAATTTAAATTTCTGACATTAGTCGAGAATTAAATTAATTTTAGAAGAAGAATTCTTAATTTTAATAATAAATAATAATATGAGATAGATAGTGTCGAGTATGAACTAAGCATAATGCTGTACTTAAACTGCAGAATTGGAAGCATCTTTGGCTGACTCATACATGTGTTGAAAATAATGACAGGATATGAATTGAGACGATAATTTCTCATGCAATACGAGTATTTTATGTAACTAAGATTATCGAATCTTGGGTATTTTTAATCATTGTTTTAATTACTTCACTTTGTCTCAATGAAAATTTCAAAACGATCAAAACTGGATGTCCAATTTAACAAATTTTTTAATATCTATTATCTATGAGAAACAAATTTTTTTTGTTAGCTACTAACTGTCAAATATTTTGCAACTTAAAATATTTAGTTTTTAATCAATTTTACTCCAACCTCTGACGATCACGTCCCATGCGATTTCAATTTCTCATCGAATTCAATTTCTACAAGATTTTCGATCCAGCAAGCTCGTCTTTAACGTCCACCTTCGAGCATGTAATGCGTTCCGATGCAATGCCAAAGCAAATAAATTTTCGAGACATTTTTGCCGCCAGCTTTTAGCCTGCTATCTGAAAATTTTGACAAATTGCCCTTGTCGATGACCGTGAACGTGAACGTGAATACGCATCAACGTGAAACATGCGTGTTCAAAAATAACGATAATCTATACATCCATCGTTACCATACCTTACCATCCTTAACCCGAAAAGCCCATTCTTAGAAACTCTCACCAACGAACACTGTACTTACTTGAAGTTCAATATGTGTTCTGAACACCGTCATGATGTTCTTCTTTGATAAAATTGTTATTCATGCTTGTCGTAGGGACATACTTTCTTTATTTTTATTGGTAATAGATTTGAAAAATGTTTAAAACAGAGAAAATATAATTTAAAATTTTGGATGTATTTTTAGTAGTAATTTAGTGAAATAATTTTGGATGCCGAATATGCACGTCTTGATATTTCTCTATTTATCATGTATTTATTTATATATATATTCCTTTATTTTACAGATACATGTACAAATTTGGTTTATAATTTTCGAATCATTGTTCAATTATTTTCTAACTATTCGATGTTTATTAAGATTAAACTTCAATAAAATTCGACAAAGGAAAAGGATGTTATCTGTATCTCGATTGAACGATATATTTTTAATTGTTTAATGTATTTCGTATATATAATGAAACAAATTGAGACAGAACAATAAGCACGTGATTATGATTAACAGGCAAGGGAAAAAGTAATTATCAAGATCTCCAACGATATTTCTAATCATATTCGATATCTCGAGACGATATCTCTAATCACGAGAAGTGTGTATTAAAAGTATTACATTGTTGTATCTGTACCTTATTATTTACAATTCTTATGCAAGAATTTTTATTTCGCTAAAATTGATGATATACTGTTAAATGATAGGTTTTATCTTAACAAACAATCTGTCTTCATAAAATTCGATTCCACATAAATGAGAAATGACCATAACAATAAATCAAGAAGCAGCAATTTCATCGAACTAATTTAAATAATACAAAATAAGTTAAATATGTAAATAATTGCAGTATTTACTAAGTTACATATAATAATATATTTTTAATATTATTATTATTAATGGCATAACGGTAGTAGTAACGGTAGTAGTAATGGTAGTAATAATAGTTGAAGTAGTAGTGGTAGCAATAGCAGTGGCAACTATAAAACAATACTGGTGGTAGTAGTAACAGTGATAGTAATAGTAACGGTAGTAGTAATAGTAATAGTAATAGTAACGGTAGTAGTAATAATAGTGATAATAGAAATAATAGTGGCAGTAGTAACAGTAATAATAATAGTGACAGTGACAGTATTAGTAGAAGTGTCAGCAATATTATTATTAATAATAACAATAGTAATAATAGTAGTAACAATAGCAATTATATTACTAATAATAATAATTATTACTAATAATATTATAAGTAATAGAAAGAATAATATTAATAATAATAGCTGTTATTGCTACTGCTATAACCACTGTATAAATAATTATTATTGCTAATAATAATACTAGTAATATAAATAATTGTTATTACTAATAATTATTTATATTACTAGTAATAATACTTATTCATAATAATAACAATAGTAGTAATAGAAGCAACAATGGAATTAGCAGCAGCACTATTAGCATGAGCAATAGTAGCAATATCTTTATTTCTAAATAAATTTATATTTCTCCTCGTACTACAAAAGGAAAACGAGCACAATCCATTCGCTAATACGTGAACTATCTCGTTTACAGAATTTTCCGTTGGTCCATCCTTCACACCATAAATATTCTGATTACATTAACTCTGACGGGACAATAGCAGCATTAATTAATTCAAATTCATTCGCAACGGTGAAACTGATTAAAATGAACAAGAACAAAAAGTAATCGATGGTGTGAAACGATGTTGATCAACGGGGGACATTTATCTTATCCAGAAAAGCTTTCATAATCCATTTCACGACAATAGGCATCATATAACGCGCGCCAGTTTTGAGAACTTGAAACCAAAGAGAGGGACAAGATAGATCGGTCGGAATAGGACTGAAATCTTGCTTACACGTTGGTTAAATCGACTTATCTCACTTGAAAGCATATTCTTTAATATTGACCCTGACATTTTTCCTTATCGGCAATCTACTTTCGTCAATTTTTTCCTTTGTTTGAACTATTCTGATCTAACAGTGGCTTTACATGTTGTTTTATCATTAGAAAAAAGATTCAATGTAGCGTGAGACTGATAGTAAGAGAAGATAGGTAGATATAGTGGTACTTGTCTTTTGTAACGTACTCTTTTATTTTTCACCAGGTGAGATATATTTCAGTTTATTTCATACTTGAAAGAAGATAGATATAAATTGATTGACCTTTCATTTTATTTCCTTTTTTATTTTATGGCAATCGAAGTTTAATAAATTTTAATTAATTTTTTATAATTTGGGAAAAGATAAAGACAGTTAAACTGGTCTTTTATTGCTTATACTTTCTTTCTTATCATTTTACGAAGTGAATATCGACATATTTTATTTAATTTTCTTGACTTGGGAAGTGATAAATATACTTAATCTTAATTATATATTTAATTTTTGTATCATTTTTTTTTCTATTTTTCAGGAAGCAATGCCTGTATATCTAATTATACATCCAAAATAGAATTCTAATTTTATCACAATGCAAATTAATTCTTAAAATTTGTTCAATTAACCATTTTCAGGTAATAAATAATAATAAAATTTACTACTTGAATAATATTCTGTATTTAATACTTATTCGTGAAAGATACGTTTAAGTTAAAATACGACTGATCTTAAGATCGTATATTATCGTATATAATATATATCTCAGTGTTGCATAATCATAGTAGATGTATCAAGGAAATACTACTCGAGATCGGTCGATCCATAAATAATGTATCGCTTACGAGCAAGATTTATAATTAAACCAAATCACTGCTTCATTAATTGAAATTTTTCCTTCGTTTCTATGATGTATGGTGTTTCGTTCTAATATTTATTAATTTAATTGATTGCTTAAAAATATGTATAATTTTCAAAAATAAAAATAAAAATAAAATAAATTTCTATTCATAGAAATACTTATAATAATTATTGCATGTTTAATTCTGCATTTGAAAATTGGTTATTAATTTCTAAAATATCATAGTTAAAATTGAATAAAAATTCAGTTTGTTAACAAAATTGTCCCTTAATTATAATTCTCTTGATTTGTTCTAATTCTTATAAATGTATATATGTATTGTATTTTTATTAGGATATCACTATTTATCATTATTATTAATATTTACTCTTCTTCTATTTATTATTTATTATTATTCTGTATTCCTATTTACCATTTATTATTATACTATACTTTCATGTATTATTTATTTCCACTACTTATCTTCATTTACTACGTTTCTTACACAACAGAAACAACGTATTAAAGCTTACAAAATTCCTAAATAGGAGCGTCATTATACCCAAGATATCATTAATACTTTTCGCAAACAAAATCGTCTTTCCCATTCAACCTCCTGATAAAATTATATCCGATGAAAGATTTCAATGAAATTTCTTTTTTCGTCGAATGTAAATAACACATCATGCTTCCTCAAAAGTGCTCAAAATATTATTAAAAAAAAAAGAAAGAAAAATACGAAATCTCAAATTCCTACAGATATTTACAGTATTTCCATGATCTTTTTAAACAAATTTGTTTAAAAAAAATTGTTTCAAAAAATATTTTTAGGGACGAAAACGCTACCTTCTAATATTGTTTTTAAACAAAAATTCCTAAAATTCCTTTCGCCTGTTCGATACGATGAAATCGAGAGATTCACGAGCGAAATTTCGCGAGAACGTAATTGGTGATCGCTGATCATCGATACTGTCGATCAAACGTGAAAATAATATCTCAGACATCGTGCTATTCTGCAAGGTCGCCTTCCCGAGGAAATCAGAATTTATCACATCGCTTTGTCTTGCAAACTCTTGGTGATTATTACCATTGTCAAGATCGACTGCACGTCCAATGGGTAAAAATAGCGTGTTCGATAACAATTCAAGAAATCTGAAATTCAATGAAAACTGTCTTCCATTGCGAGAACATTTCCTTATTTAAATCTTTGCCACTTCAAAACTTTCTCAGTCGATTTAAAAATTCGAGAAACAGCTAGTGTATTTATGAAACAAGATGTTTGGAACCCGAATTTTTATTTCTAAAAAGAAGAAATTATAAATATTTGGGAATTTATTTTTATTCATAGTAGTCTCATTCGATTTACTATATTTATAGAAAAGAATGGAACGAAATAATTCATTATAAATTTCTCAATATCTTCGTAGTGACGCCACTGCAAACAATATTTGAAATCGATATTTAATAGTGAAAGAGAAACAATTGGTGCACGAAATTTTTTGAAATTTTTGAGTTTTATTGTTAATTGTATTATATTTTATTGCTATTAATATTAGTAATTCTGATTATTCAAACTTGAAATATTTAATGAGTCTAACATTCCTAAACATTTCTACGAGATTTCTTCATTGCAAATTAAAAAAATTAAATTTCTCTATTTACAAAATTATCTTTCC